>NC_139512.1:20267534-20585891 GCF_947247035.1 Vipera ursinii | reverse complement strand
ATTCTATTCTATTCTATTCTATTCTATTCTATTCTATTCTATTCTATTCTATTCTATTCTATTCTATTCTATTCTATTCTATTCTATTCTATTCTATTCTATTCTCCACGTGTCATTCTCTATGTGTCATACTCCATGTGTTCTTGGGGCTTGACACAAAATCAGAAATAGTAGACCTTAATTCATGAAAATATTGACCAAAGCAGAATTGACAATCACTGGGCAGATAAAGAGGTGAATATCTGCTTCCCATCTTTAGTATCTTATTTGTGTGAGTTTTTGCACTTTATATCTCCTGGCATATCATAGAGAAAAAGGTGTTCTGCTCCCATCTCTGCTCAGTGCATAGAGACTATTAGGGCAAGTGCAGACAAGGACAGTCTTGCCATTGGATCTGTCACTCACCTGATGATGTTACAAATGGCCATCCTGTCTTACAAGTCTTATATATATGAACCCCATTAGGAAGAATCAATTGCAGGTAAAAATTACAAACCCTGGACAATTTCAATTTGTTAGAAATTAGGCATAAGTGGTTACTGCTCTCTTGTTACATTATCTAAATTACCAGCAAATTTCTCTATTTACTTTTGTTATAAAGAAGGCCATCACAAATGCTTCATTTTCTCTGTGTTTTCATAGCCATAGTGCCTTTCTACGGTTCTTAGCAAGTTTTAGTTGAGTGACAATTGCAGTGTTGTGACTCAGAGCAAGGAGAATGTTACTGGATTGCCTAATGTATCCAACAGTTCCCAGATAAACAGTTCCTAAAAATCCACAGTTGTGCCAGTTCCTTCCCTTCGTGCCCATCATTTATGAGATTCATTGTTACAAGATGTGATGGCACAGACTCAGATGGCTTTTACAGGGGATTAAATATGTTGATGGCAGAAATGAAAACCGCACATTAAGCATGAGCCAGGAATGTGCTGCAGCTGCCAAAAAAGCCAATGTAGTTTTTGGCTGCATCAACACAAGTATTGTGTTAAGATCATGTGAAGTGATAGCACTGCTGTATGCTGCTCTGGTCAGATCACATCTGGATTATAGTGGCTAGTTCTGGTTGCCACAAGGGATACTGAGGAACTGGAAACAGAGAAGGTAGATAGGATAGATGGGGAACTCATCAAATTTGCAGACAACACCAAGCTGGCAGGAATAGCCAATACTCAAGAAGATAGGCTTAAGATACAAAAGGATCTGGACAGACTCGAACACTGGGCGCTATCTAACAAAATAAAATTCAATGGTGAAAAAAGTAAGGCTCTACATTTAGGCAGGGAAAATCAAATGCACAGGTATAGTATAGGTGGTACCTTGCTCAATATTAGTAACTGTGAGAGAGATCTCAGAGTCCTAGTGGACAATCACTTGAATATGAGCCAGCAGTGTGCTGCAGCTGCCAGAAAACCCAACACAGTGCTAGGCTGCATTAACAGAGGGATAGAATCAAGATCACGTGAAGTACTAATACCACTTTACAATGCCTTGGTAAGGCCACACATGGAATACTGCATCCAGTTTTGGTCACCACGATGTAAAAAAGTTGTTGAGACTCTAGAAAGTACAGAGAAGAGCAACAAAGATGATTGGGGGACTGGAGGCTAAAACATATAGGGAACGGTTGCTGGAATTGGGTATGTGTAGTTTAACGAAGAGAAGGGTGAGGGGTGACATGATAGAAGTGTTCCAATATCTCAGGGGCTACCACAAAGAAGAGGGAGTCAAGCTATTCTCCAAAGCACCTGAAAGCAGGACAAGAAGCAATGGATGGAAACTAGTCAAGGAGAGAAGCAACCTAGAACTAAGGAGAAACTTTCTGACAGTTAGAACAATTAACCAGTGGAACAACCTGCTTCCAGAAGTGGTGAATGCTCCAACACTGGAATTTTTTAAGAAGAGACTGGACAGCCATTTGTCTGAAATGGTATAGGGTTTCCTGCCTGAGCAGGGGGTTGCACTGGATGACCTCCAATGTCTCTTCCAACTTGCTATTGTTATTGTTATTGTTGTTGTTGTTGTTATCATTATTGTTATTGTTATTGAGAGGAACCCAGAGGCTAAATCGTACAAAAAGCTGTTAAATATATTTAATAGCAGTCTTGCTAAAAGATGTATTCCCAAGCATATGCAGAGTGCCAAACAAATATGGAATAACTGAATAAGAACAAGTCCTATTCAGAAAGAAAGGTGTCAGATATTATCTGTTTTGGATGCAATAAACCTAGCTCGGATAATCAGGAATTTATTTATTTATTTGTTTGTTTGTTTGTTTGTTTGTTTGTTTGTTTATTTATGGGACTTATATGCCGCCCTATCTCCTGAAGGACTCAGGGCGGCTCACAACAATAAAAATACAATAATACAAAAGTTAAAAAAAGAATTAAACTAGCAGCCCCAATAATAAGTTAAAAACATTTTAAAAATCCCTGTCAGTCCAGGTCAGCCTGATGGAAAAGAAATGTTTTAAGGCCGCGGCGAAAGGACCGGAGATCTGGGGACATCTGGAGCTCAAGGGGAAGTTGGTTCCACAGGGCTGGTGCTCCCACAGAGAAGGCCCTCCCCCTGGGGGTTGCCAGCCGACATTGCCTAGCCAATGGCACCCTGAGGAGGCCCTCCCTGTGTGAGCGCACTGGGCGATGGGAAGTCGTTCCCGGCAGTAGACAGTCCTGCAAATATCCCAGGCCTAGGCCATGTAGGGCTTTAAAGGTAAGTACCAACACCTTAAATCTCACCCAGAGGGCAACCGGTAACCAATACAGCTCATGCAGGAGGGGTGTAATATGGGAGTATTGGGATGCTCCCATCACTACTCACGTGGCCGCATTCTGCACGAGCTGGAACCTCCAGGTGGTCTTCAAGGGCAGCCCCATGTAGAGACCATTGCAGTAATCTATACGGGAGGTAACGAGTGCGTGAGTGACCGTACGTAGGGCATTTCAGTCCAGATAGGGGTGCAACTGGCGCACCAGGCGAACCTGGGCAAATGCTCCCCTGGCCACAACTCCTAAATGATCTTCAAAACTGAGTTGTGTATCCAGGAGGACGCCTAAGTTGCGCGCCCTATCAACGGGAGGTAACACCTCTCCTCCCATAACCAAAGATGGAACCTCTTGGACTAAACGAGATGCTGGTATGTAAAGCCACTCAGTCTTGGCCGGGTTGAGCTGGAGCCTGTTCTTCCCCATCCCGATCCGTACCGCTTCCAGGCAATAGGACATCACATCGAGGGCATCGCTGGGTTGGTTCGGGTTGGAGATGAAAAGCTGGGTATCATCAGCATATTGATGATACCTCACCCCAAAACCATGGATGATCTCACCCAGTGGCTTCATGTAGATGTTGAACAGGAGGGGCAAGAGGACCGACCCCTGAGGCACCCCACAACTAAGGGGCCTCGGGGATGACCTCTGCCCTCCTGCCAACACCGTCTGCGAATGGCCTGAAAGGTAGGAGGAGAACCACTGTAAAATGGTGCCTCCCACTCCCAACCCCTCAAGACATTGCAGCAAGATACCATGGTCGATGGTATCAAAAGCTGCTGAGAGATCTAATAGGACCAGGACAGAGGAATAACCCCTGTCTCGGGCCCGACAGAGATCATCCACCAGTGCAACCAATGCCGTTTCTGTGCTGTACCCGGGCCTGAAACCCGATTGGCACGGGTCTAGATAATCCGCTTCATCCAGGACCAGAGGGAGCTGATGCGCCACCACACTCTCAACAACCTTCGCAAGAAAGTGAAGGTTGGAGACAGGACGAAAGTTGTTCAATACAGCTGGGTCCAAGGCAGGCTTCTTGAGGAGAGGCCTCACCACCGCCTCCTTCAAGACGGCAGGGAAGCACCCCTCACTCAAGGAAGTATTAAAAACTGCCAGGAGCCAGCCTCGTGTAACCTCCCAAGCCACATAAACCAGCCAGGAGGGACACGGGTCCAACAAACACGTGGTGGCACTTAATTTCCCCATGATCCTGTCCACTTCATCCGGAGTCACAGGATCAAACACCTTCCAAATGTTATCGTCCAAACCCATCACTTCCCCTTCATCATACACTGCCCAGTTGAAGTCCAACAGTCATCTATTATTTAAAGTAAAAAGGCATATCTTGAAGAGAAAGGGAAAAATTTCCTTTCTTATTAAACATACAGAATCATTTAACTAGTATTTGGTCAAGTGGGGACAGATAAAGAGAGAATTTGTGAAGACTCTTCTCATTTGTTTCTTGCCACTTTTTTCTGGTGCTCAAAAGGTCTTAATATAAAAGAAATTGATGCAGTCTAACAAAGATATACCCCAAACTGTTTATATATATAGAGAGAGTTGTATATCCTCTCTTATACTTGATCTTTCTGTCTATCTGGGCAAGGATGCAAAAATTACATGGAGCAGGAGAGAAATCAAAATCCACAGTGCAAGATAGCATCCAGGATAAGAGACTTGTTTTTCTACAGTTCATTGCTTCAACATAAAAACTAATCAGTTCAGAAGAAAATCTGTCATTGCAAGTAGTTGATTAAAATAAACTCACACAAAAAATAGTGGTCATGAATTGGAAATGGATGAGGGGAAGAGTCTTCACAAATTGTCCTTGTATCTGTCAAAATGTAGTTTAGATGGAAGTGATGCATTTGCTACTCTATGCATTTCTTAATAAATCTACCTTTAAATAATAGCATTTAAAATAATGCAAAGTGCATTATAGAAGTGTATAAGAAATTCAACAGCTTGAAATCTGTAATAATTTCATAGATTTAATAGATTACTGCAGTTTTTGACATTGCAAGTTGCCCAGTCACTTGATAGTGAGATGGCCAGCATATAAATCTAATAAAATTAAAAAAAAATACTTTCCTATAGAAGAATTCTGGATCACTTTTATTTCCCCCCCCACACACATTTTTATTATAGAATAAAAATAGCACTTTGTAGAATATCAATAATAGCTACATACAGTGGTATTTATGCAAAAGAAATTGGAAGTAAAAGTAATTTAAAGTAATTAAACCTTTCAAAGTAAAAAAATATAGCAATGTTAAATATTATTTCAATAGATAGATAGATAGATAGATAGATAGATAGATAGATAGATAGATAGATAGATAGATAGATAGATGGATGGATGGATGGATGGATGGATGGATGGATGGAGTAGGTAGATAGATAGATAGATAGATAGATAGATAGATAGATAGATAGATAGATAGATAGATAGATAGATAGATAGATAGATAGATAGATAGATAGATAGATAGATGATAGATAGATGGGAGAGAGAGAGAGAGAGAAGTAGATGATATAGATAGATGAGAGAGAGAGAGAGTTGAACATGGAGTTTCTTAAGATTGACAATTGATACTTAATATGACATTGCCAAGAAGTGTGAAAGGTTCACTTCTTTGGGGCATATTTCTTATATATCATCCCCAATCCCCAATCCAGGTTTATTAGAAAGTATGCCCCATTCCATTTCTTGAGCTTCATTGCCAAGTATCTGGGTAAACAACTGAGAGTTTTCCCAAACTCCTTTTGAAGATCTCTCTTCTTGTTGCATTGTTATACTGTATTTCTCATCATCAAAAAAGTAAATGCAATGGTCCACTGAAATGGATATTTTTTTCTTATCTGAGAAACCTACTCCTAGGCTACTGATTAGAAGAAAAGAAATTTTGGTCTTCTCCATTAACCATTATTAAATGATTTTTGAAATATTATTCTTTTTCCTCTGTAGGCTAAGCATAAGTTTTTCCTTCAGATTTTACTCATAGTTTTGACTTCTCAGACTTCTTTGCATTGAGAAGCTGAAGCGTTCTCTATATCCTTTCAAAATGCAGTTGGAAGTTCATCTGAGGGAATACTGCACCCTAAAAATAAACTACTTACACTTTTTCAAAGCAAAGTCCCGGAAGGATTATGCATTTCTATCCAAAACCAGAAGTGATAAGAGTTGGATGTAAGTTTATCATTTTCCTTTTATGCTCCCAATCCAATCACAGCTATCATGTCTGAAGAGCATGAGTGGGCACTTTTAGGCTGAGAGGCCCATTCAGTCTTGTGTAGTTGCTGAAAGCTGTTTTCAGGAAATGCATTAAACCTATGCCCTCAACATTTTAACACAGAGAACAAAATAAACCCATATACACAATAATTTCCCTTTTCTTTTCTTGAATACTGAAACAAAGTGCTTTCAATCAGACAGTGTCAGAGAAATGGGAGGGACTATTTAAACAGAGTCTAGCCCCCCGCTTAATGTAGGAATCCAAATTAAATCATCCCAACAGATGGCTGTCTAGCCTTTACCTCTTGACAGATCCCTTGCAGGTAACCCACTGTCAATTCTACAATGAGCATGGCTGCAGTCATTTTTCCCTCACATTCTAGGTTGCCACATAAAACAGAGGGAGAAGGTTGCCCAGGTGCTTTGTTAGTCAAAATAATCTTCTGTCCCATGGGAACCAAGGTCATCTGCTACTCCTGCGACCAAGGACTGCATAAAAAGCCTGCCAAATAAGTATATTGGGGAGTGTAATTGCTTGTGTGGTTTTGTGGGTGGGACATTTAACTTTGTAGTTTAGCTATTGTTACTTGTGTATTCAGACTTGGTTTCACTTTTGACCATGCTGATACTTTGTAACTAATAAACACGTTCTTTGAGGAATTCTCAAGCCTCCGAGTTCTGCTTTATTCGTCTTTGTCTGTTGGAACCATGATATTAAACCAAGTCTGAACTGCTAGTAATTGGTTCCACTGTCAAACTGCTCTTTCTGTCAGGATTTTTTTCTAATGTTCAACCTGAATGTACCTTCCTACAACTTAGATCACTATTCTATGACCTGCACTCTGGAATATGAAAGACAGGTTTGACTTTTTTCTGGTGCGACACATCTTCAGACATTTATGTCTCCCTTCAGTCTTCTCAAGATTAATCATGTCTCATTCCTTCAGTCTTCCCTCATTTGATTTAGCTTCAAGTCCTCTAAAAACTAAAAGCATTACAATTTTGGGCTCATTCATGCCCAGAAACATGCATTGCTATGGCTTAACATCACAGTACGTTCAGCCATAAGTCTTTAATGAATCAATCAACTGCTTTTATTTAATAGTTACTTATTTTGTAATTAGAGATGGTATGGACTAACAATAGCAAACTAATCTAATTATTATTATTTTTAATCTCTTCTGTCCCAAAAGTCACCTCACCAAAATTTAATATCATTGAATCACAACAGTATGTATTTATTTATTTATTTATTTATTTATTTATTTATTTATCATCCATCTATCTATCTATCTATCTATCTATCTATCTATCTATCTATCTATCTATCTATCTATCTGTTTATTTGAAAATAGGAATAGCAAGTTAAAAAGGCTAATGCATCTCTTACTCTTAATATCCCTCTGAAAGAAAAGGCTGAAAGATGTACGGTAGAACTTTCTCCTTGGGTGATATCACCATTATTTTCTTTTAGATTGTAGAAAGGCTGTAAAAGTTAGGAAAGAGTTTTTGAGTATTTTTCCATTGACAATGCTTACATAAGTCTGTCATTTTTCCCCCCTCACCCTTTGTCTATATCCTTTCATTTTTATTTTCATGCATTCATTCACCCAGTTGCAGTTACATGTTGGAATGTGGAAACATGTTTTGTTTTATTTCATTTTTTTTTAATCTGGTGAAAGTATTATTTTTGTTTTCTTTCAACCATCACTGACCCTCACCAAGAATGCAAAGTAAAGTGACTGTACCAGCCTCAAATGATGCATTACTATTTTAGAGCAATATGTCTCCGCTATGCAAACTACCTCAACCAAAGTATGAAGTATGGATGGAGAAATAATGCATAAAACATGGGCTACGGAGTGAGCTATTTTGAAGAACCATAAATTATGCAGGCTTCATGGAACTTTAAAGAAGTCTGACAACGTGGCAAATCATAGTCTCTTGAGAACAGATCTCTCCATCTCTTTCTCTCTCTTTCTCTTTCTTTCTCTCTTTCTCTTTCTCTTTTTCTCTCTCTTTCACACACATAACATACAACTTCTCTTGATATACACACATACATGTCATTTGTGATTTGTGACTAATTCAGCAAATAAAAGGTGCACATTTATTCAAAGGAACTTTCTTAGATCTTTTGATGTTTTTCAAATAATTTGAGAATGCAGGAGCAACACTGTGTGGACAATTTTAGCAAGATGTTCTGTGGAGTATTTATTTAGCCAAATAAAATATTCATGCTGTATGTAATTTGACAGCATAGCTCATTATCCCTCTGGTGTATCTTTCACCACAGAGCTTCTTCCTCATGTTTGGTTCCCATGCAATTAGGTAACTTGTCAAAGTATTTACGTTGAAATTGGCCATTAGATCACCTGGGTACATAAGGCTACTGTCATTCTAGGAGAAGTTCCCATGGGAATCATAGCAGCCCATATGGTTGGTGACACTTCACAACACTGATGGATTAACATAGGCAGCCAACTACAGAAGAAAAACACAAAAATCCCCAACCAAAAATCTATTGAAAGTAAATTGCCCATTATCCAATAATATGCAAACAGCCATATTATTCTTTTTCAGCCTGAAGAATGTAGCCAATCCCATTCCTTTAACAGATGTTTTGGTCTAATTCAACATAGTCTTTCTTTCTTATAGATAAAGTACAGAAGGACTATGCTGAATTAGACCAAAAGCTTTCTTGTACAATATCCAGTTTCCAGAGGGGATGGATTTGGGGTAAAATTCAGAATAAATGTGATACAGAGGAAAAATGATTCTGTTAAGTGGATAGATGAGAATAAGGTGAGAGAATGTAGAAGAAGACTGAAGCATGAAGCATTCATGAAGCAGGAATAATGGAAATCTACTTATAAAAATATCTGTTTTCCTTGAATGTATGATTTACATAGATGTAAATTACAAAATATACTCCTGTTACAATAGGAGAAATTACAGAATAGCATACTTTATTGGATTCTTTATGAGGAAAGATGGAGGGAATGAGTTCAGGAGACAAGGGTGAAGAGAGGTTCCAAATGTGGAGCAGACCATATATTGCTAGTGGAAGGAAAAATGAAAGTACAATGAGTAGAATGCAGAGAAAGAAATGTAAATCTTGCACAAAAATATATTAGAAGATCCCAACAGAATAAAAGTAAAAGTGGACATAAGGAAAGAAGACATGAAACTACTTTGAACTCAATGAAAAGAATTTTATTAACTGGCGCCATGGTGAAAATAACAGTAATGGGGAAGTATGAAAAATTATGCTTTGGAATGATGTTCACATAATCAGTTTGCAAGGATCTGATGCCACATTTAATTTCAGAATTGCTATGAAGAAACTAGAGCATGGACAGTGAAATGTAAGCATTCAAATTATATTAGCCAGAAATTAATTCACCAATAAATAGCAGCCATACAATATCTATGCTGTATAAATTATAAAGGGGTGGTTCGTTAAATATGCCTGGAAATGTATTTGGCAGAATTCTAATTGAAAGTAAACAGAAGCTGACAATGAGCAAAATTTTGGAAGCCCAGTGCAGTTTTATGCCATCCAGGGATGTTCAGATGATCTTTTTGCCCTTCAGAGGCAATTGAGAAATGAACAAATGTGATAGAGGAAATATTTATCATATGAAATATTTTTGTGAATGTTGCTGAATGCTATCTCAGATGTATATATATATATATGAAAGAAGCAAAGCATGTGTGAACATGAATGAAGTGCTTAGCAAATGGTACAATACTGCAGAGGGAGCACTGTATAGCAAGCATATATGATATCCTGTTTGCTTGTTTAATGTATTTATGAATAAATATTCAAACATCCTTGTTGTGACATAGAGATCAACTTATTGGAGAAATGAATTGCATATGTATATGCAGACAATGCTGAGTTCTTAAGTAGTTCTTGACTTACAACAGTTTATTTAATGACCATTCAAAGTTATAACAGCACATTTGTGACCATTGCAACATCCCGATGGTCACATGATCAAAATTCATATTTATGGCAATTGCAGTGTCCTGGAGGCATGTGATGAGCCATGGTGGCGCAGTGGATAGAATGCAGTACTGCAGTCTACTTCTGCTGACTGCCGGCTTCCAGCAGTTTGGCAGTTCGATTCTCACCAGTTCAAGGTTGCCTCAGCTTTCCATCCTTCCGAAGTCAGTAAAATGAGGACCCAGAATGTTGGGGGCAATATGCTGATGCTGTAAAATGCTTACAGAGGGCTGTAAAGCACTGTGGAATGGTATTTAAGTCTAAGTGCTATTGCTATTGTTATCAACTTTTGCGGTCTTCTGATCAATGGGGAAAGCCAGATTCACTTAACCGGGTTACTAACTTAACAACTGCAATGGTTCACTTAACAACTGTGGCAAGAAAGGTCTTAATATAGAGCAAAACTTAACAAATGTATCACTTAGCACCATAGATTTTGGGCTCAATTGTGGTCATAAGTCAAGGACTACCTATAAAAATGCTTTTTTGTTTTTGCGGTTTATAACTTATGTGTATTGTGAAATAAAAAACATAGGTCTGAAAGTACAGGTATCAAAGTAAATGAGTTTACAAAAAAATGGAGTGAACAATTAAAAATTGTTAAATGTGAAAAGATAGAGCGAGTTAATTTGTGTACCTTGATAGATTGTGTACTAAAGAATGGGAAATGAATGGAGTAATATAAGGAGGCAAAACCAGTAAAATATTAGCAATAATATGTGAATATGGCAGTCTATAGGAGATTGCTTTTGCTCAGTTCCAGAAATGTAGGAATATTGGAAGAAACATAAAAGTAAGTTGAGTACAGTTAAAATGAGCTACTTAAGAAGTTATCTGGCCAAACTTGAAGCAATAAGGTCAAGAATGAATGGATCCTAAATTAAAGTAGCCTGAATGTAAAAGTGAGTAACCACTACAAAAAAAGTACACGGAAATGATTTGGTCTTATAGAAAAAATGAATCAGGATCAAATCACAAAAGCAGGAAGTGAGAATCGATCAAAAAGGAAACCAGATAAGTTGAATAGAGTTTATGATATTCTAGAAAAAGAATAGGAAAAGTTTAAATCGCAAAAGACAATATATAAAACAGTCTATGGAATGATAGAAGCAAAGATGACCATTGCAAATTATTATGCAGTGATTCAAGACAGAAGAATATTACTCTATAATAGTAAATAAGGTTGAAACCTTGGAGCTCAAATCTAAATATTGCTTGATTCCTAGATTCTGCAGTAACTTATCTTCATAAGTGTTTTTTTTCACATCTGCAATAAAAGCATTTTATGTATCTGACACTCATCCTTGAATCTTCCACAGCTAAGCTTCTGACTATGCTTTGTATTTCTAGAGAGAGATTTATTATCATGCAGGATGAAGCTGTGATGTGCATAAATTCAAGAGAAGCACTTTCACTATTCTTGGGGGGGGGGAATTTGTTTTGTCAGTATACAACCATCTTCATTGGGACCAGCAAAGTTATAGTTTGTCCTTCTTCACTGGAACTGAACACCCAAGAAGCATGACATAGATTACTGTGAAAAACAAAATTCTAAACTAAGACAGACTTATCTTTTGTTCTCCTATTCAAAAAGAAATGGAAGGAAAATCCCATCTACCATTTTTTTGTGCTTGATAGATATGAGACAAATTCTTCTTACAAGCATTTAAAATTAGGGACAATGTGCCTACATCCACCCAATGTGCTTATGAGGGTGATTCACACTTCTGGGTCAGCATTTCAAAAGGTGTGGAAATTGCAGCTGGTTCCAGATGCCTAGCCAATGCTTTCAACAGCTGCTGGGTAAACACATCTAGCTTTTAAAGTTTTCCAGCAAAAAAAAGCGCTAAATATGGACCCAGAGCTTAGCTTGCATTTAACACAATTTAGAAGCAATTTTTGTTTGTTTTTGTTTAGCTGCTGAAGCAATTATGTTCTTGCAAGGACTTATAGAGCAAATCAGCTTAAGAACTGGGAAGAACAAGTTATATGTTCTGGAAAATTATTTTCTGCATTCAGCCTTTGAAAATTGTAGTGGGAAGTTCTAAGCATGCCTGCTTTCCAATTGTCAGAAATGAGATCTTGATTCTCCTTACTCACCTCCACGTTTAGTGCATAAATAGACAATAAGCTTGCAAATCCTGTTTCCCATGTTATTTTAAGGGTCACGTTGATGGTAAGGGCAAGCAAAGGCATGTACTTCTCATTGTGTGTATATGAATATGAATATGGGAAATGCCTAGACAAGCACCTGCAGTTTTCTTGGCAAGATTTTAGAAGTGGTTTGCCTTTCCCTGCTTCCTAAAGCAGAGAAATTGATTGACCCAAGTTTACCCAGGCACCTTTGTGCCTAATACAGTACTAGAACTCACAGTTTCCTGGTTTCTAGTCCAGTGTCTAAACCACTACAGCAAACTGGTTCTGTAATTCTTTTTAAAATACTTCCCTAAGGGCCAAAGGTTTTATAGACGTCTTCATTGAATAGGATTCTTGCTTGTTTTAGACATGGTTTGTTGATCAAGCCAAAACGCCCCACTTCACCCATTTCATGAAGCCAAAACAGTCAATGGTGGGATTCAGCCAATTTGCACCAGTTCACAGAATCAGTAGCTACATTTTGTTGTGTTCAAAGAACCAGTTAAATGCACACTGCTTCCAGAAGACCGTTCTAGGCCTTGGAGGCCTGGAGAAGGCTGGAAGTGTGTGGATGTCATTTCTGGAAGTCTGTTCCAGGCTTTGGGGGCCCAGGCCTGGATCCACACAGAGAACTGGTTGTTCAGGTATTTGAATTCCACCACTGAAAACAGGTCACTTTTAAACTTAGGACAATGTGTGAAGCTGATCATTTTATTTTCCTCTTCTGCAAATCTCCCTGTGAGGTAGGTATATTGCCTGCTTGCATATTAAAGCTGAGTCGCAGATGTTGAATACAAATGTGGGGCTTTTTCGCTGGGAAGAGAGCACAGACATTCTTCAGCATTATTTTAAATAAAGGAGCTGTTGATTTGGCACAAGAATGAGTCTTTTAAAAGTGAAAGATATCAAACAGCGCAGCTTCTGAGAAAATAGTCTAATGCAATTCTTAGCTGAGATTACCCTGATATCAATGGCAATATTTCTAATCTCGGATTGAAGCAGACCTGAAATTACTCTGTTGCCTTAAGAATGAGCAGCTAAGAGGACCAAATCACTGTACAGTAATGTTTTGAAGGGGAGGCTAAGGGACTAAAAGGACATTTTGTTTTGTTTTTTCTCTTCCTGCATACTGCTCTTATTGAAGTAGCCGAAGGACCACTCGGGACGACAGGCTAGTTACTAACAGGATTTATTTAGAGCAAGGCAAACATAGAATAACTTGTCCGGCTTTTATAGCCGGCAGCTGTCAGCGAGGGCCAATCAGGAGCGTTCATTTTGGCGCCGCGTCAAACCAGGACCAATCCGCGTTGTCTTCTTTTGACAGCTCAGGCTTCCGCATGGTCCGGTGTTTTGACAGCCGCGAGCTGTCAGTGGTTGTGCCTGCGCTGTGCGGGGAACTTTGACAGCTGTCAAAGTTCCCGCGTGTTCTCCTGTCAGAATGTTTTCCCTAGTTGAAACAACCTGTTAAATGATGTATATTAACTGTTTACATATATAACACACCCCTTACCCCTCCCCTGGCGCGTTCCCTCCCCCTTGGTCGTCGGAACCTGCCCACTGATAGTCCTTTAGGTAGGCGGGGGCTCTTCGGTTCCTGTTGGAGCGGCGAGGAGGTGGGGGATTGTCTGGTTCTGGTAGTTCATTTTCCTGCTGTTCTTCTTCTTGGTTTGGTATAGGTAGTATTTCTGGGGGGGGTTGTAGCTCGAGTTCCTCTGGTTGTTCTAAGTTGTGTGGCGGTTGTCTGGGTCTGAGTTGGTCAATATGGCGGCGTACGTTACCGTGAGTTTGTGTGGCTATTAGGTATGAAATGGGTCCTGTTTGTTTTAGTACTGTCCCCTGGACCCACTTGTTTTTATCCGTATATGACCGTGCCCATATCAATTGTCCTGGGTTGAGTGTGCGGGTTGGGTATTGGTGCTCTTTTTCTTCTGGGTATGTGTCACGATGCAGTCTGTCAAGCCGCGTTATTAGCCTCCTCCCCCATCTCAGTTCCGCCGGTGATTTGCCCGTTGTTGTGCATGGAGTTGCGTGTTGTGACATGAGGAACTGGCTGAGACGCCTCTGCCAATTCCCCTTTGCGAATTTTTTCAAAGCTTCTTTTGTGGACCGCACCATAATTTCAGCCATCCCGTTCGACGATGGGTGGAACGGCGCAGACGTGACCAGCCTAATACAATTCTTCATAGCGAACATCTGAAATTCACGAGAGGTGAATTGAGGTCCATTGTCTGAAACTATGGTGTCTGGAAGGCCATGTGTGGCGAATATTTTCCTTAAGGCTTGAATAGTGGCTCCTGACGTTGTTTTTCTAAGGGGAGTGACTTCTAGCCATTTAGAATAGCTGTCCACTACAATTAGGAAACTTTGCCCCTGGATAGGTCCTGCGAAATCTAAATGTATACGTGACCATGGTTCCTCGTAGTTTCCCATTTGTGGATTGGTGCTTGGGGTGGCTCGTTTCGGGTCGCTTGACAGGTATAGCACCCTCCCACATATCTTTCTATTTCTTTATCTATGCCTGGCCACCAGACATAACTTCTAGCCATCGCCTTCATCTTAACAATGCCTGGATGTCCTTCATGTAAAATGTGTAATGTTTGGTTTATGTTTTTCTCTGGTATTATGACCCGATTTCCCCACAGCAGGCATCCCCTATGAGTGGATATTTCATTTTTCCTGCTAAAATATGGCTGGAATTGGGGGTGTGGGTTTTGAGCTGGCCACCCTGTTGTGGCCCATTTGAGGATTCTGCTAAGTATTTTGTCTTTAGCTGAATTGTTGGCTATAATGTTTGCAGCCAGGGGACAATCTGGAAGTTGGGAGATTGCTAGAATCAGACCAGCTGGGGCTGGGTCTGAGTCCTTGTTTTGAATGGGCAGTCTGCTGAGGCAGTCTGCGTGTCCTAATTCCTTCCCCGGTTTATGTATTAACTGATAGGAATAGGCCGATAAGAATGTGGACCACCGTAATATTCTCGGAGAGAGAATTTGTGGTGTAGTTTTATTCCACGTGAATATGCCCAGAAGGGGTTTGTGATCTGTAAATATAGTAAAGGGCCTTCCATAAAGGTAGTCATGAAATTTTTTCACCCCTGCGACTATTGCTAGGGCTTCCCTGTCTATTTGTGCGTAATTCCTTTCTGCTTTGGACAGAGTGCGTGAATAGAAGGCTATGGGTCTTTGTGTACCATCCTTGAATAGATGACTTAACACTGCCCCGATTCCATAGGGAGAGGCATCGCAAGCGATGCATATTGGGGTGTCTTCTCTGAAAAGGGTGATCGTTGAGCTGTGACAGATAATCTTTTTTAATGATTGGAAACTATTCTCATGTATTTTGGTCCAGGACCAAACAGTTCCCTTGTCCAGGAGCCTATGCAGCGGCTCAGCGATAGTGGCTTTATGGGGAAGGAAAGCATGGTAAAAGTTTAATAATCCTAAAAAAGCTTGGAGCTCTTGTTTATTCCTTGGGCTTGGTGCTGTTTGAATAGCCTTTAGTTTTTCTGTGGTGGGGTGGATGCCTTGGCCATCTATTTTGTACCCTAGGAATTCTGTGGATGTGACTCCGATAGAGCACTTTTCCCGTTTAAGTTTGAGGCCGGCTTCTCTGAGCCGGCTTAGCACAGCTGACAGCCTGTCAGCTAAGTTTGCTTCGTTTTCTCCGGCGATGAGAACATCGTCGAAATAGGGGCAGACCCCGGGTATTCCTTTCAGGGTTTTCTCCATGATACCCTGAAAAATACCCGGGGCAGCCGATATGCCGAATTGGAGCCTTTTCACTTTAAAGGCACCGCGGTGGGTGACAATTGTCTGGGCTTCTGCGGTGTCATTAGTGACAGGCAGTTGCAAATACACCTGCGTGAGATCAAGTTTGGCGAAAATGGCGCCAGAACGGATGGAAGCAAATACGTCCCTTACCGCTGGCACCGGGTAAGCATGGGGGCTGAGGGCTAGGTTGAGGGTCGCTTTATAGTCCGTGCATAATCTCACTTCCCCGTTAGGTTTAATAGGGGTGACTATAGGGGTCTCCCAGCTTCCCCCTTCCGTTGGTTCGAGCACCCCGAGACCTATGAGGCGATCGAGTTCGTTTTCTATTTTTTCTTTAAGGGCAAAGGGTACTCTCCTAGCTCTTACCTTAATTGGTTGGATTGCTGGGTTTAACTGTAAGGAGATGGGGGGACCGGTGTATTTTCCTAACGTGCCATCGAAGATGTCTGCATACTTGTTGCAAATGGCTTCTAGGCTGGGTGATTGAATTGTATTTACCCCGGTTATGGCGATTCCTAGCACCCCGAACCAGTTTAACCCTATCAAGTTGGTGCGGTTCCCCGGCGTAACTAGGACTTCTAAGGGACCCTTGAACCCTTTGTACTGCACTACAACCTTAGCCCTCCCTTCCAGAGGAATGGGGGTTTTCTGGAAGTCTGCTAGGTGGACCTGGGTTTGCCTCAGAGGAATTTTTCCCTTGCCTTGTTGACAGATCTCCTGATAAGTTTTTAACGAAATTAAGGAGACTGCTGACCCTGAATCCACTTCCATGAGGCAGGGCACCCCCTGAATTTTGACCCTGATCTTAACCTTTGAGCTTAGGCTGTTTACCCTGTCAATTGTTTCTACCAGGGGCCCTGGCGGTTTTTTCCTGCTGGCCTGGGTAGCTGGCCTACCTGGGGAGTTTGCCTCCAAATCATTGATGTTGTCACGCCCCTTGCTTCGGCACACCGGTTTGATGTGGCCGGTCTTTCCGCAATTGTGGCACTTAGCGTTTCTAAACCGGCAGCTTCCTCAGGCATGGTTGCCCCCGCAGCTGGCGCAGGCGGCCCGTTGCTCATAACGCGGCGGCGGAGGGGGGTTCCTGGACTTTCGGCGATCCGAAGTGTCACCTCTCCTTGGCTGCCTGCGTTCCATTCTGCGCTGTAGGGCTTCTCCGTCGGTGAAATCCACCGACTCTTTGCTGTCGCTGAGGGTGGCGCTTTCTTGGAAGACGGTCGCTGGGCTCTCTGGGGTCGTGGTAGTCGGCTTCTTCTTGTGGCTGTGCTCGTATGCCATGATTTCTCTGGTCAGCTCCGCCAGGCTCATGTCGGGTTTGGATGTCAGCTTCTTCTGCAGCCTCTCGTCCCTCAACCCGATCACCACCTGGTCTCTGATGCGGTCCTCCAGGTCGGGGAAACAGCAGTTCCGTGCGGCGTGTCTGACCCCAGCGATGAACTCGTTGGCGGGCTCGTCTGGCCGCTGTTTCTTCTGGGCGAATTGGACCCGCCAGTACAGTTCTGAGTGAGCCGGCATATAGTACTTGTTCAGCTGGTCCACCAGGTCCGCGTAGGAGACTTCTGTGATGGGCACCGGGCTGAACAGGCCCACGGCAGCATCATAAACTGGAGGTCCGCTGATGTATAGTAGAGCGGCGGCCTTTGCTCTGTCGTCAGTGATTTTACTGACGAGGAGGAATCCCTCGACCTGGCCTAGGTGTGATTGCCATCTCTCAGGATGGCGGGTATCAAATTCCCTCACACGCCCGAAGTTTGCCATGTCGTCCGGTCCTGGGTTGCTCCTGTGGAAGTTAAAACTTCCAGTGACAGCTCTTGCCGGGAACTCTCTTCCTCGGCCGTGACTTCAGCTCCGGAGCGATCCCACCCTCGTCGCCAGTGAAGTAGCCGAAGGACCACTCGGGACGACAGGCTAGTTACTAACAGGATTTATTTAGAGCAAGGCAAACATAGAATAACTTGTCCGGCTTTTATAGCCGGCAGCTGTCAGCGAGGGCCAATCAGGAGCGTTCATTTTGGCGCCGCGTCAAACCAGGACCAATCCGCGTCGTCTTCTTTTGACAGCTCAGGCTTCCGCATGGTCCGGTGTTTTGACAGCCGTGAGCTGTCAGTGGTTGCGCCTGCGCTGTGCGGGGAACTTTGACAGCTGTCAAAGTTCCCGCGTGTTCTCCTGTCAGAATGTTTTCCCTAGTTGAAACAACCTGTTAAATGATGTATATTAACTGTTTACATATATAACACACTTATGCTTGGTATTTTGGGGACAGGAAATCAGTGACTATAATCTGTGCTATCACTCCCAAAACATCAGACTGGGAGTAATATTGGTAGCAGGTTATTTGCTTTTTGTGTGTGTTTCTCATTGACTCTTAAAACTTTCTCTACTTCTTTGAAGGTAAATCTTGGGAATGATTCATGTTCACCATTTAGTAATAGACTTTTTCCCCATGACTAATGTCTCCTTGTTTTCATCTTCCTTAAATAAATACTAACTGTAACAATAATAATAATAATAATAGCAGAATAGAAGAGAAAGAACTGGAGAAAATAACAAAATACAAAAACCTGCAAATAGAAATAGAATGACTCTTCTACCCACATAAAAAAGCAAAGATAGTACCAATCATAATAAGTGCCTTAGATGCAATCCCAAAACAGCTGGAGCACTGCTTGTATACCATCGGTGTTGACAAAAATTGCCATCACTCAATTCAAGGCAGGTTCACTCAGAACAGCTTACATACTGCATGATAACTGCTAACCCTATCATACAGAAGTCTTGGATGACTAAGGAAGTCCAGGGTCTCCTACAAGACAGAAACAATGCCTTTGATGGGGCAAAATACAGAACTAGTCTGAAGAGAGGCATTTGGCAAACCAAGGCAGATTATAAGAGGAAGATTGAAGATCATTTTCATAACAATGATGTGAGGGGATTCAACAAATCACCAACTATAGACCCAATAACATCACTCCTATTGACAGGGATGCTTCATTAGCAAAGGAGCTGAATCATTTCTTTGCCCATTTCAAAGTGAAGCTATCAGAGGCAGCTGTGCCACAGCCACTAGTCATGAGGTAAGGAGTACCTTGAGAGCTGTGTACTCAAGGAAGGCTGCTGGACCTGATGGCATTTCTGGCCGGGTGCTTAAAGACTGCACAAACCAGTTGGCTGGAGTCGTTATCAAGATTTTTAATTGGTCTTTATCCCAGTCGACTATTCCATCCTGTCTGAAGGCCTCCATCATTGTTCCATTACCAGAGAAGTCCTTTATTCAAGGTGCTGGTGATGACCTATAAAGCCCTAAATGGCTTGGGTCTGGGATATTTGAGGGAACACCTGCTGCCAGCATCAAATTCCCTTCGTCCTGTGCGCTCCCACAGGGAGGGCCTTCTCAGGGTGCCGTCAGTAAAAGACTGCCGGCGGATAACACCCAGGGGGAGGGCCTTCTCTGTGGGTGCGCCTGCCCTCTGGAACCAGCTGCCCGTGGAGCTTAGGACTGCCCCCGACCTTCGTTCATTCCGCCGGGATCTGAAGACCTGGCTCTTTGAGCTTTCCGGCCCAGGCTGAGAGTTTTTAATTGGGGGTTTTATACTTTTCAGGGATCAAATTTAATTATTTTTAATTGTTTTTAATTTTTGTATTGTATTGACGTTTTTAAATACCTTGTAAACCGCCTTGAGTCCTACGGGAAAAGGGCGGTATATAAATTCAATAAACTTAAACTTAAACTTTATTCAGAGTCTCAGTGGTTAGAGACCAGTGGCGCTCAACCCTATTATCATGAAGAGTTTTGAAAAACTGGTCTGCATGCATGTTGTCTCTCATACACACTTGAGAGTCACCAGTTTTCATTCAAAACAAAAAGATCTACAGAGGACACCATAGCCATTGCTCTCCATTCGGCTTTGACTTATCTGTAGCAGCTGGAGATCTATGTAAGGATGTTCTTTGTAGATTTTAGCTCTGCATTTAACACAATTCTTCCATACACACTGGTGTCTAAACTTGTCAACCTTGGACTTTCAAATTCAATCTGCCTTTGGATTATGAACTTCCTGTCTGGCTGCTCTCAGAAGAATGGATTAGGCAACTATATCACTTCAGTCCTTATTCTTAATAGTGGCTCCCCACAGGGCTGTGTGTTGGGCCCTCCACTTTACACCGTCTACAATTATGACTGCACCCCCACTCATCCCAGCAATATTATTATTAAATTTGTGGATGATGCAACAGTGGTGGGACATATTTCCAAGGGGGATGAGTCTGCCTACTGGGATGAGGTGGAGCAGTTGCTCTTTGTGGTGCAGAGACAATAATTTGGTTCTCAACACTACTAAGACCAAGGAGCTTATAGTAGATCATAGGAGGAATAGATCAGACATCCAGCCCCTGATCATCACCAGAGACCGTGTGGAGTGGGTGGCCAGCTTTAGGTTTCTGGGTGTTATCATAAAAGGAGGACCTGACCTGGACTGCTCAGGTTACAGCATTGGTTAAGAAGGCCCAGCAGAGATTATATTTCTTGAGACTTCTCAGGAAACAACAACTGAATGAAAAACTGCTGGTGACCTTCTACCGTTGCTCCATAGAGAGCATTCTAACCTATTGCATTGGTGTGTGGTTTGCCAACTGCATAGTAGCAGATAGGAAAGTGCTCCAGAGGGTTATTACCATTGCCCAGAGGATTATTGGCTGCCCTCTCCTCTCCCCCCCCCCCCGATGAACTGTACAATTCCCACTGTCTTAGGAAAGCTCAAAACATTCTTAAAGACTCATCCCGGACATTCTTTTTTTTTTTTTGAACTATTACCATCTGGCAGACAGTATAGGATAATAAAAACAAAAACAAATAGGCTGAAAAATAGTTTTTTTTTTTTTATCCCAGAGCCATAACCATATTAAATAATACAGTGTAGTGCAACATTGAAGTGCAATATTGGGGGCAGTGCAACGGTGGGTGGAATATGAAGGATGTGTGTATATAGTGTATGTTTTTATTTGTGGTTTTTACTTGTGTGTGGTGTGCACTGGACAGCCCTTAATTTTGTTGAGAGTTACACAATGATAATAAAGATATTCCATTCTATTCTAATCATCAACATCTGCCTATCCCAGGTCATTGGGAAGGATTTGAGAGGTGGATAAAAATGCCATATCCAGTCTGAACATCAGGCTGACTGTGTGATGAATAATGCCTCCATCAACCTTCTCCAGCCTCTAAATGGATTAAATTACAATGCTGTAATTTAAGAAAGTATTTAGAAACTGTTTCCCTTATGAGTACAGTCGAGTCTCCGCCTTCGCCTTTGCCTTCGCCTTCTCTGGCCTTCATTAAAAAGGCATATTCATATTTGATTGAATTAAAAATGTATTATGTCTATCTTTTGAACTACACACTGCAAGATAGTATTACTTGGAGAAAGTACTTGTTTGGTTTTCATGCTCATCACAGATTCACCTTTATTTGAGTAGGGGTCTGACATCAGAATAATAATCTACAGAGGAAGAGCAATTTACCAACAACATGGGAATGAGATAGCTTTGCATAGAGAAAAGAACTTTCCAAAATTCAGATAAAACTTTCAGCCATATCTGCCAATATCAACCTCCTGCAGTTCTTTGCTTCTTTCAGAAGTTAAAGTAGCCTTCCTCCACTAAAATTTTATGTATCCTTTGGCTGAACAGTGCCCTATAAATAAGATGATTCAGATTCAAATTCTTATTCAGCCTTGAGGATCATTAGTGGTTGTTTGATCAGCCACTGCCTTTCAACCTAATCTCCTGTCGGGTTGTTCAAAGATTAATCTGAAGGAGGTATCCTAAATGAAACCAAGCAGAGTTGATGGGGGAAACCTGGAGATCAAACCTGGAATGGGATTGGAGATGTTTCAGAAGAAAACAATAGGTAAAAGGTGATTCAAAATATGAATCACACAGACAGGCTCAGAACAGCAAATATTACTTAAGATGCAGAACAGGATAAAATGATTAAGAGAAACAAAAAAGGTGCTATCACAGGGAGATATAGAACCTTCCATACATAAATGTAGGTATGTTCCAAAAATGGATTTCAAGTTGCTATGGAAACAGTTCATGAATAAATGTATGGAAATTCTTATCCTAAATGTGAAGATTGGTTTGATTAAGCCAGCATTTTCTGTCTATATTCCCTTTTATGGTTTTGTAACTCAAATACTTGGAATCCTATGTATATATATATATAATACTTTGTTGAGACATACCTCACAGCCCCCCCCCCCCATTTATAACTTGTAGTGAGAGCAAAAGGCAAAGGGCAAAGAATTGGCTGGTTCTTAATTTTCCATTGTGGCCCCAAGTTCAAGTCCTATAAGGTAGTTCAAATAAGGAGAGTTCAGGTTTCACCCAGGAGGAATTTTCACTATCTCTGTTTGGTTTTTCGATCCAGAGGCTATTGACTTTCACTTCATAGGGTAAGTCTTATTATCTACTTTACCTCGTAGCAGCTGATACAGAATGAAACAAACTTATTTTTAATAGTTTGGCCCTCTACAGTGGCAAGGCATACACCAGGGGTAGGCAACCTTGGCTCTTCTATGACTCGTGGACCTCAACTCCCATAATTCCTGAGCCAGCTGTGCTAAGTCACTTTGTGCAACTTAGTAAATATATAGGAAACAGTCTAGCTCAGCTAAAGTAATCTGCAGTTGGGCACTGCAAAGATCCCATCAAAACTAATTTGTGTATGCCAGGGGTAGGCAGCCTCGGCTTTTATGACTCGTGGACTTCAACTCAGTCTCCTGACTGAGCAAGGGTTGGACTAGAAGGCCTCCAAGGTCCCTTCCAACTCTGTTATTCTATGTTCTACTGTATGTGTTGTTTGCTTCCTCCACAGTACTTGTCAGGCCTGTTGACAAGAGGTCTAGAGGAGGCTATAGGGTGGCTACCTTTTGCTCACAACTGTATTTGTCAAAGGTACTGTATCTATCTTGAAAGCAGGTTAAATCCTAACTGAAGAGAATATTTCTGGTTCAGGGATGAAATGTAGGGTCTGAGCTTGGTGGTCTCTCTGAGCTTGGTGGTTTCTTGCAGATGTTTCATTACCCAAGTAAGTAACATCATCAATTGCTCCTGATGATGTTACCTAGCTGAGTAACGTAACACCTGCAAGAAAATAGCCTGCAAGAAAACATCTGCAAGATGTACAAAGCCATAGTAAGACCACATCTAGAATACTGCAGCCAATTTTGGTCACCGTATCTCAAAAAAGATGTTGAGAGCTTGGGAAAAATTAGAGAAGGGCATCTAAGATGATCAAAAGCCTGGAGGCTAAAACATACAAAGAACAGCTGTGTGACTTGGGTTTGGCTAGTCTAAAGAAAAGAAGAAACAGGGGAGAGATGATAGCAGTGTTCCAGTGTCTGAGGGGCTGCCACAAGGCAGAGGGGGGGCAGGTTGTTCACCAAAGCACCAGAGGGAAGGATGAGAAACAATGGTTGGAAACTGATCAAAGAGAGAAGCAACCTGGAATTAAGGAGAAACTTCCTCACAGTAAGGACAATCAATCAGTGGAACAGCTTGCCTCCAGAAATCATGGGCACTTCATCACTAGACATTTTAAAGAAGAGACTAGACAATCACCTGTCTGCGATGGTTTAGGTTCTCCTGCTTGAGCAGGGGGCTGGACTAGAAGACCTCCAAGGTTCTATTCTATTCTATTCTATTCTATTCTATTCTATTCTATTCTATTCTATTCTATTCTATTCTATTCTATTCTATTCTATTCTATTCTATTCTATTCTCTGACTTCTTCTTAGAAAAGGCTAAGTGGAGCTCCAAAACAGGAAGTGAAGCAACATAATTATTTCATCCATATAAGCCATTGTTTCATTCAAGAATCCATATGCTTCCTTCAGACCATTTTTTAATTTGATTTGGTCTTTGCCTTGGGGGGGGGGCGCAGTGGGCTTCCCAAAGCTACTAGAGAATTCCAGAAGTTTGACATTAAGGCAAATCAGACACAGACACAGAAATAAATATATTTACACATCATGTGAAGTGTTAATACCACTTGGTAAGGCCACACCTGGAATACTACATCGAGTTTTGGTCACCACAATGTAAAAAAGGATGTTGAGACTCTAAAAAGAGTACAGAAAAGAGCAACAAAGATGATTAGGGGACTGGAGGCTAAAACATATAAGGAACGGTTGCTGGAATTGAGTATGCCTAGTTTAATAAAGAGAAGGACAAGGGATAACATGATAGCAGTGTTCCAATATCTCAGGTGTTGCCAAAAAGAAGAGGGAGTCAAGCTATTCTCCAAAGCACCTGAAAGCAGGACAAGAAGCAATGGATGGAAACTAGTCAAGGAGAGAAGCAACCTAGATCTAAGGAGAAATTTCCTGACAGTTAGAACAATTAATAAGTGGAACAACCTGCCTCTAGAAGTTGTGAATGCTCCAACACTGGAAGTTTTTAAGAAGAAACTGGACAGCCATTTGTCTGAAATGGTATAGGGTTTCCTGTCTGAGCAGGGGGTTGGACTAGATGACCTCCAAGGTGTACCTTCCAACTGTTGTTTTTGTTGTTGTTGTAATAATAATAATAATAATAATAATAATAATAATAATAATAATGATGATGATGATGATGATGATGACGATGATTAATAATAATAATAATAATAATGATGATGATGAATAATAATAATAATAATAATAATGACGATGATTAATAATAATTATAATAATAATAATGACGATGAATAATAATAATAATAATAATAATAATAATAATAATAATAATAATAATAAGAAGAAGAAGAAGAAGAAGAAGAAGAAGAAGAAGAAGAAGAAGAAGAAGAAGAAGAAGAAGAAGAAGAAGAAGAAGTAGTTGGAAGGTACCTTAGAGGTCATCTAGTCCAACCCCCTGCTCAGGCAGGAAACCTTATACCATTTCAGGCAAATGGCTGTCCAGTCTCTTCTTAAAAACTTCCAGTGTTGGAGCATTCACCACCTCTGGAGGCAGGTTGTTCCACTGGTTAATTGTTCTAACTGTCAGGAAGTTTCTCCTTAGTTCTAGGTTGCTTCTCTCCTTGACTAGTTTCCATCCGTTGCTTCTTGTCCTGCTTTCAGGTGCTTTGGAGAATAGCTTGACTCCCTCTTCTTTGTGGCAGCCCCTGAGATATTGGAACACTGCTATCATGTCACCCCTCACCCTTCTCTTCATTAAACTACACATACCCAATTCCAGCAACCGTTCCCTATATGTTTTAGCCTCCAGTCCCCCAATCATCTTTGTTGCTCTTCTCTGTACCCTTTCTAGAGTCTCGACATCTTTTTTACATCGTGGTGACCAAAACTGGATGCTGTATTCCAGTTGTGGCCTTACCAAAGCATTGTAAAGTGGTATTAGTACTTCACTTGATCTTGATTCTATCCCTCTGTTAATGTAGCCTAGCACTGTGTTGGCTTTTTTTGGCAGCTGCAGCACACTGCTGGCTCATATTGAAGTGATTGTCTAATACGACTCTGAGATCCCTCTCACAGTTACTACTATTGAGCAACGTACCACCTATTCTATACCTGTGCATTTGATTTTTCCTGCCTAAGTGTAGAACCTTACTTTTTTTACTATTGAATTTCATTTTGTTAGATAGCGCCCAGTGTTTGAGTCTGTCCGGATCCTCCTGTATCTTAAGCCTATCTTCTTGAGTATTGGCTATTCCTGCCAGCTTGGTGTCGTCTGCAAATTTGATGAGTTCCTCATCTATTTTATTTATTTTATTTTATTTTAATTCCATTTATATCCCGCCCTTCTCCGAAGACTCAGGGCGGCTTACAAGCTTAGCAGTAGCCTTCATTCTATGTATATGCCTGCTTATTAGGGCTTTCATACACCCCCCAAGCGGCATTATTACAAAGTCAGCTTAATTGCCCCCAACAATCTGGGTCCTCATTTTACCTACCTCGGAAGGATGGAAGGCTGAGTCAATCTTGAGCCTGGTGGGATGTGAACCTGCACGAATTGCAGGCAGCTGGTGTTACTTAAGGAGGCATTAGCCCACTGCTCCACCAAGCCTCATCCCCTCACCCAAATCATTAATGAAGATATTGAAGAGCACTGGGCCCAGAACAGAGCCCTGGGGCACCCCACTACACACTTAGTTCCATGTAGAACTACACACTTCCTTCCATGTAGAACTACACACTTCCTTCCATGTTGTTGTTATTATCAGAATTACAGAATAACAATTGGAAGAGACCTTAGAGGTCTTCTAGTCCAACCCTTTGATCAAGCAGAATACCCTATAATGTTCCAGAAAAATGGCTGTCCTTTCAATGATGGAGAATCCACAACTTCTGGAATCAAGCTGTTTCACTGATTAATTGTTCTCACTGAGAGGAAATTTATTTTTAATTCTAAGCTGGATCTCTCCTTAATAAATTTCCATCAGTTATTTCGTGTCCTGCCTTCAGATGCTTTGGAGAATAGGTTGCTCCCCTTTCCTCTGTGATACCCCCTCAAATAGTGTAAGACTGCTATAATGTCACCCCTATTCCTTCTCTTTGTTTGACTAGACATACCCAGTTTCCCAGCCTCCAGTCCCTTAATCATCTTTGTTGCTCTTCATTCAAAAAAGACAATTCAAGAGCGATAACAAGAAGCTAAGAAGGAAATGAAAGGACCAGAAGATATCCCCTCCAACAGCTGATCCAGATAAGAAGGGATTAATACCAGATAAGCAGAAAACAATACTCTAATCAAGGAATTACCAAGAGTAAAACCACACCACACCAACACGGGCAGGGCAAGCTATTTGATATAAACAGGGAGTAAACCCCACACTCCTTACACTTAAGCTGTTACATAATTGAACATTGAAACATCTGCAAGAAACCAAACAAGCTCAGAGAGTACCAAGGAGTTTTCTATAAATTGTATTTTAGATTGGGTAGTTGCTGGTAAGCATATATCCTCCCACCACCAGAAGCTTGTTGAAAATGAGATTATTTAGTCATCCAGGTTATTCTAGATAACCAATGTTATATATGAGTGCTTTTAACTGTAAACAGTAGATTAAAAATAAATGGCTTGCTGTCTTTTGCACTTGTTCATCTGTCTTCTTGTAGATTGTTCCTGAGAACCACATAAACCACAATTATTTACTTTCTTTTACTTGTTCAGTTTGAAACATTTCTGATTATTTACTTTAGGTCTTTGTTTCTCTGTAGTAAGTATAAATCATTGGGCCTGGACAGAATGAATGGCTTTTTGTGGTGTGTTAATAAAAGAAGCAAGTACACAGCTGTAATGATTAATCAGAATGTAGCAGAAGGTAGTATTTATGGATCCATTATATAATTACATAATAGGTACAGTGAATGAATCTATTGTATATATTTTATTCTGCTGAAACCCAATCTGGATGTTGGAAGATTGTCCAAGTGAGGGTTGATTAGAGTTGTAGTTCAGAACTGTCAAGATTATTACATGTTATACCCATCTAGGTTTGGGCTAATGGTAAATGGAATGTATTCGAATCCTGATGAATGTTTACTAAGATATCCTATCCATGAGTCCAAGATTTCATCTCTGGTGGAGATTATATTTTGGGGGGGACTTTGGGGAAATGTTCTTCTAAACTAGCTGTAAACATTTTTGTGAGCTATGGGATTTTTTGAGAATAAAGGATTGAAGCATTAATCTGAAGTAGCAATTGTGAGTGAATGCAAAGTAAAAATTTGCACAGAAATATTATGGATTCTAATGAGCAGCATGGTAGCCTAGAGGTGGAGCTTTCACCTCACAATCAGGAAGTTGTGAGTTCGATCCTAGGTAGTGGAAATATTTCTCTCTCTGAGTGCAATGTGTTATTGTCTGCTGCAAACTCTGTGTAGGTGTCAGGAAGAGCATCTGGCCAGTAAATACTCAAGCTCTGTTCAGTCGCCCCGATTCCATCCTAATGGAAGAGATTACAGGGTCTTTAAAAGAAATAATTATGGATTCTAATGGCTTAAAGTCCATTTTATGAGGGATTATCCTTGCAAGTGTAGATATGGAAGATTCTGTGAAGATGCATATAAGTATTTTAGGGACAAGAGCCATTTTAGAACTGCCAGGCCCAATCACTTTATTAATTTCAGACTCGGACCTCAGAATTTTGCAAGCCACAATATTCCCTATGACAATCTATAGAAGTGTCACTTGGACTTTACAGAATAGGAAGAGCAATGATGCCTTTCAACTTTGGCGTTGGAGAAGACTCCTGAGAGTCTGACGGATAGCCAAGAAAACAAATGGATGGATCATTGAACAATTCAGTTCAGAGTTTTTGCTTGAGGCACAAATGACCAGACTCAAGTTATCCTACTTCAGAAACATTATGCCAAGTCTCAGCTCTCTGAAAAAGGCTCTATTGCCTGGAAGAAAACGAATAAAAAGATCACCAGCAGCAAGGTGGATGAGTACATCATTAAGAAACCTGAAAGGACAGGTTAGATATAGATTGTTGTGGAGTAAATCTATCTGTAGGTCAACACACTGATAAAAATAAATGTTATTACTTGTTTGTAATACAGTTTTATAAAACTCAGTCAATTGTATATGAAAGGCTCTGAAACTGTTCATCGAGCTTTGTAGGAAATGATGCAACCAATGAGAGAGGGGGGGGGGCATACAGGCAGGCAGAGGGAATATTACATTATTACCGTGCTGAAAATGGATCTTGTGATTTCTTTTTTTCTCTCTCTCTCCTGCAAATTTACTTTTCTTTTTCTCAGGGTGATTGAGGATTTCTGTCAAATCTCTCTTGTTAGCAATTTTGAGCTGACTTTATTGCTGGAGATGGGAGAAGCTGCTGCAGCTGACATTGGGGTTTGCGGGGGGGGGGGTTGGTTGGTTTGGTTTGATTTTGCTACTAGCCATCTTTCCATCATTTTGAAATCTGCATTTCTCTGTCTGAGAAAGCAATGTCTTTTTCTTCAGATTTCAACAGAAGTAGGAAAAAAACAGAAATTAGAAGAACCGGATCATAGGACCAGTGCTTTTTTGTAAAAGAAAAAGGTGCCGGAACTCACACATATCGTACAACCCACCTTGCCTACCATACAAGGTTCCATCCAAAAAAAGGTGCCGGAACTCCGTTCTGAGCGTTCTATGACAAAAAAAAGCCCTGCATAGGACACATTCTCACCACCCTGGATTAAGCAAAATAAACATGTGCTTAGAGCACCAAGGGAAGGGGGGGGAGCCACAGAGTTCTTTAGACTAATTATCATTCAGTGAACTCTTTCACTGCCACCTTCAGCTTTAGTTTTCAATAAATATTTGCATTTTCCCCTCATAATGTTCCCCTTATTTCCTTATAAAATTTACATTTTCCCCTACCATTTTGTTTAAAAAAAATCATTAAAAACTGTTGAAAATTTGCCTTTTTTCCTCTTACCCTATTCATAAGTAAATAATATTCTTATATTGCTTATTGTTATTTAGTGTTGAGTATAAGAGCCGTGTTGGTGCAGTTGTTAGAATGCAGTACTGCAGGCTAACTCACTGCTCACTGCCAGGAGTTCGATCCTGACCGGCTCAAGGTTGACTCAGCCTTCCATCCTTCCAACGTCGGTAAAATGAGGACCCAGATTGTTGGGGGCAACATGCTGTAAATCGCTTAGAGAGGGCTGTAAATCATTGTGAGGTGGTTTATAAGTCTAAGTGCTATTGCTATTCTTTAAAGTTTATATTTGCTACAGTTGTGTATAGTTGCTTAGGGCATTGGTTGGTCTTAATCCAGCCCTAATTCTCACACAACTGTTGGCCAATTTATACTTTTAGAAATGCACAGCATTATATCCAGGATAGTTTCTCCAAGATGTAATTCTCTGGGGGGAAAAAGAGCTTTCATCGAAGCATTTGAGAACTAATAATAAAAATAAAAACTGACAATAAAAAGGTATATTTTTTTCTGCATTGAATTAATTCATTAAAACACTTGTCTAGATGTGTTCTACACAGTGCTTCTACAATGAATCTCAACTTTTCATAGAGAGGAAAAAAAACTGTCTAGAGAATTGAAATTTCTTTTCTTTTAGACGAGGAAAGGTAAGAGGAAAAGAAAGAGAAGGAACTTTAATCAGCCTCCCCCTGAGGAATCCAAATGACCTGTAACTCTAGGCACAGTGGAAATCATCAAATCTCTTGCCTGCCATTCAAACTGGATCTTTGTAACATAACTGCAAATGTCTTTGCTTCACTGCAGGTGTAGACGTTCTGGACCATTAATAGCTTAAAAGCAAGTAAAAATGGGGCAGGTTCACCATCAAGAGATGGAAGGCTGACTCCCATGAAAGGTGGGCCAGAAACCTAGAGTGGCTAATAATTGTCAGAGGAGGAGGGGCTATTTAGAAGTTTCATTTTCCTTGGAAATGGTAATGCAGCTCATTTGCTCAAGTGGGTAATATATGGATCTCATTGCCACTGGGTGAAAAAACAAAAGAAAACTTCTTTGAGCTGTGTTTTTTATATTTTTTTATGTCTATCTTATTTTTCCATGTCTAGAATGTGCTAACAAATTATACACACACACACACACACACACACAAACATTAAAACCCAGTTAAATGGCATTCTGTGATTAGCATCTGAACTGGTGTGTTCACTGAGTAAGAGATAAAGGTAAAGAAGGTTCCCCCGCATATGCGTGCTAGTCGTTTCCGACTCTAGGGGATGGTGCTCATCTCCGTTTCAAAGCCAAAGAGCCAGCGCTTGTCTGAGGACGTCTCCATGGTCATGTGGCCGGCATGACTAGACGCCAAAGGCGCACAGAACGCTTCCCACCGTAGTGGTCCCTATTTTTCTACTTGCATTTTTACATGCTTTCGAACTGCTAGGTTGGCAGAAGCTGGGACGAGTAACAGGCGCTCACTCTGCTACGCGGCACTCGGGATTCGACCCGCCAAACTGCCGACCTTCTGATCGACAAGCTCAGCATCCTAACCCACTGAGCCACTGCGTCCCTATGAGTAAGAGATAAGGGTAGTGCTAATTCCAATCCTATCTTGGAATCTGGGATTGGTGAGGGAACCTCTCTTCCTGCTTCTTTGACTGGAATCTATTGTAACTTCAGTTCAAGCATGAACAATTAGTTCAGTGTCAAAATGATAACAGAATTACAGAGTTGGAAGGGACCTTGGAGGTCTTCTAGTCCAAACCCCAGCTCAGGTGGGAAACCCGATACCATTTCAGTTTTATTTTCCCTAGCTTTCCCTGTGAATATCAGCCTCAATGGACAACGTTATATGGCAACAGGACAGATGGGGTTTTAAAGTTCATATTCAACAACTTGAAATTAACCCGGAACTGAATTTATAACAACATTCATGCATGTTGTCTTTTTAAAGTAAAGTCTCCTCTAGTTTGATTTCCATTACTGGTGAATTTATTATTTAGTTATTTAAATTTGTCATGTTCCCCTTCCTCTACCAACTCCAGCAGATTCCAGTGGCTTAAAACCCCCCACAAAACTGAAAAATATTTATTTATTTATTTATTTATTTATTTATTTATTTATTTATTTATTTATTTATTTATTAAATTTGTATACCGCCCTTCTCCCGAAGGACTCAGGGCGGTGAACAGGGTAATACATATCAAAAACAAGATACAAAAATTAAAAACGATTAAATAAAATGCCCACGAATAAGTTAAAACACATTAAAAGTAGGTTAAAACACATTAATAAAACCCAACCCCATCCCATCAGGCCAGGCCAGCTTGTTCGAAAAGGTAGGTTTTGAGATTGCGCTGGAAGGAGAGGAGGTCAGGAGCCATCCGGAGCTCGACCGGAAGATGGTTCCATAAATCCGGCGTGCCCACAGAGAACGCCCTCCACCTGGGGGCCACCAGTCGGCATTCTTTGACCGGTGGCACCCTGAGGAGGCCCTCTCTGTGGGAGCGTACTGGGCAAAGGGAAGTTGACGCCGGCTGCAGGTGCTCCCCAAGGTATTCCGGACCCATGCCATGTAGGGCTTTGTAGGTCATTACCAACACCTTGAATCTCACCCGGAAGACAACTGGAAGCCAATGCAGCTCATGGAGCAGAGGTGTAACATGGGAGTGTCGGGAAACTCCCAACACAACTCTCGCGGCTGCATTCTGTACCAGCTGGAGCTGGTACAATAAAAATAAAAAAAAACACAACAGGTGTTTCACAAACACATTAATGTCAGATCTGGGACCAGAGTCAGGCCTTAAAGGTTTTCTTTAACTCTGAGAAAGTGGGGTGGTCTGTATACCTATTCCAGAAAGCAGGGTCTGATCTAGAAGGCACCTTTTTAGTGTTTAATAGAGAGGACCTGGAGCACAGCCACTCTGCCAGAACATACCGAGTGGGCAGAGACAACTGGAAAACGGTGCTCCCTCAGATATTCTACTTAGAAATATAATTCAGGGGTGTCAAACTGCCGGCCCGTGGGCCGATTTCATCATACCGAAGCCACGCCCACCCCATTGCCAGCAATGCAAAAAGAGTCGTGATACGTCGTGACATGTCACATGACGTGCCGAGTTTGACACCCATGAAATATATCATAGAGATTGGGAACTGAGGAGTTTGTTTTGGTCTTCTAGAATATTTTTCTACATCCCAGGCTAATTCTGATTTCTAAACTTTTTAAATTCAATTTCACTTACTTAAAATCTTAGTTATCACCAGTTAGGCTCTCTTGAGTTCTTTTCTTAACAGTACACAATTAGAATGACGCAGACTCAAGAGAGACACAAAAGCACTTGGCCTTGGACAGTGGTTTCTTTATATCTGACATCTTTATATAGGGTTGGGGAGATATTTGGTCTTGTAAAATGTAACATATAAAAATGATATGTGAATTCTTCCTATATTCTGTTCTATAGCTATGTCTATATAATTACTATGATAATTATTATTACTATGATGTTATACTCTATACTATTACTATTATTATTACTATGTCATACTTTATACTATTATTACTCAATAATTATACTATTACTATTCTATTACTATTATCTAGTACTCAGTCTATTACAATTAGCTATTTACTCTGCTCTATATGCATCAGTGTTTTTTTTAAGCCTGTTCTTTCTTAAGTCCCCTCTCTTTGAGATTTTTTTTTCTTTTAATGGCCAGCTTGTAGGCCTCTTAAACCTTTTTATGTTTTGTTTTGTCTTTTCTTTTGAAAATACTTCTTTTCCTCTCTTTTGGACCGACCAGCCTTCCTTTGACTTCTGTACTCAGTTTACTGGTGGCTGCAAAGCTCCAAAATATACATCTTCCTCTGTTCTCCTCCCATACCTGTGTCAAGATAGCAGCTTTATTGGCAACTCTGCCATGCTATCCTGGGGAAGAGAGTCAAATGGGAGAGAAAGAAGTGCCTTCCATTTTTTCAAGCAATCTGCTCATCTCCATGGACCAACTGCAACTTCTAAATGGTTTTCAAAAGCAGCTCTATTAACTAATCTTTTGAAATGTTTGGTAAACTGATTAACTCGGGAGTTTATTTTCAGGCTTCAGTGCAAAATTAGTTAGATATGAAGGAACCAGGGCAGGAGGAGGTGTGTTTGCTGGGTCCCCTTTTGTTCACCACCACCATCCTCATTCTTTTCTCTTGCAGACCCACCTGCTGTTGAGCCAACATTCCTTGAGATTCGACAAGGCCAAGGCCGAAGTGTGACCATGAGCTGCCGGGTGCTGAGGGCTTACCCAACTCGGGTTTTGACCTTTGAGTGGCGATTAGGCAGCAAGCTTCTTCGGACAGGAAGATTTGATGCTCAAGACTCCACAGAGTATACAATCAGAAGCCTATCAAGGGACAGTTATGGAAATTACAGTTGCAACATCATCAATGAGGCAGGGGCTGGCCGGTGCAGCTTTCTTGTGACAGGTAGGCCATCTACATGCTTCCCAAGTTGGTGTTGATACCGTACAGAAAATGCAATGTCTTAAAATGCATGAGGTCCATGTATAATTCTGTAGTCAAGCAGTGGTGTCTGATGTGTGTGTGTGTGTGTGTGTGTGTTTAGGGAAAGAGAAGGAAAAAAGAGCAAAATAAAGCTTTCTCTGTATAAAACTATTGACTGTTTGCTATGTTTATAAATCCCTGCAGGATCTCCATTTCTGAAGACCAATGCTACTATTAACTCTCAAAACATTAAAACATTTGGCCTTTCTTTTAAGAGCATCCTTGTGTTCAGCAGTCCAGTTAGAATTCATGCTATACATTTTATCCAGAACAGTTAAAAACTATTAATAAATGCATTTGCAGAACTAATGTTGCATACGCTTGGTTGGTTTTCATCTTTTTTATGTGCATGATTTAGCATGTTATACACACCCATCACACTTTACTGATTTATTGAATGGTTGATTGACTGATGAATTGATTATACATCATCAAGTCAACATTGACTCTTAATGATTCACATAAATAAACTTATTTCAGGGTGATCTGATCCTTTAGGTGTCCCAATGGTGCACCAACTGCTGCAATAATTAAGCCCATCAATCTTGAAGCTGGTTGTCTTCTCCTTCTCTTTCTTTCCAGCTCACCAGCTAGATCTTTGTATACTGTAACGTGTTCAAATAATGATAATTTGAGCATGGTTAGTTGTGTTTCAAGTGAGAACTCTCAAGATCCCTTATTACAAAGAAAAAATAAATTAATTCAAGTTGAATATAGTAGATGACTCCACCCTACTTGTTCTCTTAGAAAAAGGTGACTGATGTTTTTGTATGAAAAAAGAGAGAACAATAAATGCATTCCACTCTTTATTGGGGTTGATCTGGCTGCTCTATTCAAATCCAGCTATTAGGGTGAACAAGGAAGCTATTTAACTAATCTCTAACATACGTATATCTACTATTCTTCCTCCTCTGATCTCTTTGTCTACTTTATGTATTTATTATTCTGTGTACCATCTGCTAGTAGATCCTTTGGGGTCAGTTTATTGTTTTAAACAAACATTCCCTTGTGACAAAGTTTATACTGTATTTTCCCAAAAATAAGACCCACTCAGAAAATAAGACCTAGCATGATTTTTAACATGCACCTAATATAAGCCCTACCCCAAAAATAAGCCCTAGTTAAGAGCCCGCTCACTCCATCCCACTGTCTAGTTGCTCGCTTCCACAATGGGGCAGGAATCCTCCTGGTGCACCTGTGCCACCGCCATCCTGCACCCGTGCACCTCAGGGCCCCCCGCAGCCAAGCAACTCCCCATTTGGTGACCTCTCCCTGCTCATTCAATGACCTGGCTGCCTGCCCGCCTCTTCCCTTTCACTCCCCTCTCAAGCCGAACTGCCATGCTATGAAGGATGGATGGGGGAGGCTCAGTCCCCTCTACTGTTTCTGAGCCAGGGGAGAGTGATGGCAAAAGGCCTCCGCTACTGCTGCACAATAGCCACGTCAGCTACTGAAGGGGCTTCTTTGGTCACCACTGCCCCCGGTTCTCTCCACCCCGCCCTACAGATTACCTGCCCACTGGCAGCCTTCTCCTTTTTCTGCCATTTGGGTTCTGCAATGCTGCCTTGCAATGCCCGCTCCCTGTTCATGCCTGCATTGTATGGTTTAAAGGGAGGCAGCTCTGGAGGCCAGTGCCATCATCCCTGGGCTGAATTGTACAAGGGAAAGTTATACCAGGCCTGGTGGCGGTGGTTCTCCGAAGACCATGCTGCCATGGCTCCAGCCACCAACTCTCGCATGGCTGTGTGGGCAGAGCCCTGAAGGGGGCCAGGAGGCTGAAACCGCCAGCCAGAGATGATGCAGAGAGCCTATGAGCAACCAGATGGTGAGTGGGTGGGTGGCCATGCAGCACATCTGGCAAGGACTGGCCCAGTGGTAGCAGTATTCCCACTTGCCTGCATTCCACATGTTTCACAGCCCGAGTCTGCCAGCCAAGGGTCTGGCAGGCTGCAGCTGTTGCCAGATGCCTTCTGTCCCCACGCGCTCACCACCTCCCAGAAAAATAAGACATCCCCTGAAAATAAGCCCTAATGTGTCTTTTGGACCAAAAATAAATATGGTCTTATTTTCAGGAAAAATGTGATAGCTGTTATCCTTGATAGTATGATCCATGTAGATTTCAGTTCATCTGTCTCTTCTATATTTTGGTAATCTATTAAATGACATTATTATGAAAGAATCTAAATGAAGATTAATTTCAGTTTTCTGGTTGACAGTGTATAAAACTTGAATGCAGCAAATTAGGATAACTTCAAGAGCAGCAACATAATCTACCATTTATTTCATCCTATTTCCAGCACTCAGATCAATTCATTTAGTATGTCTTTATTTCTGGAATTTGTTGCTCCAATGACATTTTATTTTACTTCTTTCAGTGCAATGCAAATTCAGAAAATTCAAATATATTCTATTAAACTTTTTCTCCAATTAAGTATCCTTGACTTTATTCTAGCAAAACTTTCTATGTTATCTTCCCTTATTTAAAATATAGTTACAGATATGTTGTTGTTGTTAGCTGCGAAGTCGTGTCCGACCCATCGCGACCCTATGGACGATGTTCCTCCAGGCTTTCCTGTCCTCTACCATCTTCTGGAGTCCATTTAAGCTCACGCCTACTGCTTCAGTGACTCCATCCAGCCACCTCATTCTCTGTCGTCCCCTTCTTCTATTGCCCTCGATCTTTCCCAGCATTAGGCTTTTCTCCAGTGAGTCTTTCCTTCTCATTAGGTGGCCAAAGTATTTGAGTTTTAGCTTCAGGATCTGGCCTTCTAAAGAGCAGTCAGGATTGATCTCCTCTAGGACTGACCGGTTTGATCGCTTTATAGTCCAAGGGACTCGCAGGAGTCTTCTCCAGCACCATAGTTCAAAGGCCTCAATTCTTTGGCGCTCAGCCTTTCTTATGGTCCAACTTTCACTGCCATACATTGCAACTGGGAAGACCATAGCCTTGACTATACACACTTTTGTTGACAGGGTGATGTCTCTGCTTTTTAGTGTGCTGTCTAGATTTGCCATGGCTTTCCTCCCCAGGAGCAAGCGTCTTTTAATTTCTTGGCTACAGTCCCCATCTGCAGTGATCTTGGAGCCCAGGAAAATAAAATCTGTCACTACCTCCATTTCTTCCCCATCTATTTGCCAGGAATTGAGAGGGCCAGATGCCATGATCTTGGTTTTCTTAATGTTAAGTTTCAACCCAAGTTTTGCACTGTCCTTCTTCACCCGCAACAAGAGGCTCTTTAGTTCTTCTTCACTTTCTGCCATTAGAGTGGTATCATCTGCGTATCTTAGGTTGTTGATATTTCTTCCGGCAATCTTAATTCCAACTTTTGATTCATCTAGCCCTGCCTTTCTCATGATGTGCTCTGCATATAAGTTAAATAGGCAGGGCGACAGTATACAGCCTTGCCGGACTCCTTTCCCAATTTTGAACCAATCAGTGGTTCCATGTCCAGTTCTCACTGTTGCTTCTTGACCCGCATATAGGTTTCTCAAGAGACAAATAAGATGGTCTGGTACTCCCATCTCTTTAAGAACTTGCCACAGTTTGTTATGATCCACACAATCAAAGGCTTTAGCATAGTCAATGAAGCAGAAGTAGATGTTTTTCTGGAATTCCCTAGCTTTCTCCATGATCCAGCGTATGTTGGCAATTTGATCTCTAGTTCCTCTGCCTCTTCGAAATCCTGCCTGCACTTCTGGTAGTTCTCGATCCACATACTGCTGAAGTCTAGCTTGTAGGATTTTAAGCATGACTTTACTAGCATGAGAAATGAGTTCAATGGTGCGATAGTTTGAACATTCTTTGGCACTGCCTTTCTTTGGAATTGGAATGTAAACTGATCTTTTCCAATCCTGTGGCCACTGTTGAGTTTTCCAAATTTGCTGGCAAATTGAGTGTAGCACTTTTACTGCATTGTCTTTTAAGATTTTGAATAGCTCGGCTGGAATACTGTCACCTCCACTAGCTTTGTTGTTGCTCAGCTTTTCTAAGGCCCACTTCACTTCACATTCTAGGATGTCTGGCTCGAGGTCAGTGACCACCTCATTGTGATTATCTGGGACGTTAAGCTCATTCTTGTATAGTTCTTCCGTGTAATTTTGCCACCTCTTCTTAATCTCTTCTGCCTCTGTTAGATCCCTGCCATTTTGGTCCCTTATCATGCCCATTTTTGCATTAAACGTTCCCTTCATCTCTCCAATTTTCTTGAAAAGATCTCTGGTCCTCCCTATTCTATTGTTTTCTTCTATTTCTTTGCACTGTTCATTTAAGAAGGCATTCTTATCTCTTCTAGCTATTCTCTGGAATTCTGCATTCAATTGGGCATATCTATGTTTTTCTCCCTTGCCTTTCGCTTCCCTCCTTTCCTCAGCTATTTGCAAAGCTTCCTCAGACAGCCATTTTGCTTTCTTGCATTTCTTTTTCTTTGGGATGGTTTTGGTTGCTACCTGTTGTACAATGTCGCGAACCTCTGTCCATAGTTCTTCAGGCACTCTGTCTATCAGATCTAATTCCTTAAATCTATTTGTCACCTCTACTGTATATTCAACAGGGATATGATTCAATTCATACCTGAGTGGCCTAGTGCTTTTCCCTACTTTCTTCAGTTTAAGCCTAAACTTTGCAAGGAGAAGCTCATGGTCTGAGCCACAGTCAGCTCCTGGTCTTGTTTTTACTGACTGTATAGAGCTTCTCCATCTTTGGCTGCAGAGCATATAGTCAATCTGATTTCTGTGTTGACCGTCTGGTGATGTCCATGTGTAGAGCCGTCTCTTGGGTTGTTGGAAAAGAGTGTTTGCTATGACCATCGTATTCTCTTGACAAAATTCTATCAGCCTGTGCCCTGCTTCATTTTGTACTCCAAGGCCAAACTTGCCTGTTATTCCAGTTATCTTTTGGCTTCCTACTTTAGCATTCCAATCCCCCATGATGATAAGGACATCATTTTTGGGTGTTAGTTCTATAAGGTGCTGTAGGGCTTCATAGAACCGGTCAATTTCTTCCTCTTCAGCACTGGTGGTTGGGGCATAGACTTGGACTACTGTGATATTGAATGGTTTGCCTTGGATTCGAACTGAGATCATTCTGTCATTTTGAGGATTGTATCCCAGTATTGCTTTTCCTACTCTTTTATTGACTATGAAGGCTACTCCATTTCTTCTGAGGGATTCTTGCCCGCAGTAGTATACCTGATGGTCATCTGAATTAAATTCACCCATTCCTGTCCATTTTAGTTCGCTGATACCTAAGATGTCGATGTTCAGTCTTGTCATCTCTTGTTTGACCACGTCCAACTTTCCTTGATTCATGGATCTTACATTCCAGGTTCCTATGGAGAAAAAATCTTTACAGCATCGGACTTTCCTTTCACCACCAGACACATCCACAGCTGAGCGTCCTTTCGGCTTTGGCCCAGTCGCTTCATTCTTTCTGGCGCTACTAGTACTAGCCCTCTGCTCTTCCCCAGTAGCATATTGGACGCCTTCCGACCTGAGGGGCTCATCTTCCAGCGTCATATCGTTTTGCCTTTTGGTACTGTCCATAGGGTTTTCATGGCAAAGATACTGGAGTGGTTTGCCATTTCCTTCTCCAGTGGATCACGTTTTGTCAGAACTCTCTGCTATGACCTGTCCGTCTTGGGTGGCCCTGCACGGTATAGCTCATAGCTTCATTGAATTACGCAAGCCCCTTCGCCACGACAAGGCAGTAATCCATGAAGGGGAGTTACAGATATAGTACATGCATAATGTCTTATCCTATGCCCAAATATTCCCAAAAGTAAACTCCTGCATTGTTCATTTTTCACCATTTGGAGTTCAAATATTACTTCCATGCTGTCTCCTGGGTTCATTCTCATGAACCCAGTCAGATTTTCTACTTCTATAACACTTATGATTCCCTCATAGCTTAAATCTATGCATTCAGCTACTAAACTTAATACAACTGAGAAGAGATCCTCAAGGCTATATATTCAGCTTCTCTTTGTACATTGACCAAGTTTTCAATACTGAAAATATTTTGATGTGTATTTTTATCAGGTTATGTTTCTCTCATCCAAATAGAAGCATCAGATGGTGCTAATCTTAACTCCTGTTTCAACAGCTACCCTTTACTATTCCCATCTTCTATATGTCATCCATGAGGGTGAATTGTTTTGTAACATTATAACAAAGAAGGGAATGCTGATCTCATGTTTGCGTATTGGTAAATTTCAAAACGGTCATATAAAATCATTAACCTGATTTGAGCTTGAATTAATTTCAGATGTCTGAGAAACTAATACGAGATTATCTGAAGAGTACATTCAGTTTACACTGCTTGTTCTTTCAGCTGGCTTAGTCTGTTAACAATAAAAAAAGTTGTCAATTAAGTTAAAATAAAGCAAAAGTGCACTGCACATTTCAGCCACAGCTTCTTTAAATGCAAAAGCATATTGAGAATCCGTCATGGCTCATCTTTGCAAATAAATTGTATCTTCTTGTGAAGACAGATGCATTGATTGCCCTGTAAATCTCTCTTGGCCATTGATGTCATCTCTGTAAAGGAAGATTTGTCTGCAAGTTATTAGCTTCCATTTTTCAGAGTAAATGAGAGATTCTGGCTAAACTGGTAGGAGTAGTTATGTATTTTATGTGGATCTGTGCATTATTTTCTTTTTTCTGAGGACAGCGAAGCACCATTACATTTTTCTTCCTGAGCCATGAAATTGTCAGCTTCAACAGTGTCTGGAATGGTATAGTGTCTCCTGCTTGAGCAAGAGGTTGGACTAGAAGACCTCCAAGGTCCCTTCAAACTGTTATTAAAATCTGTTAAACATTCTTTTAAGATGTACTTATTTAGTTTGAGGTTTTCAAACTTTACCTTTGATAAGCACCAATTAGCCCAGACATTTTGTCACATCAAAACTGTCACAATGTAATCTTTGGGGCAAGCAAAGATATATATTTGCATAGAAATGCACAACTATTTCATTGCATTTCACGTACCTTATTGAAGCCACTGTTTGCCTTCAAGATTTTTATCTTAAAGGAAAATCAGAAGGGTCAACATTCTTGAGTTAAGGCCACACTTGACCTTTAAATGATGCACTGTAGTGATATTTTTAAAAATGGGCAAGAATCAGGTCAACAAAGTGAAAATAGGCATGACAAGTTTAATTTAATTTTAAGCCTGGATTTTCAAGTAGGGTTTAAAATCACACTCCACATATTTAATTGGTTCCCCATTGTGATATAAAAATAATGATTTGCAGCAAATTCTGTAGGAGCAAATTCTGTGTCTTTTATTTAAGGCTTTGGTGAGCCACCTATATCTGTAGGGCTACAGATGGTGTATCTCTGTAATAAACATTGTTGATATGGGGGTTGCATAATTTAGCCTTCTCCAACAGGGAAAATCTAGCAGAAATGGGGATTTCAGCTCTTAGAAAGCCCCAGCCAAATTGTCAAGACTGAAAATTCTGGGACGCATATCTAAAGACTACCTAGATTGAGGAAAGCGGATATGTTTGAGTTCTGCCTCTTATTAAAATTATTTTATATCTGTAGTCATCTAGGTATCAAGGAAGCATGTTTGTTGGTTTGTTTGTTTGTTTATCAGGTCATCTCCCAGCTCTAAATTACTTCTATTCACCAAAGAATGTTTTTTGTTTGTTTGTTTTTTTGTTCCTTATTTATTTTAGGTGGAGAACTTCTCCCTGCCAAAAACGAAACTTTCACCCACTGGAAAGAATACAGTTAAGAGAAACAGCAGTTACTTCAGATATGATTAATTTCAATAGGAGCTTCAGGTGTAGCTGCCTCAAAGGTTTTGCTTAACTTGATCACTGAATTAACTCTTTTTACACAAAGTAAGTTTGGTACAATACCCTCAGACAGCGGTCCCTAACCTTTCCAGCTTGGCAGCCCGGCATGACGGGGGGAGAGGAGATGGTTCTGTGTGAGAGGCAGGTGCGTGTGCACGAGCACATATAGGTCCTTTTGTGTGAGGGGAGCTTCATGTGAAAGTGCCTGTAGCCTGCACAAGAAGTTCTTTGCATTTCATGGAGGATTTATTATTAATCTTAATGTTAGTATTGCTGTGAGAGGAACGAAAAGTGACTGTCACCATCAGTCCATGGAAACCTTTTCTTAGCCTTTGCCTCAGGTACATCTTTTTTTCCTAAGGGCAGAATTGGTCTGCAGTTCTTTCTATTCAAGGATGGTCCTCGGTTAGGGAACCAAGCAATGAAGGAAAGTGGTATTTTGCTGCTACTTTAAATCTGGCCATTCTCAAAAATAACTTTTTTGCAACCTTTTTTTTCTCCCATCTCCATCAGACTACAGCCAAGAAAACCTTCTGCTGCAATAAATCCATTAGTCTTCTGACTCTTAGCAATTTGTGTTACAGAAGGACAGCATGATGGCTCTTCCCCCCTCCCTATTCACCTTTTACTTTACATATTTTTTTTCATCTCCTTTGATGTTCCACAGAGTACATTGGGGCTATTTTCCCCCATTTTGCACCCCCATTTTATTATGCTCCTCTTTATAAATCTAAGGAAAGCAGGTTAAGAACATAATTGGATCTCTAGACCATCTATTTTCCATCTGTTCTCCCATCCTGTCCCAAGAAGTCATTTCAGGAATCTCGCAGATCAAGAAATAGCATTGTCCTTATTCTTTATCTCCAGTAAGTATTCAGAGATGCACTATTGCTGTAGTTAGTATGAATAATGCTGCAAATAGATCCATGATGCATGCATGACTCTTCATTTTTCAAATGCCATGTTAAAGTGGCTGACACCATATGTTAGTGGGGTATCAACCTTACATTAGTTCAGTTTTAAATGATAAATTAAATCAATCAAATATCAATCATTTTGACACTGAGATCAGATTGGAAATATAAAGGTAAATAGTTTTGTTCTGATTTCTTCAAATATGAGAGGTATGAGAAATAAATCCAGCTTTTCCCCTAATTTTTATATCAAGAGTGGGCAACTTGTGACTTTTTGTCTACCTGCAGCTCTTGCCCCAATTTCTATGGCCATTTGGCCTAAATTTAAAAGCCTTTAGCTAGCTGGGCAGTAGGAATCTTCAAAGCAGAACTCTGGTTTGACAATGTTTTGAGTGAAGGAGCCTCTCACCCTTTCTTAATCACAATTCCTTCACTTCCAAAAACAAAGTAGCATTTCTCTTGGCCTTAGTGTGCTTTGGAGCCTTTGCAGAGCAGAGCAGATGCTATAGACAAAAGCTGTGAAGAACCTGCACAACAAATGCTCTGAGACAATGCTGATGCTGGCCAAATGCCTTCCAGTCTAGGTGAGTTTGGTCAGCATGGTCTGAGGGGTTTCTGAAGAATGTTGAAGAAATTATTCTCTAGTGCTGGCTGAAAGACTTCCAATCTAGGTGAGCCTGGGCTGAGGGATTTCCTGTTCAGCTTCCACCCTTCTGAGCTTTCTCAGATTTCCAAGGTCTGTTTCTATTTATTTCTATTTCTATTTATAGGGTGAAAAGGCATGTCTCATTTAAGCTCCACCCAGAGATTTTATAAACTTCTCTAGGATACATAAAGAAAGGAAGGGTGTTAAATGTACACATCTCACAAGTTTTGCCACTTGGAGATGACAAGGAATGATGTGACAGCAAAAGGAAAGGCCAATTCAATTAATCCCGTACAAAAAGAATAAGAAAACCCCACTCAATTAACTGCAGACTATAATGCTGTTAGTTCCTTATTTATCAGTTATTAAAGTGTTTGATCCATCCATGAACTTGTTAGACTTACAAGCTCCAGTTTAAACAGAAATGCATATGTTTTATTCCTTTCACTTCCATCATCTTGCCAACCCAGACACTGCCCTGAAATGACAGGGCTAGATTAATCTCTTGCCCCTTAAATCTTTCCCTGTATTCAAAATTCTGCTTTAAGTCTTTAAAGCTTCCACTAAATTGATACTACAGTTCTTTTCAGAAGTGTTTTGCTGCATCGGCTTGGATGCTGCTGATATACCAATTACAGGGTTTCATGTCTGTGCATGCTAAATCAGAAATGTGGACCTGGCGGACTGCTCAACAACATTGTATGGTTCAGAAGTGACATCCAAAAGAGGTTCAGATTGATGATCATTTTTTTCTGTGATGCTTGTAATTGGCTGTTGGTTCCAACAGTATATTGTCTGATGCATTGAACATAGACAATTGGAAAAATCACCTAATCAGCACTGAGCACATGAACCCAGACCTTGAGAAATAGCCTTCCCACTTGTGGATTGCTTGGAAATAGGGAATGGTTTAATATTGCCCAGATCCTGACAAGTATTATGATTTATTATGATTTAAAATAGATCTTGATTTTCCCATTGAATATCATGGGAAAATATTGCTATATTGCTTCTTTTTTTTCATTAGCAGAACAAAATGAAATTGCACTGAACAGCAGATGGACTCAATCATCTAAACAGCCCCTTCTAATTCTACAGTTGCAGACAAGCTATAGTATGACTGGGCAAAATATGAGTTAAATTGGTCTTGGCCGACTTTAATCTACCGTCCCTGGGAGGATCGTCCGAACTGGCTCGGGAGTTCATGGCTTCCATGGCGGCCATGGACCTGTCGCAAATAATTTCTGGACCGACTCATGAGAGAGGCCACACCCCAGACTTGGTGTTCTTGTCTGGACGGTGGCGTGATGATATCGGTGGGGGTGCCACAACTGTTACGCCCCTGTCATGGACCGAACACCACCTCCTGCGGCTAGACTTCCCCCTTGCCACCCCCCACCGTGGGTGCACGGTGCCAGTCAGATGGTACCGCCCTAGGCGCCTAATGGACCCTGATAAGTTCCAGGCAGCGCTTAGGGACTCGCATGCACCCCCTGCTCACAGCTCGGCGGAAGCCTTAGTGGAAGCCTGGGAAAAGGCAGCCACGGAGGCTCTGGACCGAGTTGTACCCTTGCGGCCTCTGACCCGGCGCAGATCCCAGCGAGCCCCATGGTTCACCGAGGAGCTCCGGGAGATGAAGCGTCGGAGACGGGGCCTAGAGAGCCGTTGGAGGTCCAGTCGATCCGAATCCGACCGATTGCGACTAAGAATCCTCACCAGGTCTTATCTCGCTGCGATAAGGGTGGCAAAATCCAACTACTTTTCCACCCTCATCGCGTCCGCAGATAATCGCCCGGCTGCCTTATTTAATAGGGTGACTCGCTCCCTATTAAACCAAGAGGTGAGGGGGGAACCCTTGCAGGGTCGAGCCGAGGAATTTGGTCAATATCTGCTGGATAAAATCGCTCGGATTCGAACTGGTCTGGACTCCAACTGGGCTGAGATGGAAGAACAAGACATGGACAGTCTTGTCGACGTCATTTGGGAAGAATTTGATCCTGTAACTCCTAAGGAAGTGGACAGGATTATGAGAAGGTTGAGCTCCTCCACATGCTTACTGGACCCGTGCCCTTCCTGGCTGGCCTATGCAGCTCGAGAGGCGACACGAGGCTGGTTCCTAGCGGTCATCTCTGCTTCTCTGAGTGAGGGTCACTTCCCCACCGCCTTGAAGGAGGCGGTGGTGAGACCTCTCCTCAAGAAGCCCACCTTGGACCCATCCTCTTTGAATAACTTTCGTCCAGTCTCCAATCTTCGCTTCCTTGCGAAGGTTGTTGAGAGCGTGGTGGCGCACCAACTTCCTCAGATCCTGGATGAAGCGGTTTATCTAGACCCGTACCAATCGGGTTTCAGGCCGGGCTACAGCACGGAGACGGCATTGGTCGCTCTGATGAATGATCTCTGGAGAGCCCGGGACAGGGGCCATTCCTCTGTCCTAGTCTTATTAGACCTCTCGGCGGCTTTCGATACCATCGACCATGGTATCTTGCTGCGACGCCTCAGGGGACTGGGAGTGGGAGGCACGGTTCTGCGTTGGTTCTCCTCCTTTCTCCGGGGTCGCTCGCAGTCGGTGCTGACAGGGGGACAGAGGTCGACCCCGAGGCCTCTCGCTTGCGGAGTCCCTCAGGGGTCGGTCCTCTCGCCTCTCCTGTTCAACATCTACATGAAACCGCTGGGTGAGATCATTCGCAGTTTTGGAGTAGGGTACCATCAGTATGCTGATGACACCCAGCTTTTTATCTCAACTCCTAACAATATCAGTGATGTCCTAGACGTGATGTCCCGCTGCCTGAAAGCGGTCCGGGAATGGATGGGGAGAAACAGGCTTCAACTGAACCCGGACAAGACTGAATGGCTGTACGTACCGGCAAGCCAGGAGATTCAGAACGTCCCACTGCTTAACATTGGGGACAAGTTACTTCCCCCTGCTGATAGGGCCCGCAACCTGGGTGTCCTCCTAGACTCGCAGCTCTCCCTGGAAGACCACATTGGAGCTGTGACCAAGGGGGCCTTCTCCCGGGTTCGACTAGTTCGCCAACTACGGCCTTATCTAGACCTGGATTCCTTACGTACAGTCACCCATGCCCTTGTGACATCTCGCCTAGACTATTGTAACGCTCTCTACATGGGGCTGCCCTTGAGATCCACTCGGAAGCTTCAACTGGTGCAAAGTGCGGCGGCACGGACACTCTTGGGAGCCTCCCGATACTCCCATATCACACCTCTCCTCCGTGCGCTGCACTGGCTTCCGGTTGCCTTCCGTGTGAAGTTCAAGGTGCTAACAATGACATTCAAAGCCCTACATGGCATGGGTCCGGACTACCTACGGGAGCACCTTCTGCCGATGTCAGCACCCCACCGTCCTGTGCGCTCCCACAGAGAGGGCCTCTTCAGGGTGCCACCGCTCAAGGAATGTCGGCTGGTGGCCCCCAGGGGGAGGGCATTCTCAGTGGGTGCGCCAGCCCTCTGGAACACCTTACCTACCGAAATCCGGATGGCCCCTGACCTCCGTACCTTCCGTCGCGACTTAAAAACTTTTTTGTTCCAGCAGGCTGGCCTGGCATGATAGCGTTAATTGGGGTCCCAGTTTGTGTTCATTAGTGTTTCTTATTATTTTATTGTTCGGTCTGTATTCTTCGTCCTTCCTCTGTACACCGCCCCGAGTCCCTCGGGAGAAGGGCAGTTTATAAAAACTAATAAATGAATAAATAAATAAATAGTCCTTGTTTGACAACTGCAGTTGAGCCCAGCAAATTGGTCGTTACACAAAGTATTGCTAAATGAAACATCACAATGTTAGGATATTACTTCAGCTTTTCTTTATTTTCTTTACAGACCTGCAAAGGTGACAAGTATGGGCATTGATTATAAAGTTATAATCACTATCATAAGTGCAAATAGACCCTGTCTAAGGCAGTTGCTAAATGAGGACTACTTGTATTTCTAGCATAGTTGGCAAAACAAATGTATTGGGGACCATAGGCATAATTTAGAATTATTTAATTATTTAATTTACAAAATACTTTAATTATGTTGATTTGTGTTATGAGAACCATGATTTATGTCTTGGTGTATTATCTGAATTTACCCCATTGTGATTTAATTACAAGCTATGGTTAAGCATAGCACAGTGTGTTAAAATAGTCATCATTTCAGTGAGCAAATATTCCAGCTTCATTTATTCATTCCTATTAGAGGACCTATACTGTAAATTGACTTTCATGGCAATTTATCCTTGGAAGATGGTATAATTATATATGTTCATCAAAGTACATCCACACTGGCCTCTCTTGAAATGAGCAGCAAACATTAATGTGTAGCATTTTACAAAGTAGATAATTAAAAGAAACTCTTAAAATAACAGTTTAAAGCAATTATTGAATTTCCTCTTTATTCTTCCTAGGGATTGTATTCCATTAATGTGAGGCCATTGCTAGGAATAGATTATTTATAACAACCCCAGTCTACTGTCTCTTGCTCAGAAAACAGCAGGGATCCTTCACTGGATTAAATCTGAGCAGGCTCATTTGGATGCACATGGCCTTTCAGGTGACATGATCTGCAATGATTTAGGACTTCACAAGCAAACTTAACATTTTAATTGGGACACAGAATCAAATAGGCAGCCAGTGCAACCATTACAGAATAGTTGCATCTGTTTTTCATAGCAAGTAACAGCACCCAGCAACCCTGAGCTGATTTCAGAAAAACCCAAACAGGGCTTGGCCTGCTATTACTTGGATAGTAGACCACTAGAAGTATCCAAAGATAAAGACTAGACTGTAAAAGCTACTTTTTTCTGTGTTATTGTCCAGTTGCTAGACCTTTTCCCCAAATGTTGTCATATGATGGGAACTAAGAAGCATGCCTTTTCCATGGCAACCCCTGCCTTATGGAATACCCTTCCCCCCTGAAGTCTGGTAGGCCTCAACCCTCTTAGTTTTTAAAGACTTGATTTTTCCCCCCAGTGTAGGGAAAAGAAAAGATGATGGCATGTTAGAGCTGATTGGCACCAGGTTTTTGGTTGTTTTAATGTTTTATGTTTTAATTGGTTGAGTGTAATAGTTTTTACAAGAATTTTATATGTCTCTTAATTTTTGATAGGGAGCCGGCCAGAACTGGTTGAAAAATGGACAGTCATACCTCAGTTTTTACTTTTCTTCAGACTATTTTGTCAACACAGATTGTCTTGTTGGTGAATTTTTCAGCAACTGAAATTTCCATTCTCCCCCTTGTTACGATATCCTAACCTGATAAAATCCAAACAACTGTCGCTGACCTCTTCCTTTTGGCAGATTTGCTGCTGGTGAATGAAATGAAGATGCTCAAATGTCTCCAGTCCCTGCCAATACAAAGTGAGAGTACTGTATTAAGAGCCTTTTGTTACTGATGGAGTTTAATGAAATATGAGCGTGAGTTCAGACTAATTAACAGTGAGAATATGTGACTGCATTCATGTTCTGGAGTTTGGGTATCATTTGGGGCCTATCAAAATAGATAGGATTAGGCCTTCTGGTCACCAACCCTGTCCCTGACTCATTAACTCTTCCTACCAGTTCGAATTTGGGCAAGACTTTTTGCATCATGTCTGAGCAGATACTTGGTTAACACATTTTGGTTGTCTGCTTTTGCTGCATGGGTTGCCAATCTGTGAGTTTGCTTAAGTGCATATCTGCCAACTAGATGGGTCACCCCTCTAGATGGATCTGGATCAAACTCTGATTGATCTCAAAGAGTTTAGAGGGATTGGACACTGTTGTTGATATTTGGAGGGAAAACCATCAGCCAAGTCAAGAGGTGTAAACTAGACTAGGAGCTTGGGAAAATTTCCAAGGAGAAAGAAATAAAAACAACTCTTCTGTTCTTAGCAAGAAAAGTCACCAGGAAAAACAGTCTCTAGGACCTGAATCATATTCACTATTACTTATGAGTTCATATGCTGTGGCCTAATTCTTTCTGCCGGGCAGAAGAGGCCATAAAAGGGATGATTTCATCTTAAAAGGGAAGTGAAATCACACCATGACCTATACAAAAAAAACATAGCAATGCATGTTGGAGGGGAGCAGAATGGGGGGAGGACTATTATTTAATTCATTTCTGGCAGGGTTCTTGCTTGTTTAAGAGGGTTTCTTTTAACCATACCTCTCCTTTCCTTTAGCCTTGTAGCACTAGGACAGGGGTGTCAAACTCAATTTCATTGAGGGCCGCATCAGCATTGCGGTTTCCCTCAAGGAGCTGGGTGGGTATGGCCAGGGTGGGTGTGGCCAACTGGGTGGGCGTGGCTAGAGTGCGTATGGCCTACTGGGTGGGCGTGGCCAGCTCTACATTGTTCGCCTATGGGGGCCTGGGCAGGAGTGGGACAGATCTGAGGGTCTCTGGAAGGAGGAGGGTCTCTGGGCCAGGGCCAAGGCAGTGGGAGCCGTTCCCTCACTGTTTCCAGGATGGCTTCGCGGGCCACACGAAACCACTTTGCGGGCCAGATCCGGCCCCCGGGCCTTGTGTTTGACATGTCTGCACTAGGAGGACACGTTTTCCAATGCAAAAAAGATCAGGCAGAGGGGATTTACTGCAGGGAGAAGGCCTGTCTGTTCTTTAAACAAACAAGCACAGAAACAGCTGGGCTTGTTTGTTTTGCTAAGCTGGAAGAAAAATTCTCATCTTCCCTGGGGTGTGATGGGAGGTGCTTGAAAGGCTGGAGATTGCTGTGAAAAAAGAAGTGGAAGTTTTCATGGGTTTTCTTATTTTAGCCTGCTTTCCTATCATTTTGAGGCCTACCCAAACTGGAAAGCTGGAGTTATTCATTATACAGGGAAAGATAAGCCCTTTTGAAGTTTTAAGAAGAGAACATGGGAACATTCTTATGAAATGAGAAGTGAAGGGACCTCTCGCAATAGTTATCAGAATGGGCCTGGCCAACCACAAAAAGAATGCAAACTGGTATGGTTGCTCCCTGACATCCATCCAGAGAAAACTCTTACGTATTTTGTTTGCCTTGATTTTTTTCTTTTCATTTTGTTTGCCTTGATTTTCTTTTCATTTTGTTTGCCTTGATTTTTTTTTCTTTTTATTTCATCTTCTAATACAAAGCACAGAGGTGTGGCGTGCTCTTTCTTCAAAAAAGCAGAGAACAGATGCCAATAGGGTTTAATTTATGAGGGACTATGTTGCACTTCCTACCAGAAACGGTTCATGTTGGGTTATGAACGGGTCTTGGGCATCGGCCCTACTAAACTTTTCTGTCAGGCTCCCAAAGGGCCACTGATGGTGGGTCAGCCAAGACACACACACACTGTGGAAGAAAGTGCAAAGAGTGCCAGGATCAAGATAAGTTAGTGTATTCCTCTCTTCTGCCTTGATCAGCACACACTTGGAATATAGCATCCAGTTCTAGGTATGACATGTTAGGAAGGGTACTGATGATCTGGAGTATGTCAGAGAAGAACCAATAAAATAACAGGATTGGAAAGAAAAGTTATTGAGAAACAATTGGGAAACATGTGCCCGGAATCTTTTAGTACCAACTATGCAATTTGTACAGGTGGCCATCAAGTTCCCTGTAAATAGCCTGCTATACTTTCTTCTCCTCCAAAAAGTCAAAATATAAATAAATATCTTGCTTGTTCGAGGAGATAGGTAGAGCCAGGTAGAGATGGGCAATTCTCTATTAGCTATGCTCAGTTTGTCCTCAGTTTGTGAGTAGTCCTTTTTTCAACCATAGGTGTATTTCAATATCAATCTGCAAATTCCTCAGAAAATAATCTGCCTGAAATCTGTGTGGTTTTATGTGCATTTCTTATAAATATGAATAGTTGTAGCTACTTTTCCTGATGAGTGCATTTTTCCTTTTAAAATATTATGCCTTTGTTCCATAGTATTCTCTTGTCTATGATTTTGTGTGTGTGTGTATATTTGCTGAACTTGATCAATTTTCTGTGTGTACCTGTATGAAGGCATGAAAAATGGAATGGTGTGGTTGTGCAAAATTCTTTTTCCCCAGATACAGTCCTACATGGCCTTTTCATATAGATTTGAATCCAGACTAAGTATGGTATAAGGCTAATTATGAGGTGAGTGAGTGATGACATTGCAGCATCTGTCTGACTTACAGTATAAAAGCTACAAGTGTGCTGACATCTTTCAGAAAACAACATGTCGATATAAGCTCCAGAAATAAGAGAGAATGACAGAGAGGGAAGGGAAATAGTGACAAATCTGACAATATGTGTTGCCTCAAAAGGATAGAGTGGTGGTGAAAGAGTAAAGAAAAAGGTAGCACAATTCATGTTTTTCTCCTTGTCAGCCAGCAGGCGTCACATTTGCTTAGCTTTGACATTACATGGTCTTTTGTATTTTACATGAACTTCATACTTTAGTTGCTATAGATCACTTAGAGTAAGAAAGGTAATAGTAAACCATGCCTGGTTACTACTTTTACAGAATAGCTTCCATTATGGGCATGTTATATTAGATAATAAGACAATTGGTAGTGCAAAAAATATACAGTAGCTGAAAGTGAAATTAATTTTCAGTCTTAATTATTCTCCTAAACTGAGCCTAAAGATACAGAAATCATCCTTTCTGCAGATAATCTGGAAGTATAAATTTCCTTCTCCCCCCCCCAGCACCTAAGCAACAAATCCAGAAACAAATCCAGCAGTTTCATTTATTATATCCTCTTTATAAAATATATATTGTACAATAATGGGCAACCAGTTAAATAGCATATTTCAGACTAGCTGCAACTGGTGATAGCTTATTGGCTAAAGACAGTGACAGGATCTATAAACCAAATACTTGCTTTCATAAAGAAGGAAAGTAATATTAGAGGAAAGGCAGACATAAATTTTCCCACATCTCCAAGATGACAGTTAGAAAATCAAACCAACCTTATGTTGAGTAATTTTGTTTTTGAAAGCAAGTCTTAGATGTATATTGGCCATCATGAAGGTTTTGCGAGGAAAGCCAGACAAGCATATAGCAAGGACAGGAACTTGTAAAAGAAAGGCTTATAATCCTTTGAGAATAGTTTCTGCTTTCCAAGATATTAACCCTCTGTGTCTCAAAACCAGCGTTTGGGGGTATTTGAATTCTGGCTCATCAATGCACACTGACAAGCTATTGTAACCTTATGAAGGGAACACCTATCAGTGTCCCATTTAAAAAAAGAGTGATGAGGTTGTACATTTCTTATTCTTCTTTTACTTTCTAATCTACTTGCGTATCTTCTGAGTCTTTGGGACTATCCCCTGCAACTACCTTCCTTATCCTTCTGCTCTCCAAATGCTCTAGACCTGAGTTCCCACAATTCTGCTGACAGGTGCACCAATTTATTCAGGATGTTTCTAAATTGTTCAGGATCAATTGAACTGTCAGATACAGCAGCTGCCACAAACCACCCAGTCTGGGTGGTATTCATTTTTGCCATACACATACAGAAACACATTAGAAGAACCATGCCTCTGGGCTGTATGAGTCCTCATTAAGTTGGTCATGTGTGATGTGACCTGTACAGCCATCCATTTAGAATGAAAAGGGCCAGGCCCTTTTTCATTGGTTACAGTGAAGTTTTCATACCAGATGTTATAAAGATAGCCAATTGTCAATTATTTAATTTACTGTACTTGTATTGACAGCGGGGGAGAACATACTGTGTCAAGTGCCAGAGTAACCTGGTTAGCCTTGGATGCTCTGCCTTGAACCTGAAGGAGAAAAGCAATTTATTGTGCTAACTACAAGACAATGAAATCCATAAACTCTATGCTCGAGAGGAAGATCTGGTTGACTCTCTCCTATTTCACTTCCTGAATATCATGCTTCTACAGCAGAGTGTCAGTACCTCTGACATGGGGTCAGGATGCCCCTAAACATGAGGGTGTCTCAGAGGCATTGCAACCAAGAGTCCCTGACTTCTCACTTCTCTTGAATTACAGCTGCACCCTGGAACACACCCAGAAAAGACTGTGCATCCTTAAAAATACAGCCTATTTCCTTCCAAGATCATGCTTTGAAGACATGGAGGGGGAAAAAGGGCCAAGACTTTATTCTCTGTAGAACCTAATCATATCTTTCTTACTGAGTGTGTCTCCGTATGCAAATGCTGTATCTTCCCTGAGCCATTTAACAGACAAAAACATAAACAGTGGAGTCTTATTTCTCCGCCTGCAGATTCTTCACCAAATTGGTAATTACGGGAACAAACGAGGCTTTGAGACTTGAAGCTTCTTATTCATCAGGAGAAGGTAATGGTTTCCTGCCATCTGCTAGAATATCATCCTCAGTTCATTTCCTCTATTGCACCCTTGTCATGGTAATTGCTGCATGTCTCTCTGTATTTATGGCAAATGCATCGAGTGTTAAACAAACACTCATAACATCTATTAAACTTTTTTAAAGTTCCCATCTATAGCAAAGAGATTTACAAGTGGTGGGGGGGGAGAACTTTCTGAGCTCTTGGTGAGAGTTCACACTATAACTATTGAGAGACCAGCTTCAGGTGACTAAAATTTTACTCATAAGGAGAGTTAGGAAACTCTTTTTCTCCATTTTTTCCCTTCTTTATATATTTGCAGAAGAGCGTAGAAAGAGAACACAAATGCAAACAGAAAAAAAAATGAAATAGGAAATTGGAGATACAGATAAATAGGAGAGGTGGATGAGAATTGAACAGAGGCAGTGAAATGCTGTAGAAAACCAACAAACTAAAATAACATAAAAGTAAAATATTCTGATACATCATTAAAGGTAACTCTTTCTGTCCTCCAGCTTCAGATCTGCCTGTACAATCTGCAGAGGGTTACAACAGCAGTGAACTACCTAACAAGGTGTTTAGGAAAGTTAGCATGCAGATATTATGTCTTTTCAGTCACATGTTCAGATTAGGTTAAGATTATCACTATCTGAGGTAGAAAGCATTAAAATGAAAGGTTTGTAAGGTGAGAAGATGTGAATCACGATTCCAAGTAGACTTCTCACCAACATCTAATGGCTCAGAGACATAATAATAATAATAATAATAATAATAATAATAATAATAATAATAATAATAATAATAATAATAATAATAATAAAGTTGGAAGGGACCTTGGAGGTCTTCTAGTCCAACCCCCTGCTCAGGCAGGAAACCCTATAACATTTCAGGCAAATGGCTGTCCAGTCTCTTCTTAAAATCTTCCAGTGTTGGAGCATTCACCACTTCTGGAGGCAGGTTGTTCCACTGGTTAATTGTTCTAACTGCCAGGAAGTTTCTCCTTAGTTCTAGGTTGCTTCTCTGCTTGACTAGTTTCCATCCATTGCTTCTTGTCCTGCTTTCAGGGGCTTTGGAGAATAGCTTGACTCCCTCTTCTTTGTGGCAGCCCCTGAGATATTGGAACACTGCTATCCACTTGATTGTTACCATCCTAGGCTTTATGCATATGTGGGAGGGGAAGGATTTTCAATGCTGTCAACTTTCCACAACAAAACTCAGTGTGGAAGCCAGCAATAAGATGGAAGTCACTCCGACTCCTGCTGCTTTTTTGCCCACTTGTGGTCATTCTGTTTCTCTGTTTAGGTAAGAAAATATCTCAGAAACAATGGCCCAAAGAGACATGGGTTATCTAGTTGAGTATAACACTTTCATGTTTCCTGGTTCTTTTAGAAATGTAGGGTTCTCTCTCCCCCACCCCCACATCCTTTCATTTGCATTACTCTGTTGAACACAAGCAACTTTGTTCCATATTGATTCTCCTGACAGTTCAGGTAACAGCTTTGTTACTTGAGCAATGTGATGCTTTTTCTCCCTTGCCCTGTGGAGACTGCACATTCATCATCAATATGAGATGCCAGAGAGAGATAAGATATCTTCTAAGGCTAACAGCAATTGAAGTTCTCTTGCCTATACTGACAAATGGCCACGCAGGTCCCTATTCAAGACCAGGCATGGCTGTGATGTTTTCACATCAGGGGCAGAGTTTCCTGATAGAAGAAAAGTTCTCATGTCCATATATATATATATATATATATATATATATATATATATATATATATATATATATATATATATATATATATATATATATATATATATATATATATATATAAATCTTTCACAACGTTCTGAAAAGTTGTTTCTCATCCAACAGTGGCTTAGGTGTCCACCCATATATCTGATTATCGACTTGTATAGTTTCATGAGGACCCAGATTGTTTGGGGCAATATTCTGACTCTGTAAACTGCTTAGAGAGGGCTATAAAGCACTGTGAAGCAGTATATACAGTATGTCTAAGTACTATTGCTATTTTATGGGGCCATTTATCTCTGCTGAAATTCCAAGGGGATGTTAAAGCTATTTTCACTCTGAATCTGAATATTTTGCTGCCTTTGAGAGGTGCTCAACCAGAGGATTTTTCTTCTCTTTTTAAGAATAACAGTAAAAACCTTGGGATTGCTTTGTTTGACTATTTCAAACCAAATACCTGGTGCAGAATACTCCGCAAATGATGTTATTCTTAGGATTAAAAAAAAATCAAACTTGCTCTTCCGCATGTATGTTTTCTTCTTTCAGCTAGTCCTGGAGTTTCGGTTGTAGATATCTTGTATAAAATTTGCTAATTATGTTGAGGGTGATCAGTCTATATTTGACAGGGTCGTCCTTTTTCCTTTTTTTTTTTTTTTTGTACATAGAGACAATCTTCTTGAGCTCTCAGTCCTTGGGTATTCGGCCATAAGTGTCAATGCAGGTAAGAGTGAAGCCAGGATGGGGTCCCAAAAGCCCAAAATTATTTTTAACAATTTCTGGATAGATTAGTTCTAGGTAACAAACAGGAAAAGAAAATTGGGAGTTACAGTAACTTCAGGACTATTGTTTTCTCTCTCTCTCCTCACTAAATTAGATAGTGCCACTATATAGTTCGGATGGTACTGAACTGACTTACAAAGAAGACAGTATTTTTTGTGTCTGTTCTGATTTTTAAACAGATAAAAGCTACTCTAGTTTTCTAAAAGCTATATCCCTTAAGCCTTCCATCAAATGGCATCTGAAGTGTAAAGAGAACAGAGACCTGTCAATCGAAAGCAGGGAAATGAGAAATATACCATGCCATTAGTCTGCCTTTTCCTGCATTATATTTAGCAGATCCTTTTATAAGATATGGGGTTAAACTTGAAAGAATGGATGGTGAATTTGCTTTTGTCTCCTCCTTTCAATTCCTCTTTTCTTTTCTTTTCTTTGTCCCTATTCTTCCAGCATAGTTTCCCTACAGTGTTTGCACACGAAATCATTAGAACTGGCTTTTCTACTTCTGTACCCATATGGAATAGGGACGCGGTGGCTCAGTGGGTTAGGATGCTGAGCTTGTCGATCAGAAGGTCGGCAGTTTGGCGGGTCGAATCCCGAGTGTCGCGTAGCAGAGTGAGCACCTGTTACTCGTCCCAGCTTCTGCCAACCTAGCAGTTCGAAAGCACATAAAATGCAAGTAGAAAAATAGGGACCACTATGGTGGGAAGGTAACAGCGTTCCGTGTGCCTTTGGCGTCTAGTCATGCTGGCCACATGACCACAGAGACGTCCTTGGGCAAGTGTTGGCTCTTCGGCTTTGAAATGGAGATGAGCACCGGCCCCTAGAGTTGGAAACGACTAGCACGCATGTGTGGGGGAACCTTTACCTTTACCCATATGGAATCTTCAGTAAAGTTATACTCTTGATAAAGGAATGTACCAGGAGCTTTTTTTGCTACCTAACCCAATAGGACAGTTGACACAATCAATGAAAAAAAGAAATCACGTTCTCTACAGCTTACAAATGAGCACAGAAGTAGAAAAGCCAGTTCTAACAATTCTGCATGCAAACAGCATAGGACAACTTTCCCTCCCCCTCCCCCAGTCATCCCATTGTGCAATGTCCACATCACATGCATTCACATGCCATCTGTCTGCTCGGGAGGTTCCCAGCTGATAACCTGGGGTGTTGGGTCCATCTCAGGCTTCTTGTTGGCACACTTGCATTCCAAATTTTCCTCCCAGGCCTCCCTTACATTCCAATGCCTTCCCTTCCCCTTCCCTTTACTGTTGTCTGGTTGCCAGTGGGGCTGTATAGTGAGTCAACCATGATAGATTGATTGGTAACATGCTTAGCTGTCAGTAGGCCTACCAGAACAATCAATCAATATAGGGACAATGTCTGTGTAAACGTTTGAAAATGCATTCCCAATCCTCTTTAAATTCACAAATTTTCTTCACCAAATGGTCCAGCCAATATGTATCTGTAATCTACACTGTTGATTTGTACTGATCGCATAAACAAAGTTGCAGCCAGCAGCAATTAATGTAGTGTAAAATCTGGCAAAGATTCATGACTCATGACCTTCTACATTTATAGCTGACTGGAAACCGCTTATAGACTTTTTGCATGAACCAGAAAAAATGAATGTATGATTTATGGTTTTGAGGATTTGACAGAATATAGAAAAAAAGAGAGTTATGTTGTAATCATAGAGCAAGAGGTAAATTTATAATTTGACTTATAACTGATCAGTTATATGAACTTATAACTGTACTGATGATGTCACATAGTTTGGTAATGAAATGTCTGCAAGAAAATCATGACGCTTAGAGAGCAGCAAGGACCTCACAGAACTTAAAACTGCTGTAAAGAAGAAGCTATTTCTTTGTAATCTTTTTTTCTTTGCTACTTTCTTTTTCCTTTTTTTGCACTTTTTTTTACTTTTCATAGTTTTTTTATCTTTTTAAAACATTTTTAATAAAATTATATGCAAAAATAGTAAAGAGCTTAGTTGCAACCGTTAGAACCTCCTTTCATAGTTTTTTTATCTTTTTTAATAAAATTATATTTAAAACTAATAAAGAGCTTAGTTGTAACCTTTAGAACCTCCTTTCATAGTTTTTTATCTTTTTAAAACTATTTTAATAAAATTATATACAAAAATAATGAAGAGCTTATTTGCAACCTTTAGAACCTCCTCCTCAGATGTTGCCGCTGAATTTTGGCATTACTAGATGTGATTGTTGAATAACCCTTTCTTATATTCTTTCATCCTTCTTTCTTCTTCTTCCATCTTTTATATTCCTCATCTGTCACCATGACAGCTTCCTTGACTGTCAGCGCACATTGTCAGACCTGTAGGGTAAATTAAGAAATTAATCTAAATGGGTCTAAAACTATTTTTATTAGAACAGCTACAGTTTCTCAAAATTGCATGTTTTTCCCTCCCCCCCTTTGTGTAAATTAGGGAGGGCCTATCTAAGACAATTTCTCAAGTTTGTTTTTTGGACTGGGTTTAAGCTATATATATATATATATATTTATCGTTGCTTGGGTAATGGATCTTCCCACTGTCCTTCAAGTCTATCCCCCCTACACCTATCTCCTCACTCGCCCATTGTTACTGCATTTCCCAGTCACTTATCTTCTAACTCATGCATAGCCTGTATCTTTTTGCCATCTGGTCAAAAAATTATTTTACAAAATCATTTCTCTAGCACCATCCCTAAATTTAAGAAAACAGGTTACTGATAGACCAATTCCTGGTATAACCTTGCGTACCGTCTGATGTTACTTGGTGATACCGTGGATTTGCTGCCATTGGTTTGGTTGACAATAGAATAGAATAGAATAGAATAGAATAGAATAGAATAGAATAGAATAGAATAGAATAGAATAGAATAGAATAGAATAGAATAGAATAGAATAGAATAGAATAGAATAGAAGCTGGAAGGGACCTTAGAGGTCTTCTAGTCCAGCCCCCTGTTCATTTCTGACAAGTGGCTGTCTAGTCTCTTCTTATAAACCTTGAGTGGCATTTGCTAAGGTGAAGCTTATAGATTTAGAAGGTATTTGAAAAGAATTGGAGAAAATCAAATATCAAACTACCCATAGCTTCTAGTTTTAATGGCTGTTTGCTACCTCCTGAATTGCAGCTTTGTACATTAACTATATAATGGAGTGTGTGGGTGATCCTGGAGAATGAGAGAAAGAGATGCTGCATAGAAAACAATAGGAGTGCCTAGTGCCTTAATGCAGGGATCCTCAAGCACCTAGTCTGTAGCATGCCAGTAGCTAGGCCACTCAAACGAGTGAAGCCCCATCTGCGCACATGTGGGATGCAGGCTGTGTGGTGAAACCAATCCTCCTGGTCTGTGGAAAAACCTCCCACTACAGAACCAGTCCCTGGTGCCCAAAAGGTTGGGAGCCTCTGCCTTAATGACCAGAGAAGCAATCTTAAGAAGGAGCCACCCTATTGGATAAAACCTTTAAAAGTGGCAGCAGGAAGTTTTACTTTCAGACTTGCAAGATTATGTTAATGTAGCTTTACAGTAAAGTAGAATTAATTCATCTAACTATGTCTCCTGTTTGGTTTGTCTGGGAGGGCTGACAAATATCACCTGCTACGAAGCAGCAATGGAAAAATAAAGATATTCTCTACTGATGCTTTATGAGATTCCTAAATGTATCTGATTGAACAACATGTGATGCAAAAGATAGACTTGGTAAGCTGTTTAGCCTCATCCCATCTCAGGACTTTTCTATATTGTTGCATAATGAAAATAGGCCAAAGAATATTGTTTTACGAATATTTAATTTGTTTTTTATTGACTATTAAAATGAAGAATTGGCTTCAGATATTTAGGCAAAGGCAAAGTAAGAACAGTTGGGGACAATGTTGGCAGTATTCAACACATAACTTGAAAAAAATGTTTGTTGTTATTCACTGTACTTTGCCTTCTTGACTTACCACTTGTACATCAAATTTATTACCTGTAGGCAAAGCATATGCTCCAGAATTCTATTATGATACCTACAATCCATTGTGGCAGAACAGAGCCCGTGTGTATGCCTACAGCCTGGAATGGACCCAGATGAATCCTGATGCTGTGGATCGCATCCTCACCTACCACCTGGGGATCCGGCAGGTGAGAACTTCAGGTGCTTTTTCAAAGGACCCATTTTTTTCACTAAGCAATATCACTCTGCTTCTGTCACTTGTTTTTCATGCAGACTTTCAGTCTGGATGGCCATTAGACAGATATATTTTTGCTATGGCGTAAAAGAGATGGCTCACTCATCTGTAAAATCAATTTGCACTTGCTAGGATGCAGAACAGAGGTGGGGGTGGGGGGGACAAAAGATATTTCCCTTGTTCAGCCAGTATGGAGATGCAACAGGCAAGGTACAAATATAATGCCAACTATGCACAAAGCCTGCTATTTACAAACTTTCAGCTGAAGTCCGTCGGGGAAAAAATCAAACTTCTCTTTGGGGGCCAGTATACTTTCAATACAGGGACACTGTGGCTCAGTGGGTTAGGATGCTGAGTTTGTCAATCAGAAGGTCGGCAGTTTGGCGGGTCGAATCCTGAGTGCCGCGTAACAGAGTGAGTGCCTGTTACTCGTCCCAGCTTCTGCCAACCTAGCAGTTCGAAAGCACGTAAAAATGCAAGTAGGCAAATAGGGACCACTACGGTGGGAAGGTAACAGCGTTCCGTGCGCCTTTGGCAACTAGTCATGCCGTCCACATGACCACGGAGATGTCCTCAGACAAGCACTGGCTCTTTGGCTTTGAAACGGAGATGAGCACCGGCCCCTAGAGTCAGAAACGACTAGCACGCATGTGCAGGGGAACCTTTACCTTTACCTTTTATATTTTCAATGTCTTGATGGTGCAGGGGTAGGTAGGATCCCAAGAGATCTTAAAACTTACATGGAAGGATGCCAAATGAAGATTTTGTATTAGAAATTGTTTGGCCTCAACAGACAAATTTCATTATTATTCCTGCATTGGATATCTTCCTATTGCTTGGTTAAGAATGGAGGATATTAAGTTACATCTCTTTGTATGATTGCTAAATTCATAATTAGTTTCTAGTCAAGGCAGGCAGAAATTAGAGGCAACCTTGTATTTTTGAAATGTCAGTGTTAAGCATAATATTTATTTACAAGAAAATATTTGGATCCTATGTAAGGACACAGGCATTCTTACCTCAGTGCTTTTGAAATGTGCTTTTTTGTCCAAGAAAGACAAAAAAATATCTGGGTAGCAAAGCCAATAGAAGGTATTATACATATTTTACAATGACCATACCGATCATGGTAGCCCAAACATTTGCCTGCTCTTACTCCCAGTTAAATAGGGGCATAATATATTTAAATTACCTCTTACAGTTCAGCAATGGAGATGTGTGTTGGCTCTTTTTTTTTGTTCTAGCTTCCAGAGTCAGTGAGGAAGTAAGTTTTCACAGAAACAAATAAATTCATCCTAGGTTTTGCCAAAAGCCATCATTCATGCTTTGTTTGACAGTCTGCTTGAAAAAAAGCTAAGTCTTGCACAAAGTTGTGTGTATGATGCAACATTTATTTGGCAATGGTACTGCAATCTTTAAAATTTTAGTATGTACCTGACTAACTGCAAGCTGGATAAGTATAGGGAAGCAGGCTACTGTAAAGGTACTCAACTAATTTACTCAATGTTCATCTTAGGTTAGTTTAGTACAGTGCTTCCCCATCTAATGCTCTCCAGTTTGTTAAGATTACAAATTCAGGAATCCTTACTGACATCTCCAAATAAAATCTGATAACTGCAGTTCATATGCATATAAAAATAACCATACTGAGGAAAAATACAGTATACTAAAACAGCTTAGGACACCAAGCAAAGCACTCAAGTTTCTTTATAGCCTTACTTATTTTAGCAAGTAGCCATTTTCCCTACACATATCCCACTTTTAGGAAGTCCATATTAAGTCCTTTTTATTTCCTAATATATCAGGTTCTTAAGATATGAAGTATATGGTTGGCTTTCCTAATTGATATAATGTGTATGATATAATGTGTTTTTGGAGCCTCAGCTTAGCATGATTTGCAAACACAGTCATTCGTTCTAGTTTCTGAATAACTGTTTAGAAACCACCATATTATGGGAACTCAGTCAATTGTTGCTTATTCATAAACAACAATGAAGCAAATCATGATCTAATGTGATATGCAAATCAAATTAATCCATCTCAGGGTTTTGATGGTTTCAGGGTATCCTCATAATATATGCTGTAAAGGCCAGTTGTAGGGAAGTAAGGGTAAAAGGTTCCATGTTTTTGAGCTTTCAAAATGCATCTGATTGTCTGCTATGTGACCCAGAAAAGGTAAAGGTTTCCCTTTTCTAGTTGTGCCAACTTTAGGGGGCAGTGCTCATCTCGGTTTCTTAGCTGAGGGAGCTAGTGTTATCCAAAGACATTTCCATGGTCATGTGGCCAGCATAACTATACACTGAGGCACATGGAACCCTGTTACTTTCCCATCAAAGTGGTACCTATTGATCTACTCACATTTGCATGCTTTCAAACTGCTAGGTAGGCAAGAGGTATGACCCAGAAGGCTGGAGTAAATCATCCTTTGCCTCATCCATAAGGCTTTGTGTTTCTTTAGTCAGTCTACAACTAGATAAACAAAAGGCAAAGTGAATGTATAAAATGCAGCTTTGGAATAAGAGTGTATGGATTGTTAAGCAGAAACTCAAGAGGAGCTGTTCTGTTGTTATTAACTGGGTCATAAAGTTTATATTTGGCTGCCTTTTGCATCTCTATCTGCAAGAGCCAGTATACATGGTAAATGAATCATTTCATATCTAAGGAGCTACATGAGTACTTTGATTTCTTTTTTTTATTAATCATAAAGACTTCACAAGTGGTACCTGTGAGTTCCTTTTTCTATTATGGTAGGACATGTTAACTGTTAAATGTTAACTGAAGCTTGTTTTTGAAAACTAGGCCCCTGGGCAAAGCTTACAAGACATTATCAAACAGTACTCATTGAAGATAAGCAGCTTTTGGATGAATTGACATATCCGTGATGGGAAGTTGACTTGCCTTGGCTCTTAAAGCAAGCTCAGATCTCAAAGAGTGCAGCAGGATTTGGGTTCCTTGGTATCTGGTATGAAATTGCAGGAATTTTGCAATAGTTCAATGTGTGCTTCTTGCTGCTAATGATATATATTTCTTAATGGAGCTGGTTGAAAAGGAGAAGCAAATTTGTTTGGTCTTTTAATCCACATTGCAAAAAAAATGGACTTAGCTGTGTGTTCTTGTCAGAAATAGCATTAGGCAGCTGCAGGGCAGAATCGCCACTGTGAATCTGTGAGATTCACTGAAGCTGGTGATGTGCTCTAAGCATCAAATGATATTGATGGATCATTTATCCAGATTGCCTTTGGTTAACCTTATTCAGTGCCATAACAAGTGGAATTATTGTGATTTTCAGTCAGAGATTTTGGGCTGGTTAATTAATTAAATTGAAATGCAGTAATTAGATGAGAATACTCTCTGAAAGAATATAAAACCTGTATTTAAGCTGAAATTCCATCATCCCTGAGAGAAATGAGGACCATAGCAACTCTTAGATTTCCAGTTCCAATTATGGAGAAAGTGATCTGCCCTTATAAGGTGGCAATCCAAACTGGAAGCTTTCCCCATTCTTTCCCCAGACTTCCATGATGTTGTGTTCCAGATGTGAAACTCAGATGACAGGAAGGCAGGAAAAGCACTGTGGCAAGTATTTACCAGCTAAGGCTGTTTGTTCTGCATCTAAATATTAGTGGGAGAGAAATTGGAAGAATAAATACATTCTGGTATAAGTAGTAGAGAATATTTGTAGCTCAGGTTGAACTGTAAGATGATTGGTACTCTATGAGCTTGGTTGTTTTCTTGCAGATGTTTTGTTACTCAACTAGATAACAATGATGATGTTACCTAGTTGGGTAATAATAAGTCTGTAGGAAAATAGTAAAGGTAAAGGTTCCCCCACACATGTGTGCTAGTCGTTTCCGACTCTAGGGGCTGGTGCTCATCTCCGTTTCAAAGCCGAAGAGCCAGTGCTGGTCCAAGGACGTCTCAGTGGTCATGTGGCCGGCATGACTAGACACCAAAGTCGCATGGAATGCTGTTACCTTTCCACCGTAGTGGTCCCTATTTTTCTACTTGCATTTTTATGTGCTTTCGAACCGCTAGGTTGGCAGAAGCTGGGACAAGTAACAGGCGCTCACTGTTACGCAGCACTCGGGATTCGACCCACCAAACTGCCGACCTTCTGATCGACAAGCTCAGCATCCTAACCCACTAAGCCACCGCGTCCCTATAGTAGGAAAATAACCAAGCTTAAAGAACACCAAGGACTCCACATTCTGGTATACTGGACAGTACTAAAGTTGGTTTATCTCTTATTGGACTGTCCTAAGACCAGAAAAGCTTTCATTCTTGAGAGTGCGCAACCTCAGACTTTCCATCAGCCATGACCAAGTTTGTTTTGCTCATTCTTGGCAGAAAAATCTACCATTAAAAGTGGTTTAGCAGTTGAGAATCAAGAATGTTCTCTTCTAGAGTCCCCTTTCAGAGAGTTAATCCATGTGTTGGGCAGAATGGAATTAAGATATTTGCTTCCCAGAGTTGTTTATTATCACATCTTTACTAATTTCCATCTGTAGTCACATCTTCATCAAATGTCGTCAGCAGTTAATTAAATTTCCATTGATGAGACCATTAAAATATGCAACCTTCATTTCAAGGTCTAAAATGTGTCAGCAAGTCAAATTGAGTGTGGGCCAAACAGAATTTGTCTGTGTCATCTAGTCATGACTCAACATGATTAGATAACTTGCTTAGCATATCGCAAAGGCCAGAATTAATTGTGATCTGTTTTCAGCTCAAAATAGCAGGTAGCAGGTTTAAAATCTCTGTTCAAAAGCTTGTAGGATGCCTATCAATCCCTATTATTACATTAGTAAATAGCCATTTTAAAAAACATTTTTCTATAGGACTTGCTGGGAGTGTACTACCACCTAATCCAGAATGGAATAAATGCTAGTCAGAAGAAAGTTGAGCCAGTATTTGTCCTCTCCAAAAAAAGGGACACTGCTTACTTTCTAAATTACATAAGGTGATGAAGTATTCAATCTCTTCTGTCTTTTTAAAAAAAAAACTTTTCAAAAGCCTACTTTACAGTAGCATCAGACTCTTTGAAGAATAGAGACTCCCTCCCTCCCTCCCTCCTCCCCAGGTTTCTGGGATAACTTTTGTGACATTGCACAGTCAAGTGACGGTTCCAAAAAGTGGCAGAAAATCAGACTCTTCTTCGGTACCTACTAGGTCTTTAAGTCAAGTCTCCGCAGCAGCAACCTAGGGAGCTGCACAACAAACAGGGGACAGAGAGAGTGTTTGATCATTTTCTGCCACTTCACAATGCAACCCTTCTTGATTTCAAAGATGCTTTTATTACTGCAGTATCTTCTAGAGTCAAGGTGTTAATTAGATGCTTTTTCCTGTTAAGGACCTGCTGAGCATTTGCTGAAAGATAGTTTGCCCTGTGATGTGTTCAAGATGTCTCTAATTGCAGACACACTTGCAAAAGCAGCTTTTTTTCCCCCCCCTTCTACCTTCCCCACTGATGGAAAACAGAAAAATAAGAGTATTTATGCTAAATGATAACAGCTTGATCTGTTTATAGGAAAGGATTCCTCGTGATCCATCTCCAAAGTCTTGAGAGATTTCCCCAGTTTGCAGTGATCATCTATTAATGATTACACACTCCACGTACAAACAGTTATGTTTGCTTTGTATGCTTTTCCTCTGGGGAAAGAGGATCTAGAACTGTATTGCCAGATATATTTCATTGGGATAGAGTCCCTTGGAATTTAATGGAACAATATGGATGCATAAAATAGCACAGCTTTAGGGATTTTTGCAAGATTCTCCACAAATTTACTTTCTTCTCTATTTGGACATACAGGTTGCTAGATCTAAGTCCTACCATGGCGCTAATGTGTTAGGGAATTTGTATTCTCCAAAAATAGAGGCCTGCAACTCACAAGAAGTCTGTATGAGGCGAAACAGAATGTGCAGTAAAATCAAGGCCATGAACAAGACCGTTTTTGTGTGCAGAAAAATTCAATGAGTGAATTTCGATTTTCAATTTCTAATTTAACTGCATGAATTGAATTTGATGAATGTGGATTTGCTTTTCTGATACAGATGAAAATAGAATCTCGATGAAATGCTAATGGTTTGCAATTAGCATTAGAATATGTAGGATTGTCCTGTCTTTCATAGTATTTTACAATAATTTATTCAGCAATTTGCAGCCTATTTGGATTCCTACTTTAATTTAAACCCCAAGAGAATATTTTTTTAAAAAAAAATTGTGAAATATAATAGCTCTCTCTTTCACTTTTAATATCTTAAGCTTCAAAACATTACCAATAAAAGCCTAAATTCTCAAGGAATAATGTAGAAAACAAGCTTCTTATAAGAAAAAGAAACTTTTCAAATACTGGGTATGAGTTTGTAATGACAAGGTGGCTCTCTGTGTTGATACTATGAAAGCACCTTATCACTGGTTTCTTTCTGTATTTTTCTTTACTTCATTAAAACAGAGAAAGTAAGACCAGGAAGATGCCTTGGAGATAATCTAGTGTACTGTTTCTCAACCTTAGCATCTTTAAGACACATGGACTTTAACTCCCAAAAATTATCCAGCCAACATGCTGGATGGGGAATTCTGAGAGTTGTAGTCCACATGTCTTGAAGTTGTACCAACCAGTGCTGATCATTTGTTGGCCTTTCAAGATCAGTTAAGGTCAACTCGGTGCAGTCATCCATTGCTAATGGCACAGCATTAGGATTAGCCAACTCTGTGCAACAGAGTTGGATGGAGTCACTGAAGCAGTAGGCGTGAGCTTAAATGGACTCCAGAAGATGGTAGAAGACAGGAAGGCCTGGAGGAACGTTGTCCATAGGGTCACGATGGGTCGGAAACGACTTCGCAACTAACAACAACATGCAACATTCAGCTGCATTGTCTTATTCAACCTATTACAGACATAACTATAAGTTGAGAGTTTGATTTCCATTTCATTTGTCAGTCACCAAGACGGATCCTTTAAAACAGACATGTCAAACTTGCGACGTCATGTGTCATCGCGCAATGTATCGGAGCCTTTTCGCCATTGCCGGCAATGGGGTGAGCACGGCTTCCAGATGATGTGTCCGGCCCGTGGGACACCTCTGCTTTAAAAATACCTTTCTCTTTCCTTTTTCCTAAATCCTGTTTGTTATAGTAAAGGTTGAAGTAGAATTTGGGTCTCAACTGAATTTGTTTTCTGCATTTTGGAATCATGGTGTTCTAAAGTCCCCTTTTCTTCCATTTCACTTATTATGGACAAAACCTTCAGGAACATTAACTTATTTATTCACATTTTTTCCACTTGTTCTCTCTCTCTTAGTTGGTTATGTTTAAAAGTAAAATCTCTCTTGAGATAAATTTAAGCTCTGGTGTTGTCCATATAGTTTTCTTAATAACAGTATGGGATTGTTTGCCATTACTTTAAAGTTTTGTTTTTTTTTACTTTCTAATCTAGTTTATGCCTCTGAAATTTCCCAGGAGTCTCCATCTAAGTACACATCGGTTCAGACCCTACTTAGTGTTGTTTTGGTTTTTTTTAATCAGTTATAGTCAGATAGATACTGCTACCTAATGTGACTGTCTATCTTTGCTCATATGTATCTGCTTAAAACTTTATTGCATTTCTTATGACTGATAGCATAAGTCATAAGTCAGGAGCAATGTTTTAGGCCCCCTTATCAATTCACTATGTCCTGTCCATTCAGAGTTTAATTTGTTCATGTACTGCTGTTTTCAGAATGAATGATGAAAAAGATATCCTTCAAAATACTTTATTGGCCTGGATCCTTCCTATCTTTTAGCCCAATTACAGCATCTCACCTTCAATACTGCCTGCTTCAGGTTAACATCTGTAGGGCATCAATCTGGTGCCCTTCAATAGTTTGGACTCAGAATATCTGTCCCCTACTTCCTGGTGGCAAAACTGGAAACTGAGTTCTAAAAAATCTGGAGAGCAAAACATTAGGAGTTTTGTCTTAGAAGAAACAAAGGAAAGTGATAGTCTATCACATCATTTCCATTTATGCTGTCAATAAATTTTCTAACTGGAAAAAATTCTTTAGTGAGGGAAAGATTTATGTAAACCTACTCACTTTTGTTATCCAATGGTCAAATTTATGTGTGTGTGTGTGTGTGTGTGTGTGTGTATGTATGTATGTATGTATGTATGTATGTATACACACACACACACACACACATGTGTATATATCCTAGACCATTCTGTGAAAGATAGGATTTGTATATGCATTTGAAACTACTGTATATGAAGTATCCATGGATCTTGGTGCTTTGTCTGTCTGTGGGTGTGCTTGCACACATTCCCATACATACATACATACATACATACATACAATCAACTTTTTCATGCTTAGTTAAGGACAGAATGATTATGTAATTGGCAGAAGGATTATGTAAATATGCACAGTTGTGAACACAAAAGACATCTCTTCTAGACAAAGAGAAAAAGGCAAGACACCAAATCATCTTGTATAGTTTTAAAAATGTTTTTTTTAATACAAAATGAAAAATAGCTAGCCTTCATTCCTGCTAATTATGTCTCCATTAGGTACTAAATCTACACTCAACAGATGAAATTCTTTTATATCCCTTGCTTCTGGTTTTATGTATTCAATTATTTATATAATTAGTTTATTATGTTCCATCAGGTCAGTGTTGACTGTTACCAGTTATATAGACGGATCTTTTTTAGGATCGTCTGTCCCTAACTTAAATTTTTGGGTCTTCTTCTATTGCACCCACTATTATCATAATCAAGTTCATCCAACTTGCTGTTCACTTTCCTTTTTTCTATTTTGTTCTGCCTTCCCTGGCATTTTTTTCTTCTCCATAGAGTTACATCTTCAAATAATATGTCAAAAGTAATATAATTTGATCCTAGTCATTTCTGTGAGTTCTAGATTGATTTGTTTAATGGTTTTTTTTCCGTTTTCTTTCTTGGGTATCCATGATATTTTCGGGATACCATGGATTTCTTCTCCAACACCAAGATTAAAATAGTATTATTTATATCAATATTATTTTTCCCTTTAGCTTGTTTTTAAGGGCTATGCAAAATATTTAAGAGAACAGTTTTCCAAAGCATATTAAGTCAAATAAAGTACTTTTTCTTTAAACATTAAAGCACCCACATCTTTTTCAAGGCTTGTGTAGTTGTTCCAAAAAGTATTTGTATCTTTATTAACATGCATAGCCACTTCATTTTGCTAGGCACAACTTTTGAAGCAGCCATATGAATCTTGCAAAGGACATAGCCGCTTTAATGCTTCAAAGATAAGTGTTTACATTATGATAATGCACTTTGTGGAGCACCTCTTCGGAATTGTTTGCACAGGCCTAACATTGTTTATATTCTCAACAATTTTCCTTAGAAACAGAAATTAAAATAGCAACAGGTATCTAATGGATGGCACTTTTGTAGGAAGAGCTCCTATCTTGAAGCAGTCTAGGTATCCTTTACTCTAAGATCACATTAACTTGCAAAAAGTCCCATTTTGGATTTACCAAGTGATGGATTTAGATTATTATCAAATGTTTTGACTCATTTGTCCAGCCTTGATAAAAGCCTAAATAATTTTTCTCCACATAGATATTTTTTTTTGGACAATTTGGATAAAAACAATAGAGGATGAACTGTTGCTGGCATTTGCATCTGAAATGGCATTTGCATAATGGCATCATCAAGGACATAGTCATTTTGACACCAGTGCTATTGACTGTAGATATTACTAGGTAAAAGCTCACTTTGGACAGCTAGAAAATGTTTTTCAGATATATTTTTGTCCATTAGTGAGTTTGGTCAATTTGATATTTCCACTTTTTTCAAATGTATCCAAATTCTTTTAAAAAGAAAAAATGCTATGCCTTAGTAATGTTCCCATTTGTTTTCCCTTCTCAGCATACTTCATTTGATATACAGTACAGCATATGTTTTCAGGAGAATTGTTCTTTCTTTTTTTCCCTGAAAGTATAAAGGACCTGTCATCAATTACTCTGCTCATTTATGTCACCACTTTATTCAAATACTTTTGTTATCAAAAGTAGCCATGGTCACCCAGCTGGGTTTCCTGCCCTTTTCTTCATATGCACGGTGTGAATTCTTAGTATTGTTCTTCCCCCCCCCCCATCATGGTGTCTCTAAGGTTGTAAAACTATTCCACCAGCAATTCTTTTGAGAGTGGATCTGATTTTCCATCCTAGAAAAAGGATAAATGCTAGCAGTACACAAAGCCCAACTAGCAGTCATGCTTTCTTTAAGTAAAAGAAAAGATTAAAAAAATAATAATAATTTAATTTTAATTTTATTAGATTTATATACCGCCCTTTCCCAAAGGACTCAGGGCGGTTTACAGGGTATTTAAAATCAGCAATACAAAATACAAAAGTTAAAAAACAATTAAAAAAAGATTAAATTATCCCTTAAAATAAAAACCCCAGTTAAAAAATTCTCAGCCTGGCCGGAGAGCTCAAAGAGCCAGGTCTTCAGGTCCCGGCGGAATGAGCGTAGGTCAGGGGTAGTCCTGAGCTCCATGGGCAGCTGGTTCCAGAGGGCAGGCGCACCCACAGAGAAGTCCCTCCCCCTGGGTGTTATCCGCCGGCAGTCTTTTACTGGCGGCACCCTGAGGAGACCCTCCCTGTGTGAGTGCACTGGACGAAGGGAACTTGATGCTGGCAGCAGGTGTTCCCTCAAATATCCCGGACCCAAGCCATTTAGGGCTTTATAGGTCATCACCAATCCACAGAGGGCTGCAGGATTACACTTTCTTTCAACTTGAACCTTTTAAGGCCTAGCATATTTTCAACAGCCCAGCTCTTCATATCACTTACCTACCTCTCCTTCTTCTGATCTAGCAGTTCTTTTCTCAGGTTTAAAAATTTGGGGGAGAAAAAACAGGCCAGACTAGAAAACTTAGTAACAGAACAAAGCACATATTGAGGAGCAAGATCCTGATATCTTGGGTCTAGTAGGACCACCTAAGTAGCAGCGAATGAAGCTGTGGAATTTCAGTTGGTCTAGACTGTAAAAGTTGCTAGGGTGAAATCTAGAATTTCTTATTTGCAAAGCATCTCACTGGATTAAAATCTAAGGTTTTACAGAAGTTTTTTGTTTTGTTTCAAATAGTGTTTAAACCTGAGCACCTTAGCATTTTTAAGATATGTGGATTCCAACTTCCAGAATTCGCCAGCCAGCATGTTGTCTAGATGTCTACCAAAACAAGTATGGAAGAAAGTATAGATACTATCATTTGTTTGCAATAGTGACAAATATCTGTAGCTTGGCTGTAGGATGAGGGTGAAGGCTCATTCTCCGAGCTTGTGGGTTGGTTTCCGACTAGGTAACACCTTCAGCAGCTTTTAGGAGATGTCTGTATCCCACTCCCACCAGCAGTTCAACTTCCAATGACCCTGACCTGAAGTAATCTCCCCATCGTGATACCCATCACCAGCCTCTGTTGATAACTCACCCCTGACCCCCTGATAATTCACACCCTCCCAGGACCCTGACCTGTAAGTAACCTTCCCATCACAAGACCCATCACAAGTCTCTCTCCGATGACTCATCACAGAACCCTCACTTGACACTCCCACACCTGAAGCCCTTATAAATAGAAGAGTACTGATACAGACATCCTCTAAAAGCTGCTGAAGACATTACCTAACGAAACATTTGGAAACCAACCCACAAGCTTGGAGAACCTTCACACTATCATTTGTTTTGTTTCATTTATCTGTTCCTACTTTTCAACTTTTAAAATGTTCCTCAACACAGCTGACATTAACTCTGAAGAGTTAAAATGGAATATACACTGGTGTGATTTCCCACAGTGCATTCATATGTACTCTCTCTGGCATCCAGTGAATAAATATACATTTAAAAATGCCTTTCTCTATATCCCTTTTCCAAAACTCTGACCCTGATCATATAGTATGAGGCAGCTGTGGAACAATGAATGTTTTCTCTTAAAATCAGGGCAGATTACTACCTAAACAATAAGATCCATGCCCCTCCAGGCACATTCAGTATATCATTGGGAATTACTGTTACAATTTGTTTCTATTAATGATTCAAATTAGAAATTATGTCTACTAATTGTCCTTGAAATTCTGACGGCCAGCCATTGTCATTAACTATTTCTCAGTTTCTTGCCCAGAGAAATTCCAGGCACAGCTGCTTTGATCTATAGAAACAGAGAAATCTTTTTTTGTAAACCAAGAGGAGACAATTTACAAGTTACATATAGCCAGTAACTCTTTTTCCCTTTCCTATTAAATCTCTGACAAATGAGTAAGGTAAATGGTAAAAATTAAAACGGAAAGGCATTGAAGAGCCTTGGTGGAACATTGGGCTAATGCCTCCTTAAGTAACACCAGCTGCCTGCAATTAGTGCAGGTTCGCATCCCACCAGGCTCAAGGTTGACTCAGCCTTCCATCCTTCCAAGGTAGGTAAAATGAGGACCCAGATTGTTGGGGGCAATAAGCTGACTTTGTAATAATGCCGCTTGGAGGGGGGCGAAAGCCCTAATAAGCAGGCATATACATAGAATGAAGGCTATTGCTAAGCACATTGCTTTGTGCTTAAATTGTAAGCCGCCATGAGTCTTCGGAGAAGGGCGGGATATAAATGGGATTAAAATAAAATAAAAATAAATAAATACAGGGTGCTGTCCCATCCATCGAGAACAGGAAATGTCACCAAGGGAGCATTCTGGAAAGTGAGCAGAAGATTACAAAAGCAGCAGAAATATGGAATTTCATTTAGGAAAGGAGTTCATTGGATCTCCAAGAGACATATACAGTAGGAATGGAAAAGCAGGCAAGGATTGTGTGACATGCAAAAGTGGTGCCAAGTAGGTGCCATGCTTGTGTTTCTGCCTAAGGAGGACCACAACTACACCTGTACTAACTACAAACTGACTGCATTCCTGGAAGAGTAAGAGAAGTGGACTGAGGCCTGTTGGGCTACATTAGACTTTAATCAATTTATATAGCTGCTTATCTGAAATACATGATTCTAGGCAGCTCACAATATTAAAATAAGTAAAAACAAATACATACTATATACCAAATACAAAACAAAACCCCTAGCTACTGGGAAAAGATAATAAAAGACAACCATTAATCATTATCTTCCCTGAGGACTTTCTGGACAAAGCAAAAGCATATTTCAAAAAAAAAAAAACACATCGCCACATGAAGGAAGATATTACCATAAAGAAAAGAGCAGCCTTGGAGGAATAGGGATATAACTCAGAGGACCAAAAAAACCAGGAGATGTTCCCTGTCAGTAGAGCTGCACAATCATTTTCAGACAACCCACTGGAGGAAGATTCATAGACTTGTAGAGAAGGGATTTCACCCAGGGTCCCAGTAACAGGAAGGAGAAAAGTCAGATTGTCCCTGAGATAAGCAATTCAGTGACTCTCGCCAAAAAGAAAAGGCAGGTAATAGTGATGGGTGACTCACTGCTCACAGGAACATAGTTGGGAATCTGCAAACCAGACATGTTAGCAAAGGAAATACATTGTCTTCTAGATGCGAAGATCCAAGATGTGACTGAGAGGCTGATCAGAGTAGTCAGCCTTTCTATTGATTTTTCTTTATACTGATCACTATCCCTTTCTTGGAGCTCCAAGATCACTGCAGATGATCACTGCAGATGCACTGCAGCCAAGAAATTAAAAGATGCTTGCTCCTGAGGAGGAAAGCCATGGCAAATCTAGACAGCACACTAAAAAGCAGAGACATCACCCTGACAACAAAAGTGCATATAGTCAAGGCTATGGTCTTCCCAGATGCAATGTATGGCTGTGAAAGTTAGACCATAATAAAGAATGAGCGCCAAAGAATTGAGACCTTTGAACTATGGTGCTGGAGAAGACTCCTGCGAGTCCCTTGGACTGCAAGGTGATCAAACCGGTCAGTCCTAGAGGAGATCAACCCTGACTGCTCTTTAGAAGGCCAGATCCTGAAGTTGAAACTCAAATACTTTGGCTACCAAGAAGGAAGGACTCACTGGAGAAGAGCCTAATGCTGGGAAAGGTTGAGGGCAAGAGAAGAAGGGGACGACAGAGAATGAGGTGGCTGGATGGAGTCACTGAAGCAGTAGATGTGAGCCTAAATAGACTTCAGAAGATGGTAGAGGACAGGAAGGCCTGGAGAAACATTCTCCATGGGGTCGTGATGGGTCGGACACAACTTCGCAATTAACAGCAACAACATCCCTTTCTTCTGTTTCATGTTGGAACAAATTACACTGCCAGAAAAAGCGGGGAAGAATATCTAAAGACTTAGAGGAGCTGCATAGAAAAGGAAAAGAGTTAAGGGCACAGATGGTGTTTGTAATCCATACTTCCAGTGGAGGATTCTGGAGGAGAATTTGCTTGTTTAAGGGGTGACGTTGTCAAGAAAATTGGATTCCTGAATAACAATCTTCACTACCAACAGGAAGGGATTCTAGCAAGAGATGAGTTGCATTTCACAAAGACTGGATAGAATGTCTTTAGAAAACATCTTGCTAAGGTCTTTCAACTAAACATGATGGGGGATGAGAAACCACCTAGAACAGTGATGGCAAACCTTTTAGAGACCAAGTGCCCAAACTGTAACCCCAAACCCACTTATTTATTGCAAAGTGCCAGGGGTGCATCAGTATTATGGTGTCCTCTGGGAGGGGGGGCATGGAGGTGCCTCTAAGTGCCTCCTCTGGCACACAAAAAAACAGGAGCACAAAAATGGGCCACCGTGCTGCAAGGTGCCGATACAAGGTGCTGCACCATGCAAGAACAGGGCAGGGCTAGTGAGTATCACGCAGGGACTAACCCGCCCCATTTGCAGTGTGTGCATGCTCATGGCCCCGGGCACACACACACACACACACACACATGTAAAATGCTTCCCCCTCCCTTTTCTTCCAGTCCGCCAATTGACAATGGTTAGTGACCTCTGCTCTACCATCTCTACTTGAGCTTGCTAGTCAGCCGCTTCACCTCCTTTGTGCTGGGTGGGGCTCCTGCTCCAGGCAGTGGTGGCAACCTGATGGATCTGGTGCTGCCGGCAGTGGTGTGCGTGCCAACAGTGAGGGCTCTGAGTGTCACCTCTGGCACGCGTGCCATAGGTTCGCCACTGCTGACCTAGAACCACACACCACAAAACCGAAATCCATGGCTGCTGGAAAAAATCATAAAGGCAACCATTAATCACTCTCTTCCTTGAAGTGGGTCTGGACAAAGCAGAAGCAGGTCTTTAAAAAGAGTTTTCTTCACATGAAGAAAAATCTTGTCACCGAGAAAACAGCAGCCTTGGAGGAATGTGGAACGTAAAGACCAAGGAATAAACCTTACAACAAGGAAAAGGTATACCTTGGGAAATGGTATTCCTCTGTATACCATTATGAAGAATATGAGCAACAAACAAAAAGATTTTTCAAAGATCCTGGAGCACTGGGGAACTACCAGAGGACTGGAAGAGAGTAGTTCCCATCTTCAAAAAAGGGGAAAAAATAGATCCAGGAAACTACAGACCTATCAGCCTGACCTCAATACCTGGGAAGATTCTGGAAAAGATAATCAAACAACAAATCAGCGAACACCTTGATGCATCACTAAAAGTCAACATGGGTTTGTCAAAAACAGATCATGCCAGACAAATCTTATTACATTCTTTGACCAAGTGACAAAATTAGTGGACCAGAGAAATGCTGTAGATATAATTTACTTGGACTTCAGTAAGGCATTTGATAAAGTAGATCACAACCTACTACTTGATAAGATAGAAAAATGTGGGTTAGATAGCATTACCACCAGATGGATTCGTAGCTGGCTGACAGGCCGTACTCACCGTGTGGTCCTCAATGGAACCGCATCTACATGGAGGGAAGTGTGTAGTGGGGTGCCCCAGGGCTCTGTTCTGGGCCCAGTGCTCTTCAATATCTTCATTAATGATTTGGATGAGGGGATAGATGGGGAACTCATCAAATTTGCAGATGACACCAAGCTGGCAGGAATAGCCAATACTCCAGAAGATAGGCTTAAGATACAGAAGGATCTGGACAGACTCGAACACTGGGCACTATCTAACAAAATGAAATTCAATGGTGAAAAAAGTAAGGTTCTACATTTAGGCAGGAAAAATCAAATGCATAGGTATAGTATAGGTGGTACCTTGCTCAATAGTAGTAACTGTGAGAGGGATCTCGGAGTCTTAGTAGACAATCACTTCAATATGAGCCAGGAGTGTGCTGCAGCTGCCAAAAAAGCCAACACAGTGCTAGGCTGCATTAACAGAGGGATAGAATCAAGATCAAGTGAAGTACTAATACCACTTTACAATGCTTTGGTAAGGCCACACCTGGAATACTGCATCCAGTTTTGGTCACCACGATGTAAAAAAGATGTCGAGACTCTAGAAAGGGTACAGAGAAGAGCAACCAAGATAATTAGGGGGCTGGAGGCTAAAACATATAGGGAACGGTTGCTGGAATTGGGTATGTGTAGTTTAATGAAGAGAAGGGTGAGGGGTGACATGATAGCAGTGTTCCAATATCTCAGAGGCTACCACAAAGAAGAGGAAATCAAGCTATTCTCCAAAGCACCTGAAAGCAGGAGAAGAAGCAACGGATGGAAACTAGTCAAGGAGAGAAGCAACCTAGAACTAAGGAAAAACTTCCTGACAGTTAGAACAATTAACCAGTGGAACAACCTGCCTCCAGAGGTGGTGAATGCTCCAGCACTGGAAGTTTTTAAGAAGAGACTGGACAGCCATTTGCCTGAAATGGGATAGGGTTTCCTGCCTGAGCAGGGGGTTGGACTAGATGACCTCCAAGGTCCCTTCCAACTTTATATTATTATTATTATTATTATTATTATTATTATTATTATTATTATTATTATTATTATTATTATTATTATTATTATTATTATTATTATTATAATGTACATTCACATTGCAGGATCCCAGATGTGAAACTTAGTGGGATGGATCTCATGATTAGAATATAGTATTGGAAGAATATAATTTGTTCAAAAGAAACAGACTTAAAAAAAGGAGGAGGGGAAGTTGCAATATATAAAAAGAATGACTACACCTTTATGGAAATTAATGACCACAAGGAAGAAAGTGTCTGATGAGTATTAAGGGGAAAAGAAACAAAAATGAAATTGTTGTAGGTACATAATACAGGCCATCCAGTCAAGCAAAAGATATAGGTGGTTTGAAATAGTGGCAAATTTCTGTGGCTCGCATGTTCAGAGGATGAACGTTCATTCTCTGAGCTTGTGGTTGGTTTCCAAACATTTTGGATATTTTAGCTGATGTCGGTGTCAGTGTTCTTCTGTTTATATGGGCTTCATGTAGTCAATAGGTCTTGGGATGGGTCAGGTGTGGGTGTGTCAAGTGAAGGACTTGTGAGGGTCTTGTCAGGTGTGAGTCATCAGTGAGGTGCTTGTAAGGGGGCTTGTGATGGGGAGATTACTTAAGGTGAGGATCTTTGTAAGTTGATGTGCTGGTTGGGGGAGGCTTGTGTGGATTGGTTGAGGGTCAGTGCTGTGTCTAGTTGGCTGTGTGATTGATTTAGATTCTGAGGGATTTGTAGGCTGGTTGTGGGTCAATGTGTCTGTTGATGGAATTGCTTGTGGAGTGCCAGGCTTCGATGAATTCACAAGCATGGCAGGTGGTAGCATGGCCTATGATTGTTGTGTTGCTCCAATTGAACTGGTGCTGTTTGGTGTCAGTGAGGTTAGAGATTAAGGATTTGGGATCATAGCATTTGACTGCCAGCCGGTGTTTAACTGATGTGATGTTTGTCCCACATAGAATTGGTTGCAATTGTTAAAGTTCATTGTGTGGATTAAGAGCCTTGGTGGAGCAGTGGGCTAATGGCTCCTTAAGTAACACCAGCTGCCTGCAATTAGTGCAGGTTTGAGTCCCACCAGGCTCAAGGTTCACTCAGCCTTCCATCCTTCCGAGGTAGGTAAAATGAGGACCCAGATTGTTGGGGGCAATAAGCTGACTTTGTAATAATGCCGCTGGGGGGGGGGCGAAAGCCCTAATAAGCAGGCATATACATAGAATGAAGGCTACTGCTAAGCTTGTAAGCCGCCCTGAGTCTTCGGAGAAGGGCGGGATATAAATGGAATTAAAATAAATAAATAAAATAAATTACATTGTTTCTTTCATCCTTCTCTATCTTGTCTTTGGTTCTGGATAATTCCTGGTGGAGTGTAGCTGTGGGTTTGTGGGCTATTGCTATTCCTAAGGGTTGGAGAATTCTGACTGTCATTTCTGATATCCCTTTTGTGTGTGTTAGGTTTAGTTTTTGCATGGTGGTTGGCTGTGTAGTGTGTTGTCATTTGGGTGCTGTGTGTCAGAATATGAAGTTTTTTGGATAGCCCTTACAGAAAAAGACTTCAAGTAACTGTTTCTCATCTGCTTTTCTTAGTGTTGTGGTGTTGTAGTGTGTCCTGACCCTTGTGAAGAGGGTCTGGGACACAGCTTCTTTTGTGTGCAGTAGGATTTGTTGTTTGTGAAGCTGAGGATCTGATCCCTGTGCATGGGTTTATGGTAGACATGGGTTTCCAGTTCTCTGTAGTCTTTGCAAACCAGATGGCCAAAATGTCTAGGAAATACAACACAGATAGATTCACAGTTGGCTGAATAAACATACCCAATGTATGGTCATTAATTATCTATGTACAGATGGGGAGAGGTACGCTGTGGGGTACCTCAGGGTTCTTACCTGGACCCTGTACAGGTCAACATCTTTATAAGTGACTTAGATGACAGGAGAGAAGTTATGCTTATAAAATTTGTGAATGACTAAGCATCCAGATGCAGGCTTAAATTTCAAAAAGATCTTGATATTGTTGATGTTGTCCAAACAAATGTTGTTCATAGAAATGTTCTGCTCTGAGGAAAAAACAAGTGTTTTAATACAAGATAGCTGGTATCTGACGTAGGTGGTATACTTGCAAAAAGAAACTGGGTGTCTTGGTAGACCACAGATAAAGTATGAGCCAGCAATGTGCCACTGATGCCAAAGAGTCAATGACGTTTTGGGCTGTGTCAGTAAAGGCATAGTGCCAAGATTACAGGAAATGATAGCATTACTCTGTGCTACAGTGGTGAGACTAGAACTGCAATGTTATATCCAGATATCATTGCTCCAATTAAAGAAAAGGATGTGAGGAAATAGGAAGAGTATAGAGAGGAGTAACAAAATGGTGAGGGGTTTGGATACTAAATTTGACAAACAACACTTAAAGGAATGTGGTATATTTAGCCTAAAGAAGACAAGGCTCAGGGGAGACATGATAGCAGTCTTCCAATATTTGAAGGGTTGTCACAGGAAAGAGGGTGTGGATTTATTCCCTGGAGCACCCATAAGTTAAGGGGAAAAACAGTAGGTAGAAGCTTTACAGTGAGAGATCCAGATTTTAAATAAGGCAACATTTCTGACTGTGATACTTGCTAAGCAGTGAAACAGAGTTAAGTTTTTTCCCCTAGAAACATTTAAATTGCCATTAATAGATTTTGCTTATTATGCCATCTTGCTTTTCAATATTAAACTAATAAGTTGTCTGTTAATGATTGATTGCTATAAGGACTCTGAGAGCAAAAAAAAGCTCTACTTGGTTAGACAATGCTATTTTGGTTACTGTGATGTGATTCTTATTAATTCTGGGATTCGTGAGGCTTTTTATTAGTTAAATTGGGAAAATAGTGCCACTATTCTTCAATTTGTGATGTTGATAACTGCAAGCCCCATGCTATTTTGCTTTCAAAATGTCTTCCATTAAGATTTGTTGTTCCAGTAATGTTCATTTTATTTAAAAATGAGGAAGTCTTAGATCTATGAAGTCCTGCTAGAAGCTGTAGATAATAAATATGTGCTCCATACCATAGTTGGTAGATACTGCTGAATTGCACATCTCAGCATCTCTGCTAGCTGGCTATGCTAGCTATGACTGATAGAAGTTCAATAATATCTCAAAGTCAAAGGTTTCAATCCCTGTGTTCTGTGAATAAAGAAGTTATTACCTCATACAACTAAAATAGCATCATCCAGAGATAAAAATACCAGCAATTTCAGTAAAAATTATTGATTTACAAAAGCATTTTTTTAAAAAACAACAACACCAAAACATTCACTCTAGAATTATGGATGGCTAATTTAATAATAATAATAATAATAATAATAATAATAATAATAATAATAATAATAATAATAATAATAATAACAACAACAACAACAACAACAACAACAACAACAACAACTTTGGAGGTCATCTTGTCCAACCCCCAGCTCAGGCAGGAAATGGCTGTCCAGTCTCTTCTTAAAAACTTCCAGTGTTGGAGCATTCACCACTTCCGGAGGCCGGTTGTTCCACTGGTTAATTGTTCTAACTGTCAGGAAGTTTCTCCTTAGTTCTAGGTTGCTTCTCTCCTTGACTAGTTTCCATCCATTGCTTTTTGTCCTGCTTTCAGGCGCTTTGGAGAATAGCTTGACTCCCTCAGAACGGTATGGCTGACTGATGAGAACAAATAAGTTTGAAATGATCATATCAGTCTCCCTTTATTCTTTATTAGCAAGCCAAAAAAAAATTACACAAATATGAGCTGCCACTGCTGTGGCTACTGCCTGTAGATGGCCTTGGGCTAGGCTGAAACAGGAAAAATGATTTGTCCCATGTCTGGGATTAAGCAAGTTTATTCTGAATGCTTAACAAACATTTAACACATATCTTCCTCGCTTCTCAGCTAACAGAGAGAGAGAGAGAGACAGAGAGAGAGAGAGAGAGACAGAGACAGAGAGAGAGAGAGAGAGAGACAGAGAGACAGAGAGAGAGAGAGCCTGTGGCCTAGAGGTTAAAACAACAGTGAAATGAAACAATGTTTTCCCAGGACCAAGGTGCTACATCAGATGACACAAATAAAAAAATGAACAGAACACAAACTACACGTAACTCTAAACTAAAAACTTAAAAAAACTAGGTAGGGGTGGGTGGAGGGAGGGGGGATTGTTAAAGATAAAATGTACTGTAAAACTTTTCAATAAAAAAAACTACAAATACAAGTATTTATAGTTCCAGTTTCTTCGTGTTGAGAATTCTAATGGCTTGTAGGAAGAAACTGTTACACAATCTGGATGTCCGAGCCCAAATGCTCCTGTACCTCTTTCCAGATGGCAAAAGAGTGAAGAGTGTGTATGAGGGGTGTCTGTAATCAGCCACAATGTTTCTGGCTTTACTGATGAAACATGTGATGTAAATATCCATGACAGAGGGAAGAGCAACCCCGATGATCTTCTCTGCCATCCTCACTATTCGCTGTAGGGTTTTGCGATCCAAAATGGTGCAGTTTCCAAACCAGGCAGTAATGCAACTGCTCAGGGTGCTCTCAATAGTCCCTCTGTAGAAGATTGAGAGGATGTGTGGTGGAAGCTGTGACTTCCTCAGTTTCCTCAGAAAGTAAAGACGCTGGTGGGCCTTCCTTGTTATGCAACAGGTGTTGAGGGACCAAGTGAGATTCTCCACCAAGTGAACACCAAGAAATTTGGTGCTCCTTACGATCTCCATGAAGGAGCCATCGATGTTCAGCAGACAGCGGTCATATTTTGTCCTCCTGAAGTCAACAACCATCTCTTTTGTTTTATCTACATTCAGAGACAGGTTGTTGGCTTTGCACCAGTCTATTAGCTTCTCCACCTCTTCTCTATATGCTGACTCATCATTCTTGCTGATGAGACCCACCACGGTCGGGTCATCAGCGAACGTAATGATGTGGTTCGAACTGTGCATTGCTACACAGTCGTGTGTCAGCAAGGTGAGTTGGGATCAACAAAATATCTTTTGTTGTATCTTTCCAAATTCTGTAATATAAGTCAATTCTAATAGCTAACTTTCCTTTCCTTTAGAGGTCTAAAAGTTAAGTATAAGATCAATATGTATCTTTTAAAGATTCCCCTTAACCCATTAAGAAAAATCATCCTAGGGCTTATTTTCTGGTTGGGTCTTATTTTGGGGGGAACACAGTAGGTGCACTTTCAAAGCAAGCATCAAATAGGGAAGCTTAGCAACAAAGGTTATAGTGCAACCCATAGTGTCTATTCTTGATCTCTAAATGATGATGAAGACAATATCTAGAAATAGGATCCTGACTCTCTGTGGCAGGGAGGAATAACACATAAAATGGGATGAGTCAAAAACCACAGTGGTGAGAAAAACAGATGGTTCAAAAGCTCTACAGAGTCACAGCATTTCAGAGAAAAGACCAACTCTGCTCTGGCTTCAGAGGAACCTCAGCAGTGCCATAAAAAAATTAACTCAGCTTTCAAAATCAGCCAACAACAGATTCAGAGCTGGTTTTAAACTGAAATGGTGTCATCTGAAAAGAAACAGGCTGGCAAAGACTCATATATTATATCCAGCCACCTAAACCACTGTCAGTTTAATCCCTTCTTAGCCTCTCATGAAAGCCTCCAATTAATGTAGCTTTTTTTGGCTTTTGAGAAGGAAATCTGCAGCCCTCCCAATTTCCTTACTGCAACTGTTTCGCTTCCATTTAGCGTGTTTTGTAAAAGCAATGCAAACAAGAGACATAGATCATGGCCTTTTTGTGTCCGTTGGTATTGTTAATTAATTGACACCTTGACATCCAGGTTTGGCTGGAAGTGTTGGTCCCATTCCATTAGCTTAAACAAGATGTTTCAGCACCAAAGGGGTTTTCTGCATGTGAAATCAGTTCCCAAACAAATACAAATTAATGGTTAGGTTATTATTCTGGATAATGCTGAAGGGATATAATTGTTGTGCCCATAGCTACTGTAGGGCTATGGTAACATATTAAGCTGCTCAACCCCCATGCAGATACATACCTCCTATTCAGTTGTTTTAAAAAATAGGAACAAGATTATGATAATTCACTCTGTCATTCAGTTCCAGGGTGTCTGTTTTCTCTTTCCCAGGCAGTCCCTGCATGACTTTGCCATTAATAAGACAGGGCCTTATGTACAAAGGCAGTCCTTGACTTTCAACCATAATTAGGACCAGAATTTGTATTGTTAAGCAAGACAGTTGTTAAGTGAGTTGCATTTGATTTTACAACCTTTTTTGTGATGGTTGTTAAGCAAATCATGCAGTTGGTAAGGAAATCTTGTGGTCATTCAGTGAACCAGACAGTCTTTAAGTAAATCTAGCTTTCCCAATTGACTTTGTTTGTTGGGAGGTGGCTGGAAAGATTGTAAATGGCAACCACAAACCTGGTTGCTGCATCATTAATAAGTACATGTCAGTTTCCAAGCACCAAATTTTGATCACGTGACCTTGGGGATGTTGCAACAATCATAACTGTTAGGAGCAATTATAAATCACTTTTTTCAGTGCTATTGTAACTTTGAATGGTCACTAAAGAAATAGATGTAAATTGGGGACTACCTATGTTGCATCAGAATTTAATTTGCAATTGATTTGTTCAGAATACATGCTGACGAGATTTGCATGAAAGTATCGATCTTGGACGTGGTGGCTCAGTGGGTTAGGATGCTGAGCTTGTCGATCAGAAGGTCTGCAGTTTGGCGGGTCGAATCCCGAGTGCCGCGTAACAGAGTGAGCGCCTGTTACTCGTCCTAGCTTCTGACAACCTAGCAGTTCGAAAGCATGTAAAAATGCAAGTAGAAAAATAGGGACCACTAAGGTGGGAAGGTAACAGCGTTCCATGCACCTTTGGCATTTAGTCATGTCGGCCACATGACCACAGAGATGTCCTCGGACAAGTGCTGGCTCTTCGGCTTTGAAATGGAGATGAGCACCGGCCCCTAGAGTTGGAAACGACTAGCACGCATGTATGGGGGAACCTTTACCTTTACCTTTATCAATCTTGGAAAAGAAACATGTGATTGCAGGAAGCGTAACCAGCAGGATTTGCAGAAATCCTTATGTGCAGGAAAAAGATGATCTGGACAGCACATACAAGCATTTATTTATTTATTTATTTATTTATTTATTTATTTATTTATTTATTTATTTATTTATTATCCCATTTATATCCCACCCTTCTCCGAAGACTCAGGGTGGCTTACAATCTAAAGCACAAATCAATGTGCTTAGCAATAGCCTTCATTCTATGTATATGCCTGCTTATTAGGGCTTTCGGGGGGCCCCAAGCAGCATTATTACAAAGTCAGCTTATTGTCCCCAACAATCTGAGTCTTCATTTTACCTACCTCGGAAGGATGGAAGGCTGAGTCAACCTTGAGCCTGGTGGGACTCGAACCTGCACTAATTGCAGGCAGCTGGTGTTACTTAAGGAGGCATTAGCCCACTGCTCCACCAAGGCTCATTCATTTATTTATCAGTATCTCCTTAAATTATGTGCAGCTTTCCCTCGGATTAAATGTGAGACCCAGAAAAAGCCTTTTTTTCTTTCAATCTACAGAACTGTCACAGCAGTAAGTGAACCTGGATCAAAGGATGAGGTTGGCAGTGTAAATCCACCTTTCCAATCAGGTTAACATATTGAATAGCCCTGGCTTTCATCTGCAAAAATATCCGTATTTTCTGATCTTAAGAAAGTTGACATCAACACAGTTATAAGTAATGTCAGGCACAGCTGGACCTTCTAAAGGAACAAGATCTTCATGAAATAGTGATTTATTTATTATTTTTAAAAGGGAATTAATTGGGAAAGCTTGATGTAGCATGCATGCCTCCTTTGGAGATGCTGAATGTAGCACCTGGCATCTCTAATTAGAGAAGCCTTATCTAACTTTTTGCCTTCCATACATGTTGGGAATTTAACTTTCAGTATTTCTACAGTATTGACTAAAAAGACCAGCAGTCTCACTTAGCTAGTGAGTTATTCACACATGCCAGCAAAACCAGGTTAACACAGATTGATGTACATACTGTCAATCTTGTCTGTGGTCATGGTTGTCCCAAAGGTGCTTTTATTTTAAAGGCAACTGGGTTTTCTGATTTTTCTTTAAGACATTTCGCTTTTGATCAAACTTCTTGGATGAGGAGCAAAATTTCTTAAAGAAAAACCAGAAAGTCCAGTTGCCTTTAAAATAAAAACACTTTTGGGACTATCAAACTTGGTTGGGGATTTCCTTATGAACCTTGGTTCATCAGATGGTTTTGATTCATATTCCTAAAGAAAATCAATCCTGACTGTTCTTTGGAAGGATGGATACTGAAGTTGAAGCTCAAATACTTTGACTACCAATTGAGAAGAGAGGACTCATTAGAAAAAGACCCTGGCATTGGGAAAGATTGAAGGCAAAAGAAGAAAGGGATGGCAGAAGATGAGATGGTTAGATAATGTCATTGACACAATGAACATGACTTTGGGCAAACTCTGGGTGAGAGTGGAGGACAAGGAGGCCTGGCATGCAGTAATCCATGAGGATATGAGGAGTCAGGCACAACTTAGTGACTGAGCAACAACAACATTGATTCATATGATAACAATGATCCATTTGTTGAAACATTTTTTTGTCTACAAGTTCTGATTTGTATTAATGATCTTAAGACCATCATGTGTTTTCTTATAAAGACTGTGAGGAACGTAATCTGGCAAGGGCTGAATTGCCCTAACAAAAGCCCTAGTGGGTAACATGGATGAGAAAATTTAAGGAAATAAACAGTCTGCTTCTTTTGCCTGCAAGAAGTAGTACAGGCAGGTAACTTACTTGTGGCCAGAAGCCATCTTTAATCTTTTCTGAGAGGTCAAGCAATGCAGTGGGTGGGACAAGGTTCCAGGCTGAGTGTTTATTTTATGTTATAGATGCCTTTTTCAGCAAGAGTCAAGAGCTTACAAACCTTCAGAAGGAGCACACCCTTGTGACTTTCTACATTACGGACATTTAGAGACAGGATAAGGTTTGATAGAATAAGCTTTTGCAGAAAGTGTCTCATGGTTGGCTGGAGAGATCATCCAGCCTATGGGCCACTGGGTCACCATCCTTTCTAGAAGTGGACAACATTGACCGTAATTACATTTTTTTTCATAAAATCTGATAGATTATGCAAATGCACACACAATATATCATGATTTCAGAAAGCATTTGACAAGATGCTGCAGAAAATTCTTATAGATAAGATGGCAAAATGTGAGGTGAATAATGTCATCATTATGAGTCTACTGCAAGTTGACCAACCGTATCTATTAGGTATTCTTTAAAAAAAAGTTGTTGTCAGGGACATTGTGCTTTAGTTTTAGGTAGGTGTGAAATTCTGCATATTTGTCTTTTTTTAAAAAAAATAAGTTACTTGGGATATAAAGGCATTGAGGAGATGTTTACCAGTTTTGCAGATGATAAGAAGCTAAGGAAGATAGCTAACACCATAAAAGATGGGGGGGAAAGATTTCAATAGGATATCTATAGGGTGGAAGAGTGAAGCTTAATAAGATTAATTTCAACAGAACTAAATTAAACAAAATTAGCATTTTATGAAACAAATGAAAAGCAAAAACAGGAATTAAGCTGAGGAGATCTGCTTGATAGCAGCATATGTAAAATGAAACAAAAATGTCTCATTGAAGACATGGGTGTCTTGAAAATTCAAGACCACAGGTGGTTCCAATCCCAACCCTGTTTTTGGCTCCTGGAATACCATTGACCAAATTAATCACATAGCTTCTTGCTCTTATGTGTGTGAAATAATGCTGCCCTATGCTTCTGCACCTTTCCTATTTTTTAAAAAAATGTTTCTTCCATTGTCCAGGTTGCCTATCTCTATCTAGATCAAAACTGAAAATGAGGCACAAATGTAATGTGGCTTAAAAAAAAATCTGATGAAGTTAGAAGCTATATGTTCACTTGTTTTTCCTCTATTCTGTTTCATTGTGTTCAGACTGATTGCTTTATTTTAAGTATACCAATCAAGTAACACATACTGAGAATTTGACAGCTAGAACAAGCCAGGTTAGAAACCAAATCCTTTAAGGGACTATTGAAAGAAAACTGTATGTTTAGCTTGAAGAATTGTTGCACTTAGACACTTAACACAGTTTTGTTATTGAATAAAGTTATGCTGTAATCTCTAGATGGATGCTTCTCTGGCTCATATGGCAAATTAATTCAGTATGGGAAACAAATTCTGTGGTGTTTGAACAAAAATGTTATACATTTTTCAATTTATCAACAAAGATACAAGATTTCAGAATCTTATGCGGTAAGGGAATGCTCAAGGGAATGCAGAGCACATACAGTAGGCCCAGATAACCTCCAAAGCTTTATTATGTAAGTTTAATTGCAGAAGTATGTATATATACTCATATAAGTGTAAGCACTTGCCCTGGTACATCTTGTTTTTTGCATCTTTCTTTACACAAAGGGAAAAACAGTCCAACCTATCAAAAGCAGTGTCATAAAAAAGAGAATAGAAACACAAGTTAAGATAGGCAAGAAAATGGTAAGTGAGCACCTGTCCAGCCTAGACGAGTTCAAATTACCAGGACCAGATGGATTACACCCCAAGGTTCTGAACGAACTGGCAGAGGTGATCTCAGAACCAGTGAACTATATCTTTCAAAGATCCTGAACCACTGGGGAACTACCAGAGGACTGGAAAAGAGGTGATGTAGTTTCCATCTTCAAAAAAGGGAAAAAAATGGATCCAGGAAATTATAGACCTATCACCCTGACCTCAATACCTGGGAGGATTCTGGATAAGATAATCAAGCAACGAATCAGCGAACACCTAGAGGCAAACAAAGTCATTAATAAAAGCCAACATGGCTTTGTCAAAAACAGATCATGCCAGACAAATCTTATTGCATTCTTTGACTAAATGACAAAATTAGTGGACCAGAAGAATGCTGTGGATATAATTTACTTGGAGTTCAGTAAGGCATTTTTTTTAAACATGTACGTTGCTTTTATTTATACAAGGATAGAGAGACTGTAGCAATCTTTGCTTTTACTTGTGATCATTTAGGCTTAGCATTACTAATAAATTGCTAGAAATTTAGTTTAGAATCAGATAATGGAATTTTGGCCGGGAAGTGGGGAAAAAATGAAACCTCCCATCCCACACCAAACATTAAAACCAGGGAATATCTAAATTTATACATGACATATAGACAAAATGTTAATTCTCTCAGGAAGAATGGAACTTGCTCAACCACTACTGGAAGAGATATTCCCCAGTGTTCCCAAGTGTAGACTTTAGGATAAGTTGCAAAAAAAGAATATAGTATTTCAGCAATCTCTTGCAGCTTTTCCCCTTCAAATTTCTCATCTTGAACCCACAATTCACAGCAACCTGTTTCACTGTCAGCACCAATAGCTTTTGCTGTTAAAAATAAGGCCAGGCTACTGGCATTCTGGGTGGAGTAGGGATCAGAAAATTTTGGATTAGAACTACTGGAAGGCATTCCCACCAACCCCCATGCCCCCCACCCCACTTTTAGGATACAGACCTGCCAATATTTTAAAAAGGCTCTAATGTTAAAAGGAGCCATTGGACATAAGGACGGGCATCGGTAAGGTGTGCCAAGGCCACTCCTGAACGGCAAGAATATGTCTTCCCATTAAAATCTGACCCATTCCATACTGTAGGAAGCAGGGGAAAGAGAAATGCTAAGAAGCTGCTTTCCCGGAATGGAATGATTGGGAAAAAGAGAAAACACAGGGATAGCAAAGTGTAAATTTCCTTTCTCATTAATATCTCTAGCTAAGTGTGTCCCAGAATCTTGTTCTCCAATTTTGGAAAGTGGCCGAGTTTGCGGTCCTCAGGAATTGGATGCCTCGTATTGGCTTGATCTAGGTTTCCTCTGTGGCAGAGCCTTGGCTTCTGGGCTGAGTGGGACCAAATGTGTCTGTAGGGACCGGGCTGGTGGGCCGGGCTCAGGACCAGTCCCAGTTCCATTGATTCCAGTGGGGCAAGTCTGGTTGAGCTGGTTTGAGTTTCCAGAGGGTGGTCGGGATTTGCAGTTGGACTGGTACCAAGACCCATTTCTATAGCGATTTGAATTGAGATGCGATGAGACATTTTGGCGTTGTCCTTGGGACCGGTAACCTTGACCAAACCTTCTATTTCCCTGGAACCCCTCCCGGTGGGACTGAGATGGGCGGCTTGTTGCATTTGTGGAAGTTTCTATAGGGGATGATGGTTTCTTATTGGGGTAAGGCATTTGATAAAGTAGATCATAACCTACTACTTGATAAGATAGAAAAATGTGAGTTAGACAGCATCACCACCAGATGGATTTGTAGCTGGCTGACTGGCCATACTCAGCATGTGGTCCTCAATGGAACTGCATTTACATGGAAGGAAGTGTGTAGTGGGGTGCCCCAAAGCTCTGTTCTAGGCCCAGTGCTCTTCAACACCTTCATCAAATATTTGGACGAGGGGATAGATGGGAACTCATCAAATTTGCAGACGACATGAAGCTGGCAGGAATATCCAACACTCCAGAAGACAGGCTTAAGATACAGGAGGATCTGGACAGACTTGAACACTGGGCACTATCTAACAAAATGAAATTCAATGGTGAAAAAAGTAAGGTTATACATTTAGGGAAGAAAAAAACAAATGTACAGGTACAGTATAGGGCGTACCTTGCTCAATACTAGTAACTGTGAGAGGGATCTCGGAGTCCTAGTGGACAATCACTTAAATATGAGCCAGCAGTGTGCTGCAGCTGCCAAAAAAGCCAACACGGTGCTAGGCTGCATTAACAGAGGGATAGAATCAAGATCACGTGAAGTATTAATACCACTTTACAATGTCTTGGTAAGGCCACACTTGGAATATTGCATCCAGTTTTGGTCACCACGATGTAAATAGATGTTGAGACTCTAGAAAGAGTAGAGAGAAGAGCAACAAAGATGATTAGGGGACTGGAAGCTAAAACATATAAGGAACGGCTGCTGGAATTGAGTATGACTAGTTTAATGAAGAGAAGGACGAGGGGGGACATGGTAGCAGTGTTCCAATATCTCAGGGGCTGCCACAAAGAAGAGGGAATCAAGCTATTCTCCAAAGCGCCTGAAAGCAGGACAAGAAGCAAAGGATGGAAACTAATCAAGGAGAGAAGCAACCTAGAACTAAGCAGAAAGTTCCTGACAGTTAGAACAATTAACCAGTGGAGCAACCTTCCTCCAGAAGCGATGAATGCTCCAACACTGGAAGTTTTTAAGAAGAGACTGGAATGGGACTAAAAAGTATCATTTAGCATTTGAATAAGTAGTGGATTTTTTATGACGTATAATTAGTTAGTAGTTATTTTATTAATATTTTGATTATGGAGAGTTAAAGTGTGATAGAATTTAATGTTTTATTATTGTTGTTAGCATATATTTTTTTTTAATTCCATTTATATCCCACCCTTCTCCGAAGACTCAGGGCGGCTTACAAGCTTAGAAGTAGCCTTCATTCTATGTATATGCCTGCTTATTAGGGCTTTCACCCCCACCCCCCCAAGCGGCATTATTACAAAGTCAGCTTAATTGCCCCCAACAATCTGGGTCCTCATTTTACCTACCTCGGAAGGATGGAAGGCTGAGTCAACCTTGAGCCTGGTGGGATGCGAACCTGCACTAATTGCAGGCAGCTGGTGTTACTTAACGAGGCATTAGCCCACTGCTCCACCAAGGCTCTGTTTTAGATTATGCTTGTTTGTATTATACCCTGTATTCAGCTCTGGGAAGTCGGGGAGGGGGGAGGGGAGGGGAGGGGAGGGGGGGTTGGGGAGAGGGGAGAGGGAGGAGGGGTTTTTTTTGTATTGAAAAATGTATTGTAAAACTTTTCAATTAAAAAAAGAAGAAGACACTGGACAGCCATTTGTTTGAAATGGTATAGGGTTTCCTGCCTGAGCAGGGGATTGGACTAGATGACCTCCAAGGTCCCTTCCAACTTATTATTATTATTATTATTATTATTATTATTATTATTATTATTATTATTATTATTATTATTATTATTATTATTATTATTATTATCTTGTGCAGGCCATGCCCAGGCTATGGAGGTGACAAACATGCTCTGTAGATTATTGTTGTGTGAACAAGAAAAATTGGGGGCCTTTTGAAAACTTCAAATAGACTTTTTGACTCAGTTGCATGTAGAATATATAGCAATAGCATTTAGACTTATATACCATTTCATGGTGCTTTACAGCTCTCTCTAAGTGGCTTACAGAGTCAGCATATGTCCCCCAACAATTTGGGTCCTCATTTTGCCAACCTTGGAAGGCAAGTCAACCTTGAGCCAGTGGGAACTGAATTGCTGGCATTGGGAATGCAGAGTTAGCCTGCAATACTGCATTTTAACCACTGTGTCCCCATGGCTCTATCATCCTAATCAGAAAAATATAGTTTAGAAATCCCTGCCAATAACAAAGGAAGGGTATATCCTGAAACTTTGAAATTTTGCTTTTAAGTAAGAGGTGGTGATTTACCAAAAATATTTGAGCTAATGAGAAACCCAATATTGTCTAGACTGCTGGTAAATGTTACTCAGGCAGCCCAGCACTAAAGAACATAAATGAGACCAGCAGGAACAATAATGAAAGAAAGCAGATGGGTTGAACCCCTCAGTGGTCTGTTTCAGGTCAGTCCTGTTGTTGCACCTCCATTAACGATCAGGGAAGCTTCCTTGTTTTAGACATTTCTGCCCTCAAGGGTTAACTCCATCTGTCAGCTACTTCCCCTTTGTAAAATTTGGAATAATTATGACTCTCAGTGCAACTTTAGGACTCTGTATCCATTTCTCTCATTTTTCTTCTCTTCTGAAATATCAGAAGAGTATCTTAGCTGAAATATACATCTCCTTCTCCCCATCACCCCCACTCACTAGGGGAAACTAGGGAAGAGCAAAATCTAGCTTGGGAATTGTTCTGTTCTTGGCCATAGTTGACTGCCACTTTCCCACATCTGCTCCAAAGCATGCTGCATCACAATTTCTCAGCTTGACAGCCTTCAGTTTTACTGGATTTCAATTCTCACATTTTGAGCCGAACATCTTCTGTAGAAAATGTTTAGTTTAGCATAACTGTGGCAAGTCCCATTCCAGAGCTGATTTACTGGGGATATCAGAATGTCAAAGTCCTGCGTCTTTTACTTCATTATTGTGCAAATGTATATAAAAATGAATTACAGCAAAGAATTACAGCAAAGAATGCTGCTTATGAATGGGAGGAACCTAAGACATAAACAAATACCAAAAGCAATGTTACCAGATAGCTCAGGTAAAGCAATTCCACTTTAAGAAGACTTAATCTAAGCTTTGGTTAAATAGTGTAACTCAGACATGTCAAACACAAGGCCCGGGGGCCAGATCCGGCCCGCAAAATGGTTTCATGTGGCCCACGAAGCCATCCTGGAAACAGGGAACGGCTCCCACTGCCTTGGCCCTGGCCCTGGCCCAGAGACCCTCCTTCTGCCAGAGACCCTCAGATCTGTCCCACTCCTGCCCAGGCCCCCATAGGCACCCTTGGTGTGAATGATGTAGAGCTGGCCATGCCCACCTAGTAGGCCATACGCACTCTAGCCACGCCCACCCAGACCATACCCACCCGGCCCCCTGAGGGCAACCGCAATGCTGATGTGGCCCTCAATGAAATTGAGTTTGACACCCCTGGTGTAACTGATGCAATGAACATGAATTTGGGCAAGCTCTGGAAGACAGTAGAGTACAAGGGGGTTGCATGCTATGATCCATGGGGTTGTGAAGAATCAGACATGATTTAGTGACTGAACAACAACTACCTAAGCTTGCTTCACTGCCTCAAGACCATCCAGACACCAAGTCATGCTTTCCATGACATCTCCAATTCATCTGGGACTGGATCTCTATAACTGAATGTTATAGTGTAGTGAAGACAAGTCACCCAAACATATGATTTCCTCCAGTGATTTCATATAGAATTTAAGTAGCATAGATGATAGCATCAGACCCTACTTAACTACCATTCTCCTCTTGGGGTAACCAAAGACTTGAGCACTCTCGTCCATGACTATTGACTGGAACTGCCCACTCAGATAAGAACAGAACTACTAAATCATGATACGCTGACTCCCAGTCCTTGCAAGGGGTTCAGAAGGACACCATGCTCTATGATATTGAACACGCTCAAGAGGTCTTAATAATACCAAAAGAGGCAGTTCCCACCTCATCTAGGTCCAGGTAAAGATTATCTTCCAAAGCATCCAATGTTGTTTTCATTGTATACTTTGGACTGAATTTTACTAACAGGAATACATTGTAATTATTTTTTTTCAGGATTCTTTGTAGTTAATTTTCTATTGGCATCTAAACAACCTTCTCTAAAATGGGAAGGTTGAAAACTGGACAAAAATTGTTAAAAACAGCTGAGGGTGATGGAGAAATTAACTGTGTTGTTTAGAGACAATGGTTTGGACAGGTTTATAAGAGATTGGAAGCCTTTTGTGGAGTTTCTGTGAAAATTAAATATAATACTGGACTATTAGCAGAGGGCTTTGAAGTTTTTTTTTTGGGGGGGGGGGGTTGTGAGTTAACAGATTTCTTACAGTGAATAGGTATTGGGTCAACTTGATTGACCAACAGTAGATTTCTATATTTGGGATATTTGTTAAGAGAATGAGATGTAGTAATAGTACATAGTAATTTAGAATGCATAGATGGAGAATATATAAATCTTTGTAGATTCATACTGCAAGGGGGAAAACCTATTAAATTTGTTTGAGGTGCAGATATCAGCACTCAACAGGGAAGATTGTGTGTTTTTTCTTTTCTTTTTGTGTCTTATTTGTATTTTTTTTAAATTCTGTATTTTATATTGGGGGGGGGGAGTTTCATTAAAACATTTTATGGAGGGAGAAAGTTTTCAAGAGGCACTATACTTCCATCTCCTTAAAACAAGTAGCATTACCTTTTAAAGAAACATTAACTCTGTTTTGAATCCTGGTGAGACATGCTTCTGGTCATCCGGTGGCAAATTTCAGAAAAAGCCTGCAAGATTGCCCAAGCTATACTTTGTATGATTCCTCCTCACAAGGAGATTGCAAGAAAGAGATCTCCAGAGTGGGAGAACCAGGATCAAGGAAATTTACCATATTTACTCCAGTCACAATTGCAGCTTTCCCAAGGACACTAAGTAGGCCCTTGCTAATCACTTTCCAGAAAATGCCTATTAACTACTTCAAAAAGATTAGACAAAGCTGTAATGCTGGGTGAGTGTCTTCAGTCTCATTAATATAAGAAATGGAAACTTATTTCTTTAAAAGCTTTAAGAACTTAAAATAAAGAGCAAAAATAAAAACAAGGTTTTGGCTATAGAAAGTTTAAAATAGATTAAGGGCTTTGAAAACATTGGAATGTTTGATTTTTAATATTGAGACTTTGAAATTAAATTTGAAGTAAATGTATTTTTTCTGGGAAAGAAAAAATATTTTTAATATTGGCAATCTATAATGAGAGACATAACAAAATAAGTAACTTATAATAGCGTTCAGAGAATTTTTTAGGAATTGCATTGGGACTTTAAATCATGATGTCAGCTCTCTTGTCTGATTTTAGGAATACCAGCTGAACTTGTTATAGCAAAGGATTTGCAACAAAATCTATCTGAGAATATGAAGAATTTTTCATCAGATATACAAAAAAAATCAGATAAGGCTTTAAAAATTAAGAAGGAAACAAGAATGCCAATCCCAGAGATTAATTGAAATAATTTATTTTTTTCTGGATTTACAAAACAGACTTTTTAAAATTCTGAAGAAATTTGAGATAAAAATCAACAATCATCTGAGTGGATTAAAGAGCACGTTTTTACCCCAAACAAAAGAAAACCAAATTGGTTTATTTGATCGGGGCTAAAATAGAATGGAATTTTAGATCTTTGGATGTATGGATTGGAAAAAATTTGTGCATTGATTTTGTTTGTTCCAAAATTGCTTTTTCAAAAGGCAACTGGACTTCAGTTTTATCTTGAAGACATTTGTCTTCTCATCCAGTTATGAAAAAGCTTCTTGGAAGCTTCTACTTTTTTTTTTTAAAGCACCTTTGGGACAACCACGACCTGGATGCCTGAGAATCTCCATAGACACTGAATTTGCTTATAATTATTATTATTAGGACAAGCAAATTTTATTTCTTTGTCACATGCAGAACAGAACAGAACAGAATAATTGGAAGGGACCTTGGAGGTCTTTTAGTCCAACCCCCTGCTCAGGCAGGAAACCCTATACCATTGCAGACAAATGGCTGTCCAGTCTCTTCTTAAAAACTTCCAGGGTGGGGCATTCACAATTTCTGGAGGCAAGTTGTTCCACTGATTAATTGTTCGGTCAGGAAATTTCTTCTTAGTTTTAGGTTGCTTCTCTCCTTGATTAGTTTCCATCCGTTGCTTCTTGTCCTGCCTTTGGGCGCTTTGGAGAATAGCTTGACTCCCTCTTCTTTGTGGCAACCTCTGAGATATTGGAACACTGCTATCATGTCACCCCTGGTCCTTCTTTTCATTAACCTAGACCAGGGCTGTCAAACTGCCAGCCCATGGGATGGATGCATCATGCTGAAACTGCGCCCACCCCACTGCTGGCAATGGGGAAAAAATTGCGATACATCTCGATATGTCATGTGACATTGTGAATTTGACACCCCTGAACTAGACATACCCAATTCCAGCAACTGTTCTTTACATGTTTTAGCGTCCAGTCCCCTGATCATCTTTGTTGCTCTTCTCTGCACTCTTTCTAGAGTCTCAACATCTTTTCTGCATTGTGGTGACTGAAACTGGATGCAGTATTCCAAGTGCGGCCTTAGCAAGACATTATAAATTCATGTGATCTTGATTCTATCCCTCTGTTAATGCAGCTTAGCACTGTGTTGGCTTTTTTGGCAGCTGCAGTACACTGCTGGCTCATATTTAACTGATCATCCACTAGTACTCTGAGATCCCTCTCACAGTTACTACTATTGAGCTAGGTACTGCCTATACTGTACCTATGCATTTGGTTTTTCTTGCCTAAATGAAGAACCTTATTTTTTTCACCACTGAATTTCATTTTGTTAGATAGCACCCAGTGTTCAGGTCTGTCAAACTCCTTCTGTATCTTAGTCCTGTCTTCTGGAGTGTTGGCTGTTTCTACTAGCTTGGTGTCATCTGCAAATTTGATGAGTTCACCATCTATCCCTTCACCCAAATCGTTTATGAAGATGTTGAAGAGTACTGGGTCTAAAACAGAGCCTTAGAGTACCCCACTGCAACCTTCCCTCCATGTAGATGGAGTTCCATTAAGGACTATCCATTAAGTGTAGTTGGTCAGTCAGTTACAAGTCCATCTGGTGGTGGTGCTGTCTAACCCACATTTTTCTACCTTATCAAGTAGTAGGTTGTGGTCTAGTTTATCAAATGTGTTACTGAAGTCCAAATAAATTATATCCACAGCATTCCTCTGGTCTACTAATATTGTCACCTGGTCAAAGAATGCAATAACATTTGTCTGACATGATCTGTTTTTGACAAACCCATGATGGCTTTTGGTTATGATTTTGTTTGCCTCTAGGTCTTCAGTTATTTGTTGTTTGGTTATCTTTTCCAGAATCTTCCCAGGGATTGAGGTCAGGGTGATAGATTTGTAGTTTCCTGGATCTATTTTTGTTTTCCTTTTTTGAAGATGGGAACTACATCAGCTATTTTCTAGTCCTCTGGTAGTTCCCCAGTACTCCAGGATCTTTGAAAGATATAGTTCAGTGGTTCTGAGATCACCTGTGCCAGTTTGTTCAGAACCTTGGGATTTAATTCATCTGGTGATTTGTATAACCATTCATCCCACAAGGCAATTCTAGGTGGCACACATAATAAAAAATACATAAAACATTACAAACCACAATTTAAATTAAATTAAAGTAAAAACAAGAAAAAGACAGAATGGTAGCAAAACATACAAATATTCTATCCAGTTAATTGCCATATGGCCATCAAACAAGATCTACTCTACCATGAGATCCCCAGCCCTTTTTAGAAGGCTGCCCAGAAGGCAACAGTGGTCCAGTATAATCTCAGGGGGATGATCTTCCACAAGTTGACATCAATGGAAGAAAAAACTTTCCTCCTAGGTCCCAACAGATAAAAGTCCTTGGCTGACAGGACCTGAAACCTGCCTCTCATGATGGACCAAAATTATGAAGTCCTTAGAGATGGAAGTAGACTATGTGCTTCAGACTATGTGCTAAAGCTGAATTCCCAGAGAAAATAAAAACTGTCTGAAGTGAGTTTCCCTACTATTCATTGCAGCTACTTCTTTCTTTTTCAAGGTGGTCATGATATTCTCCTTGTTTCAAATAGCATGGATGCTTTGTTTTTGTACTTCTGTGAACTCTTTAGTTTAATATTAACAAAACCAGATGCTCATGAAAAAGTAAAATGCAACCTTAATTTATCCTGCAAGCTTTTTTTATCATACTTACAAATCCTCAGCATCCACTCAAACAGATCAAGAAGCAAGAGCAAAGCTTTTGTGCTGGCTGGTTGTGATGTAAATTAATGTATAAGATGGCTTCCACATGAGCTTGATCATTGCCAAATTAATGTAGTATGAAACCTGCAGATTGTTTGGTTAATAATCCATAAAGTGCAATAAAGCAAACATCTTCATATGTAAAAGTGGGATTTGAATGTTCTGCATTTTAGTACAACTATGAAAGAAGAGACGAGCAAGCACTATGGGGGTGCTTGTTTTTTGCCTCCAGTAGTGAACAGCTTCTATTTATTACTAAGAAGGAAAATGAAACATTGCATAATGGGAAAGGGAAATGGGGCCTTGGGGAAAAGAATAAGAAAAATCAGAGAAGGCAAAAATTAAGGGAAAAATGGTGAGGGATATTGATGATGATCAGTTTCACAAAACAGTTGCATTCTATTTGGGGAGGTTCATTTTGTGGGTATGTCCCTTCTCCAAGAAGAACCCTGTGTATAATGCTATTTTCAGAACTATAGAGAGATCTCTTTGGACTTTCTTATTAGTTAAGAAAACATGAGTTCTTTAAAAAAAATATCTGCAAGTCCATCCTTATCAGTATGAATTGTTTTGCAATATAGCATTTGAGAAGCATGACAAAATTGCAATAAATTGCAGAAAGTTAGTAGCATTCTATAAATATCAGATTCCTACCTTTACCTTTAGGGCTGTTGCTGTTTCTTCAAAACCACAAGCAGACATGTTCAAGCAAGTCAAATTGAGAAGGAAAAGAGATTGTTTTCTGAATTCTGGCCACATTGCCACTAGGCATGTTTCAACACAAGCCCTAAACATTAATGGCTTCTTCTCCCAAAGTAATATTGGGATTGCTTACAGTTAATTCTGCCACAAAACCCCTTTGGAAATTAACACTACTGTTATATATCATCATGCCAGGAGAAGTGTGGACAGATATTACTACCAAGACAATTTCATTCTTGCCCTAAATAAATCTTCATAATGGACTCTTACTCATCCGACTGAAAATGCCCAATCAATTTGCCAGAAGTGGGGGACATCTTAATATTTTTGTTTCAATTATTTATTAGGTCTGTCCCCTGTCTTTTCATCCATGCAAATATTTCCCCCACCTTGCTGAACCACAGTCTAGGCATGTCATACATAGAACAGCTTCAAGGGTTGAAATAAGAAGCTTCTATTTTTCATGCACAAGTCAGCTAGTTGATATCTGAAGGACAAGCAGACAAGCAATCAAACACAAACCTTTAATAATATTTTCCTGAAAGCACCTGACCTTTCCTGGGACCTTCTGGAGAAATAATGATCTAATGAATAAATTGTAAATTGCACTAGTTATGTCTTGATTAGTGGGAAGATATCAAAAAAATGGATTCTCCAACCCAAAGCCCTTGGAAAGATAGCCAATCAAGTCTTCCTAGCAGTTGGAATGTGTTGGAAACAGGAGGATGGGTATCTCACTAATAAATTATTCTTGTCCCTTTCCTTTGGCTTCCTGGTTAAACAAACATTCATATATGGAAATATGAATAAAAAGCTTGTAAATTTATACTACAATGTACTATGCAATGCAGAAGAAGCAATCACCGAATTACTTAGGCATGCTGGGTCATCATACAAACAAGAGGATAATTACAGCAATGCTGGAGAAGCCTAACCTGTCCTGCACTCAGATAAATGCCAGTATTTCCTTTCCCACTGAGACTTGCATCTGTTTAGCCATGAGTAAAAAGCACTCCAGATTCCATCAGAGATGAATCATCTGATTCTTTCTTGGAATTCTTAAACAGCTCATGTCAGTCTCATAGCTGTTGTTGAAAGAACATATGTCAAGTGATTCTGATAAGTTAGCAAGTTATGAAATTTCAAATCTTAAATTTCAGAGAGACCTTCCTCCAACACTATTCCCTTGCTGCAGCTGCATTATTCACAAAAGGTTTTTTTTCCTGAATATTTTTTTAAAAAAAATAAACTGTCATAGAAACAAATTAGGAACATTTGGTTGCTCATTCCAACCCATCCAGTGAAAATGTTGTAAAATTAGTACCTAAAAGAATGTTCTGATATGTAAGTCTTGTAGAGTTGAGCAGATTGTAAAAGTGTGGGATATTTTTCACATATCAATGTAGATAGTGCTCAGTTTATGACAACAATTGGGTCCAGAATTTCCATTGCCAAGCAAGGCAGTTGTTAAATGAGTCCTGCCAATTCTATGACTCTTTGTCACTCCCATAGTTAGAGGAATCGCAGTCATAAAGTGAATCTGGCTTCTCCCTTTGATTTTACTTGTTGCAACTGCTATTCACATAACCCGGAACACTGCAACTATTATAAATGCATGCTGCGTGCCAAGCACTCAAATGTTGATATCATCATCGTTGGAAGGGACTTTGGAGATAGTCCAACCCCCTTCTCAAGCAGGAGCCCCTATATCATTTCAGACAAATGGATATCCAGTCTTTTCTTAAAAGCCTCCAGTGAGAGAGCACCCACCACTTTTGAAGGCAAGCCATTCCACTGGTTCTCACTGTCAGGAAATTTCTCTTCTAGGTTGCTTCTCTCCTTGGTTAGTTTCCATCCATTGTTTCTTGTCCTACCTTCTGGTGCTTTGGAAAATAAGTTGACCTCCTTTTCTTTATGGCAGCCTCCCAAACATTGTTGTTGTTGTTGTTGTTAGTTGCGAAGTCATGTCTGACCCATCACAACCCGGGCATGTGGCTGGCCATCCTGCCATGACCCAGTGTAGCACTCGGCTGCAAACTTTGTCGGTGGCTGTGGCAGAGGAGATGTCCTTTGCCGTTAAGGGGCATTCTGGCAGCTCCGAGATCGCTAAAATACGCCCTGCTGGAGCTGAGTCGGGGTCTGAATAGGGCAGGGGCAGTCTGCTGAGCCCATCTGCGTGTCCTAGTTCTTTCCCTGGTTTGTGGACTAGTTGGAACGAATAGGCCAACAAAAAAGTCAACCATCGTAGTATTCTCGGTGAAAGGATTTGTGGGGTTAATTTATTCCAGGTAAATATGCCAAGAAGGGGTTTGTGGTTGGTGTAAATAGTGAAATCCCTACCTGTTGTGACTCAGGGCCAGCCTGTGGGTCCGACAGCCGGGTCCGATGTATCGGAGGACTCAGATGTGGGGGAGGAGGGAAACGAACCGGCTGATGATGATTTGGAGACTTTGCAGAGTCCTCAGCCGGGAACCTCTTCTCAGCTGTGTGAGCCCGAGAGTGCGGAGGATGATGACCCACAGCTGGCCCTGTTCAAGGACGCCCGACGCAGGAGGCAGACGAGCAGGGACAAACAAAGAAAGGCTATGGGACTCCTCGGGAGGAGGCACAGGGAGACCACGCCCTGAGCTCTCTATAAAAGAAGTGTTTGGGGAGGGGCTGGTTGCTGAAAGCAACTTTTCCGTTTGAGAAGTCAAGCTCTTGTATTCTTGTAACAGTGTAATTAAAACTTGGCAGAAGCCTTTTGGTCTTGGACGCTTTCCAGACTCTTCTTTTGATTAGGGGTGCGAGAAGAGGGCTGGTTCAGAACAGTTTGCTTTCAGCCACCCACCCCTTAATACTACGATGGAGCAGCTTCTTGCCGAGAATGCCCAGCTCAACCAGCAACTCACCTTGCTGGCCACTCAGGTGGCACAACTGCAGGCTCAGGTACATGCTGCCCCCCCACCCAGGAGGAAATGTCAGATAGCTATGCCGGATAAATTTGCTGGTAAACCAGAACTGTTTCCTGCCTTCCTGGGACAATGCCAGCTCTATATCAGCGTGAGAGCAGCTGATTTCCCCACTGACCGAGATAAGGTGGGATTCGTATTGAGCCTTCTGTCGGGAGATGCAGCTCGTTGGGGCACGCCTCTGTTGGCACAGCCTAGCCCTTTGTTGGATAACTTTGGGGGGTTTTGTGACCATATGCGCCTCATGTACGAGGACCCGATTAAGGCGCAGACGGCCACCCGACGCCTGAAAGCTTTGAGGCAGGGTCAGCGCCCTCTACAGGCCTATATCAGCGATTTCCGGCTGCTTAGCCAGGATTCCGCCTGGAATGAGGCTGCGCTCGTGGATGCCTTTCAGGATGGCTTGTCAGAGGAGATGTTGGATGAGCTGGCCCGCGTGGACATTCCCTCAGACCTGAATGGGCTGATCCATCTTTGTCTGCGGATCGATGCCCGGCTGCAGCAGCGTAAGAGTCGCCGTGCCACCCCACAGACCCCTGCCGCCCCTGTTGTGCGTGAGCCCCCAGTCCAGAGGGAGGAGCCAATGGAGCTGGGTGCCGCCAGGTCCCGTCTATCGGTGACGGAAATGGACAGACGACGATCGGAGGGGTTGTGTTTTTACTGTGGGGACCCTGGACATTTGGCTGCTTCTTGCCCGAAGAAGCGTCAGCGGGCGTCAGTGACCAAGCCTGCCCCGAGAAAGTCCCCTGCTTTGCTATCGGGAAACGGCCCGAGCCCGATCTAGACGGTGTGAAAGATCGGGCGACCCACAACATCCACACCGAGCGACGCTGTTCCGACGGTGCCTGTGAACCTCCACGGCATTTGATTTTGGAGGCACGTCTGATCCTTCCTGGCAAGCCAGAGGGGATTCCGGTCCATGCCTTAATTGACTCTGGGGCTACCACTAACTTTATGGATTCGGCCTTTGTGGCCAAATGGGCTGTTCCCCAGTGTCCAGTGGATCCGCCCATGCTTGTGGAGACCATCGATGGTCGAGTGCTCCTGTCCGGGCCTATCACGGCCGCCACGCAACCCGTGTGTATGGCCATCAGTACCCATGTGGAGGCCATTCAGTTCTACGTCACTTCGGATCTGCACTTCCCCGTGGTCTTGGGACTGGCGTGGCTCCGGGCGCATGATCCACAGATCTATTGGTCTCAGAACTTGGTCACCTTCCCAAGTTTGCAGTGCGTGGACCACACCCGCCATATCTGTGCCGGCCAGGTGGAGGGTTCCCCAGGGCTTTCCTTGCCTCCCGAACTGTCCGACTTTGCTGACGTGTTCAGCGAGTCAGAGGCGGACCAATTACCCCCGCACAGGCCCTACGACTGCTCCATTGACCTAGTCCCTGATGCGCCTCTCCCAGTGGGGCGTTTGTACTCCATGTCGGAGCCCGAGTTGGCTGCATTGCGCGACTTCCTGACGAAGAACTTGGCTCGTGGTTTCATCCGGCCCTCGTCCTCGCCAGTGTCTGCGCCCGTGCTCTTCGTCAAAAAGAAGTCGGGCGAGTTACGGCTTTGCTGTGACTACCGGAAACTCAACGCTATCACGGTGCGTAACCGCTACCCGCTGCCCCTCATCCCCGAGCTCTTGGACCGACTCCGGGAGGCTAAGATCTTCACGAAACTGGACTTGCGTGGAGCTTACAACCTCGTCAGGGTTCGGCCGGGTGATGAGTGGAAGACGGCGTTTGGTACTCGCTATGGACATTTCGAGTACACGGTGATGCCGTTTGGCCTGACCAACGCCCCCGCTGTGTTTCAGCATTTTATGAATGACATCTTTCGGGATCTGTTGGACCAGTTTGTTGTGATTTACCTGGACGACATCCTGATTTACTCCCCGTCGCGTGAAGCGCATCATCAGCATCTCCGTCAGGTCCTGCAGCGCCTCCGGAAACATCGGCTGTTTGCCAAGTTGGAGAAGTGCCAGTTCTACCAGGTGACCATTGATTTCTTGGGTCACCGCATTTCTCCTGAGGGCATCGCCATGGAACCGAGTAAAGTTGAGTCGTTGCAGAGTTGGCAACCCCCGCGTCGCGTGAAGGATATTCAGCGACTTCTTGGATTTGCCAACTACTATCGGACATTCATCCCTGGCTTTGCTGCCTTGACAGCCCCCCTCACCCGGCTCCTGCAGAAGAAGACTCGGTTCCAGTGGAACGCCCCCGAACAACAGGCGTTCCAAGCTTTGAAGGACGCCTTCATGAAGGAGCCCATCTTGAAGCATCCTGACCCGCAACGGCCGTTTGTCGTGGAGGCGGACGCCTCCGACATTGCCATTGGGGCCGTGTTACTCCAGGCAGCGACGCCCAACGGTACCCTTTTCCCTTGCGCGTATCACTCACGGAAATTGAATCCCTCGGAGCGCAACTATACCATCTGGGAGAAGGAGCTGCTGGCCATCAAGGCGGCGTTCGAGGCTTGGAGGCATCATCTGGAGGGGGCGCGGCATCAAATCGAGGTCCGGACGGACCACAAGAATCTGGAAAGCCTGCAGACCGCTCGGAATTTGAACCAACGCCAGATCCGGTGGTCCCTCTTCTTTGCGAGGTTTGACTTCCGGGTGCGGTACATACCAAGCGGGCACAACCAGAGAGCGGATGCTCTGTCCAGGAAGCCCGAGTACACCCGAGTGGAAGACAAGCTTCCGCCCAGGACCGTGATCCCCGTCGAGTCTTTTGCTGCGGTGCGGGAGCCGGTGGATATACGGGCTCGGATCCGGGAGGCGCAGCAGCAGGAGGCGTGGGTGGCTCAGCGGAAGGAAGAGGTGGGGCCAGATTCGCCTTGGTCAGTCACGGATGGACTCCTGTATTATCGTGACCGGCTCTATGTTCCAGGAGGGCCACTCAGGGGACTCGTCCTCAGCCAATGTCATGATAACCCGGCTGCGGGGCATTTTGGCCTGTTCAAGACTCTGAACCTGGTCTCCCGTACATTCTGGTGGCCCCGAGTCCGACACGATGTCCAGTCTTATGTCACCTCCTGCGTCCCATGCAGGCAGGCCAAGTCAGCGACAGGGGCCCCGCCTGGTTTACTGCAGCCTTTGCCAACGCCCAAGAGACCCTGGGGGGCTGTGTCCATGGACTTTCTGACGGATCTACCCCCATCCTCCGGCTTCACGACAGTGTTTGTGGTGGTGGACATGTTGACCAAGATGGCGCACTTCATCCCCTGTCGCGGCTTACCGTCAGCTCGCGCCACTAGTCGCATGTTCATCCAACAGGTGTTCCGGCTGCACGGCCTTCCCGATAGAGTCGTCTCCGATAGGGGGGCCCAGTTTACAGCCCGCTTCTGGCAGGAGTTGATGCGGGCGTTGGACATTAAGGTTTGCCTCTCGTCCGCGCATCATCCTCAGACCGACGGGGGTACCGAGAAGGTCATCGGCATTTTGGAGCAGTATCTGCGCTGCTACGTTAACCTGCAGCAGGACAATTGGGTGGACTATTTGGCCATAGCCGAGTTTGCCTTTAACAACTCGCAGCACACCTCCACGCAGATGACACCGTTCTTGGCCAATGTGGGTTATCACCCTCGGTTTTTCCCCCTTTCTCCCGTGGACTCACCGGAGCTGGCAGCGAACGAATTCATGGCGGAGTTACAGGCGATCCATCGGTTGGTGCGACGGCAGCTGGAGAAGGCCAAGGCCGACTACAAGAGGTTCGCCGATCGGTCGAGAAGGGATACGCCTCCATTATCGGTGGGGGATCGGGTCTGGCTGTCCACCAGGAACCTACCATCCACTCGGCCGGCGAGGAAGCTGGACCACCGTTACCTTGGATCGTTCCCAGTCGAGGCCGTCATCAACCCGGTCGCCTATCGTTTAACTCTGCCACGTTCCCTGCGCGTGCACCCCGTCTTCCATCGGTCCTTGTTGGTCCCCGAACAACCGGCTTGTCCACTTCGCCAAGCGGAACCTCCCCCATCAGGACCTCGTGATGGCGACAGCACCCCCGAGTACGAGGTCGCCAGCATCAGGGATTCCCGCTGGCTGAAAGGTCGCTTCCAGTACCTGATCGAGTGGAAAGGGTACGGGCCGGAGGACTTCACATGGGAAGACGCGACCGCCGTTCATGCCCCTGCGTTGGTGACTGCGTTTCACGAACAGTTCCCATCCCGACCGCATCCGGATCGGCAGACCCGGGGGAAGGGCCCTGCGGTGCGGGATAGTGTTGTGACTCAGGGCCAGCCTGTGGGTCCGACAGCCGGGTCCGATGTATCGGAGGACTCAGATGTGGGGGAGGAGGGAAACGAACCGGCTGATGATGATTTGGAGACTTTGCAGAGTCCTCAGCCGGGAACCTCTTCTCAGCTGTGTGAGCCCGAGAGTGCGGAGGATGATGACCCACAGCTGGCCCTGTTCAAGGACGCCCGACGCAGGAGGCAGACGAGCAGGGACAAACAAAGAAAGGCTATGGGACTCCTCGGGAGGAGGCACAGGGAGACCACGCCCTGAGCTCTCTATAAAAGAAGTGTTTGGGGAGGGGCTGGTTGCTGAAAGCAACTTTTCCATTTGAGAAGTCAAGCTCTTGTATTCTTGTAACAGTGTAATTAAAACTTGGCAGAAGCCTTTTGGTCTTGGACGCTTTCCAGACTCTTCTTTTGATTAGGGGTGCGAGAAGAGGGCTGGTTCAGAACACTACCGTATAGGTAATCATGGCATTTTTTTACTCCGGCGATGATGGCCAGAGCCTCCCTATCTATCTGGGCATAATTCCTTTCTGCTTTAGTGAGAGTCCTGGAATAGAATGCTATCGGTTTTTGAATCCCTGCGTCCAGCAGATGACTGAGGACAGCCCCTATTTCATATGGAGATGCATCGCACGCGATGCATAGGGGAAGGTCTTCTCTAAATAAGGTGACTGTGGAACTGTTGCATAGAGCGTTTTTTAGTGTTTGAAAACTGGCATCGTGTTCCGATGTCCAGAGCCATGGACGTCCCTTATCTAAAAGCCGATGTAATGGTTCTGCTATGGTGGCTTTATGTGGCAAGAATGAATGATAAAAGTTGAAGAGTCCTAAGAACGCTTGTAACTCTTGTTTGTTTTTTGGTGTTGGGGCAGCTTTGATAGCTTTGATCTTGGTGTATGTTGGGTGGACTCCCTGCGCATCAATTTTGTAACCGAGGAACTCGGTCGAGGGAACCCCTATCTGGCATTTATCTTTGTGCAATTTGAGACCTGCTGCTCTGAATCTGGTCAGAACAGCTGACAGTCGGTCCGCTAATTTTTTTCTATTTTCCCCGGCGATGAGGACATCGTCGAAATAAGGGCATACCCCAGGAATCCCTTTTAGTGTTTTTCCATTATTTCTTGGAAAATTCCTGGGGCTGCCGAAATGCCAAATTGGAGGCGTTTAACTTTAAAAGCCCCGCGGTGAGTAACAATGGTCTGCGCATCTGCGGTTTCAGGAGTTACATGGAGCTGTAAATACACCTGCGCCAAGTCAAGCTTGGCAAAGATGGCGCCGGAACGGATGGAGGAGAGGACGTCTTTCACCGCGGGGATCGGGTAAGCATGTGCGTTAAGTGCCCGGTTTAGAGTAGCCTTATAGTTGGCACATAATCTAATTTAGCCATTAGGTTTAATAGGTGTCACTATAGGGGCTTCCCAGGTCCCTCCGTCGGTGGGCTCTAGGACTCCTATATTGATAAGGCGGTCCAGTTCGTTCTCAATCTTTTTTTTGAGGGCGAAGGGGACCCTTCTTGCTCTTATTCTTATGGGTGGGACCCCTGGGTTTAGTTTAAGGGTAATTGGGGGCCCTGTATATTTACCTAGGGAGCCGTCGAAGACATCTGCAAATTGTTTGCAGATGTCGTCGAGGCTTGTGGCCTGTGTAGTATTAATGCCTGTTAGTTTTATACCTAGTGCTTTGAACCAATCCAACCCGATTAAGTTGGATCTGTCTTCCTGGGTGACTAGGACGTTGAGGGGTCCCCGGAACTTTTTGAATTCAACGAAAATTTTTGCTCGGCCCTTCAAGGGTATCGGGGACTTCTGGTAGTCCGCCAGAACTATTTGGGGTGGTTTTAAGGGAATTTGTCTGCGGCTTCTTTGGCAGATTTCCCTGAATGTTTTCTCTGATATTAAGGTAACTGCGGAGCCGGAGTCTACCTCCAGTTCGCATGGAAGTCCCTGAAGTCTGGCTTTGATTTTAACCTTAGGATTTAGACTGTGGCCCTCCCCCCTCCCCCATCCTTATCTACTGCCTGTACTAGGTATCTGGGGGGCTCGGCCTTTAGGGTTGGCTGGAATCTCATACCTGGGGATGTTGCTTCAACTTCGTGGAGGTCTTCGCGGTTGCGGCTTCGGCACACTGTTTTGATGTGTCCAGATTTGCCACAGTTGTGGCACTTGGCATTTCTGAACTGGCAGGAGGATCTGATGTGGTTTCCTCCACAGCTGGCGCAGGTGGTTTGCGGTTCTCTGGTGTTGTTCTTGGGTCTAGCCCCTTCTCCTCATTCGGTTTTGCGTGTTTGGAGCCTTTCGAACCGACGGTGGATGGCGTCCACATCGGTGAGGTCTTCCAGCTCTCCGCTGTCCCTGGGGACTATTTCCCCCTGGTTCACTGCTCCGGCTTGTCCATTTCCTGCCTTAGCAAGGTCTCCTGGGTGGCTGTCCTCGTATGCCTGAATCTCTCTTGTGACTTCAGCTATATTCAGGGTGGGTTTGGCAATAATTTCTTTCTGGAGGCGCTCGTCTCTCAGTCCTATGACCAGTCCAGGTCCGGAAACTGACACCATCGGGCGGCTTGCCGTACTCCTGCTACGAAGTCAGCTGCTGGTTCTCCGGGTAGTTGGCGTCGCTTTGTGAACTGGACTCTCCAGTAGATCTCAGAACGCGTCGGCATGTAGTGTTTACTGAACGTCTCGGTGAGCTCGGTGTAGGTTGCCTGCACGACCGGTTCTGGGCTGCACAGTACCACAGCCACGTCGTACACCGCGGGTCCGCTCAAGTATAAGAGGGCTGCTGCCTTAGCCCGGTCTTCGGTTATTTTACTAACCAGCAGGAACCCCTCTACTTGGCCCAGGTGCGATTCCCAGCGCTCGGGGTATCTGGTGTCGAATTTGCGTATCTGACCGAATGCGGCCATGCTGTCTCGGTTCTCCGCTCTGCTTGCTGTGAGGTGGAAGTTATAACTTCCTAGTGACTAGCTCTGAGCCTCCAGCAGGTTGCCCTTCCTAAGCTCAGTGACTTCAGCTCAGCAAGCAGATCCCATCCTCGTCGCCAGTGAAGTGGCTTGCAATGGCAAGGATCACGCGGTGACAGCAGGCTCGGTTACATTTGTTTATTGAGGTACACCCGGCAAAAGTCAGCCGGTTTGACTTCTTTATATAGCCAGCTGGAAGTTGGTTCCTCCAATCAGCGGTCCGGCTTCTCCCGCCGGGGCCACTGGGCCAATCGGCTGAGTCGGCTTCTGACAGCTAGAGTCCTCGTGCTGAGCTGTCAGTCTTTGCACTTGCGCGGTAGCCGGCGGCAATTTGACAGCTGTCAAATTGCCGCATGTTTTCCTGTCAGCCGTGTTTACCTCATGCAACCTTTTTAACTGTTAACCCATAACCATTTTAACATAACTAATAATAATGTTATAACATTAACATTTATACATATCAGCAACCCCATGGACAATGTTTCCTCCAGGTCTTCCTGTCCTCTACCATCTGCTGGAGTCCATTTAGGCTCACGCCTACTGCTTCAGTGACTCCATCCAGCCACCTCATTCTCTGTCGTCCCCTTCTTCTCTTGCCCTCAACCTTTCCCAGCATTAGGCTCTTCTCCAGTGAGTCCTTCCTTCTCATTAGGTGGCCAAAGTATTTGAGTTTCAGCTTCAGGATCTGGCCTTCTAAAGAGCAGTCAGGGTTGATCTCCTCTAGTACTGACTGGTTTGATTGCCTTGCAGTCCAAGGGACTTGCAGGAGTCTTCTCCAGCACCATAGTTCAAAGGCTTCAGTTCTTTGGCGCTTAGCCTTTCTTATGGTCCAGCTTTCACAGCCATACATTGCAACTGGGAAGAACATAGCCTTGACTATATGCACTTTTGTTGGCAGTGTGATGTCTCTGCTTTTTAGTGTGCTTTCTAGATTTCCCATGGCTTTCCTCCCCAGGAGCAAGCATCTTTTAATTTCTTGGCTGCAGTCCCCGTCTGTGGTGATCTTGGAGCCCAGGAAAATAAAATCTGTTACTACCTCCATCTCTTCCCCATCTATTTGCCAGGAATTGAGAGCACCAGATGCCATGATCTTGGTTTTCTTAATGTTTAGTTTCAATCCCAAACATTGGAATACTGCTATCATGTCACCCCTAGTCCTTCTTTTCTCTAGACTAGACAAACCCAATTCCTGCAACCATTCTTTATATGTTTTAGCCTCCATCCTCCAGTCATCTCATTTACTCTTCTCTGCACTCTTTCTGGAGTCTCAATATCTTTTTTATATCATGGCGACGAAAACTGGATGCAGCATTCCAAGTGTGGTCTTAGCAAGGCCTTATAATGCATACTAACATTTCATGTGATCTTGATTCTGTCCCACTATTGATGCAGCCTACAATTGTGTTGGCTTTTTTGGCTACTGCCACACATTGCTGGCTCAAAGTTAAGTGATTGTCTACCAGGACTCCAAAATCCTTCTCGCAGTTATTGTTATTGAGCCAAGTTTCATCTGATCTGTACCTGTACATTTGGTTTTTCTTCCCCAACTGTAAAACCATGCTTTTCTCTACACTGAATTTGAATTGCCACATGACTGTGGGAATGCTAGAACTATTATTAGTGTAAGGTCTAGTTGTAAGTAACTGTTTTCAGTGCCATTGTAACTTTGAATGGTTGCTAAATGCATGGTGGTAAGTCAAATTCTGCCTGTATTCTATATTCACTCATACTCTACAAATACACAAGTGTTAGTTTTATGTCCTTTCTTCCTTTGTGACACATACAAAGCAGTTAGCAGAGAAGAATGATGGAATTAGTTGAAAAATAATGAGAAAGATACAACCCTAAGTTAATTTTTTAGTCAAATTTTTTAGGGGGTTGGGGAGGGGGGTGGGGGGTAGTGGTTGTCTGGCGGTGGGGGGTAGCCAAACAACTGTGTTGCAGGCCAGGCCTGGGTCTGACGGCGTTCGGGGGGAGCGGGTTGTGGTCACATCTGGGGCTCATGAGCGGGTCGTGGGATTACCAATCCCCACGACGGGGAAAGGCAGTAGGCGGATAGACAGGGGGCCGTATCGTTACCGGGAGGGCCGTCTCCGCTGTCTACAAGCGGTGAGGCGCTCCGACCCTCTGGTTCTTCCCCGAGGTGCCGGGAGCGAGGATGTGCAGCCTCCTGAGCTCCGGCTGGTGTACCTGAATGCCAGGTCCGTGGTTAGTAAAGCTCCCCTCATTAGGGATTTAGTTGAGGGTGAGCATGCGGACCTGGCTTGCATCACGGAGACTTGGTTGGGCCCAGAGGGTGGGGTCCCTTTGGTTGACCTCTGCCCACCAGGCTTCCGGGTGCTACACCGGCCACGAGCTCAAGGTAGGGGTGGGGGAGTGGCGGTTACCATTAGGGAGACCTTATGTCCGCGGGAGACCACCGTTCCTCAGATAGTCGGGTGTGAGTCTCTCTTTATGAGATTTGGTCCTGGGGCGCAGTTGGGCTTGCTGCTGGTGTACATTTTGCCTAGTTGCACAGCGGCAGCCCTGCCCGAGCTGCTCGATATCCTCTCGGGTTTGGTGGTTGAGTTTCCCAAACTTATAGTTTTGGGAGACTTCAATCTACCATCCCTGGGAGGTTCATCTGAGCTAGCTCGGGAGTTCATGGCTTCCATGGCGGCCATGGACCTGACGCAAGTAATTTCAGAGCCAACTCATGAGGGAGGCCACACCCTTGACCTGATTTTTTTATCTAGACGGTGGTTGGATGATCTAGGTGGGGGCTCTCCATTTATTATGCCCCTGTCATGGACCGATCATCATCTCCTGCGGCTGGTCTTCCGTTTTGCCACCCCCCGCCGTGGGGGTACGGAGCCAATTAGATGGTACCGCCCCAGACGCTTAATGGATCCTGATAGATTCCAAGCGGCGCTGGGGTCCCCACCTGCCTCCACTGCTCACAGCTCGGCTGATGCCTTAGTGGAAGCCTGGGAAAGGGCAGCCACTGAGGCACTTGACCGGGTTGTACCCTTGCGGCCCCTGACCCGGCGCAGATCCCAGCGAGCTCCATGGTTTTCCGTGGAGCTCCGGGAGATGAAGCGTCGGAAACGGGGCCTAGAGAGCTGCTGGAGGTCTAGCCGATCCGAACCCGACCGGTTGCGGTTAAGAACCTATATTAGGTCTTATCTCGCAGCGATGAGGGTGGCGAGGTGTAATTACTTCTCCACCCTCATCGCGTCCGCAGATAATCGCCCGGCCGCCTTGTTTAGGGTGACTCGCTCACTTCTTAATCAGGAGGTGAGGGAGGATCCCTTGCAGGGTCGTGCCGAGGAATTTAGTCAACATCTGTCGGATAAAATCGCTCGGATTCGGACCGGTTTGGACTCCAGCTGGGCAGAGTCAGGCGATCAGGACACGGGCGGTCTTCTCAATGTTACCTGGGAAGAGTTTGATTCTGTGACCCCTGATGAAGTGGACAGGATTATGGGGAAGCTGAGCTCCTCCACATGTTTGTTGGACCCGTGCCCTTCCTGGCTGGTTTATGCAGCTAGGGAGAGGACACGAGGCTGGCTCCAGGCGGTTATATCTGCTTCTTTGAGTGAGGGTTATTTCCCCACCGTCTTGAAGGAGGCGGTGGTGAGACCTCTTCTCAAGAAGCCTGCCCTGGACCCAGCTGTTTTGAACAACTTTCGTCCAGTCTCCAACCTTTTCGACCCCAAACCGCCCCAGTGATGCCCTCGCTGTGATGTCCCGTTGCCTGGAGGCGGTTTGGGTCTGGATGGGGAGGAACAGACTTCAACTCAACCCTGACAAGACTGAGTGGCTGTGCATTCCGGCATCCCGGGACATTCAAAATGTTCCATCTCTTTCTATGGGGGGTGAGCTCTTACCCCCCGTGGATAGGGCTCGCAACTTGGGAGTCCTCCTAGATTCACGGCTTACCCTGGAAGATCATATAGTGGCCGTGACTAGGGGGGCTTTCGCCCAGGTTCGCCTGGTGCGCCAGTTGCGGCCCTATCTGAACCGGGATGCCCTGTGTACGGTCACTCATGCGCTCGTGACCTCTCGCCTTGACTACTGTAATGCTCTCTACATGGGGCTTCCCTTGAAGACCACTCGGAGGCTCCAACTGGTACAGAATGCGGCCGCGAGAGTTGTCTTGGGAGTTTCCCGGTACTCCCATGTTACACCTTTGCTCCGCGAGCTGCATTGGTTACCAGTTGTCTTTCGGGTGAGGTTCAAGGTGTTGGTTACGATCTTTAAGTCCCTACATGGCATGGGTCCGGGATACCTCAGGGACCACCTGCTGCCGGCATCGATTCCCCTCTGCCCTGTGCGTTCCCACAGAGAGGGCCTCCTCACGGTGCCGCCAGTCAGGGAATGCCGACTGGTGGCCCCCAGGGGGAGGGCCTTCTCTGTGGGCGCTCCGGCATTATGGAACCAACTGCCGGTGGAGCTCCGGATGGCACCAGACCTCCGAACTTTCCGTCGGGGCCTGAAGACCCACCTGTTTGAAATAGCTGGTCTGGCCTGATGGGGGATTATGGGTTTTTAATTGTTTTTAAATTTGTATTACTGTTTTAATTGGGCATGGGTTTAATCTTTTTTAATTTTTGTATTGTCTTTTTTATATATGCCCTGTGAACCGCCCTGAGTCCCTACCAAGGAGAAGGGCGGTATATAAATCAAATAAAACTCTAAACTCTAAACTCTAAGAAAAGGAATAAATTGTCATAATAAAGATTAGAAATGAGGGAGAAATCAACAGTTGTATGTCATTGTTTAGAAGTATGTTTTTCAATAAAAAATATATTCAGAAGCGTACAAGTTAAGAGAAAAGAGCAGACAAAAATGCATTATCTTAGAGCCTATTGCTTTCATGGAGGCAGATCTGATAGGGGAAAAAAGCAGATAAAAGTGTGCATATTAAGAAAAATATGCATGAAGTTCAGCATAAACATTGGTGCCTATTTTGTTCTTAAAAACAGGCGTGAAAGTGAAATTGAATGTAGTTTAAATTGGACAACTAAGAAATAGAATGAGATAAAATCTTACCCATTTGTCTCTTCTAAATAGATTTTACATCTGTTTTGTTTTTCAAGCAAAGGTTTTATTTATTTATTTATTTATTTAGCTTTTGAAATAGTAACCGAAAAAAGAAACAAAGACATTTTATGCATTAAACAGGTTCAGATTTCCTTTGACATTCATAAAAAGGATCGAGATCTTACATTAGTCACCCACATCTAAAGTAAACATTAATTGTATGTTCTCTGCTACTTTCCCACTATTTAGAAGAACTAAATAAGGATGTCCATTTTCATCCCTGCTTTTTAATATCTACATGGAACTTTTGACTTTGCTATTGGACAACAAAGGGAGATAGTAGATAACTCAGCTGAATACAAATTGGTTCTATTCTATTCTATTCTATTCTATTCTATTCTATTCTATTCTATTCTATTCTATTCTATTCTATTCTATTCTATTCTATTCATTCCACTATTCCAGTGTTGATTCAAATGACTGATGTCTTTAATAAAATAGCAGGTTACTCTATTAACTGGCCCAAATCAGAATTGATGCTAATAGTGTGAAAATATGGTTACCCATTCATTTAAGGAATAATAATTCCATATTTCTACCAAATCCAATAAATATCTAAAGATGTGCATACCAAAAAGTATAACTAAGTAGCATGCAATATAAATAAAATATGGAGAGAGGTTTCTTCAGTTATTGATAGATGGGAGTTATTAAATCTCAACCTTTGAGGAAAGGTGAGCACTCAGATTGAATATTGCTTCCAGATTAATTTATATGCTAAGAGGAATTCAGTTCATATATCTGAAATATATTTTGTGAAAAAGATTCTTTGAAGAATGGCTAGTCTAAAGAAAAGAAGAAATAGGGTGTCATGGTTCCGACAGAGACAAATGAAGCAGAACTCCAAGGCTTGCAATTTCCTCCAAGAACTTGTTTATTGATACAAATTAGTGGCACGTCAAAAGTGAAGCCAAGTCTGAATTAGAATAATAATAATAATAATAATAATAATAATAATAATAATAATAATAATAATAACAACAACAACAACAACAACAACAGCAACAATAACAAGTTGGAAGGGACCTTGGAGGTCATCTAGTCCAACCCCCTGCTAGGGCAGGAAACCCTATACCATTTCAGACAAATGGCTGTCCAGTCTCTTCTTAAGAACTTCCAGTGTTGGAGCATTCACCACTTCTGGAGGCAGGTTGTTTCACTGGTTAGTTGTTCTAACTGTCAGGAAGTTTTTCCTTAGTTCTAGGTTGCTTCTCTCCTTGACTAGTTTCCATCCGTTGCTTCTTGTCCTGCTTTCAGGTGCTTTGGAGAATAGCTTGGCTCCCTCTTCTTTGTGGCAGCCCCTGAGATATTGGAACACTGCTATCATGTCACTCCTCACCCTTCTCTTCATTAAACTACACATACCCAATTCCAGCAACCATTTCCAATATGTTTTAGCCTCCAGTCCCCCAATCATCTTTGTTGCTCTTCTCTGTACTCTTTCTAGAGTCTCGACATCTTTTTTACGTCGTGGTGACCAAAACTGGATGCAGTATTCCAGGTGTGGCCTTACCAAGGCTTTGTAAAGTGGTATTAGTACTTCACGTGATCTTGATTCTATCTCTCTGTTAATGCAGCCTAGCACTGTGTTGGCTTTTTTGGCAGCTGCAGCACACTGCTGGCTCATATTGAAGTGATTGTCCACTAACTGTCTCTCACAGTTACTACTATCGAGCAAGATACCACTTATACTATACCTGTGCATTTGATTTTTCCTGCCTAAATGTAGAACCTTACTTTTTTCACAATTGAATTTCATTTTGTTAGATAGTTCCCAGTGTTCGAGTCTGTGCAGATCCTCCTGTATCTTAAGCCTATCTTCTGGAGTGTTGGCTATTCCTGCCAGCTTGGTGTCATCTGCAAATTTGATGAGTTCCCCATCTATCCTCTCATCCAAATCGTTGATGAAGATGTTGAAGAGCACTGGGCCCAGAACAGAGCCCTGGGGCACCCCACTACACACTTCCTTCCATGTAGATGCAGTTCCATTGAGGAACACACGCTGAGTACGGCCTGTCAGCCAGCTACGAATGCATCTGGTGGTGATGCTATCTAACCCACATTTTTCTATCTTATCAAGTAGTAGGTTGTGATCTACTTTATGAAATGCCTTACTGAAGTCCAAGTAAATTATATCTACAGCATTCCTCTGGTCCACTAGACACATAACAATCCCCAATAAAAAGTTAAGAAATCCCACCCCTAAAGCTATGCAAGCTACTACATTGCCCAATACATCTTCTTGGCAGGCTTTTTACGAACACCCAGCCTGCATTCCCAGGAGCAGCTGATGACCTTGGTTCCCATGGGAGAAAGTTTGTTTACTGTAGCAAAGCACCTGGTAAACCCCCTTCCCTTTGTGCTATGTGTCCACCGAAAATGAGTAGGGAAAATGGCTGCAGCCACGCTCATTTTCAAAGTTGACATACGGGAGACATGATAGCAGGATTCCAGTATTTGAGGGGCTGCCACCAAGAAGAGGGGTCATGTTATTCACCAAAGCACCAGAGGGCAGGACAAGGAACAATGGTCGGAAACTGATCAAAGAGAGAAGCAACCTAGAATTAAGGAGAAACTTCCTGACAGTGAGGACAATTAACCAGTGGAACAGCTTGCCTCCAGAAATTGTGGATGCTCCATCACTGGAGATTTTTAAGAAGACGCTGGACAGTCACTTGTCTGAGATGATATAGGTCCTCCTGTTTGAGCAGAGCGCTGGACTAGAAGACCTCCAAGGTCCCTTCCAGCTCTATTCAAAATTTCTGTGGGGTTCTTCAACTCCGAGAATATTTTTACAGAAAATAAAATTACCAGTTAATGAGGAAAGACAAATTAAAAGGAAGAAAAAAGAGTAGCTATATCCTTCATGTGTATCACCGTATAAGGTTTATACACATATACATATATAGTGTATATATGCTTGAATAATGTTTATATTATATAAGTATAGATAGGATTCTAACTATTAATGTATAATAATATACTTTTTTCTGTTTTTTGTTTTCACTTTTTTCCAAGCACTTATGTTTTTTTTTCCTCTTTGAGAATATACTGTATTCATTGCAATTGTTTTTCAAGCAACTGATAGAACATTTTTGCTCTAAACAGCAAGCCAGCTTATTTTAACAGAATGAGTTCTTGGTCTTCATTGGAACCAGCAAACGTTCAGATTTTTCCTCAATTCTCTTTTCTTTCTGACATAACTGACATAACCAACCAGAGTTGCCATATCAGGGAGATGGGTAGCATATAAATTTCATATATACATACATACATACATACATACATACATACATACATACATACATACATACGACTCTCTTTACTTCCCACCTAACCTTGGAGGTCATCTAGTCCAACCCCCTGCTCAGGCAGGAAACCCTATACCATTTCAGAAAAATGGCTGTCAAGTCTCTTCTTAAATCTTCCAGTGTTGGAGCATCCACAGTTTCTGGAGGCAGGTTGTTCTACTGATTAATTGTTGTTCTTAGCTGCGAAGTCGAGTCTGACCCATTGCGACCCCATGGAGAATGTTCCTCCAGGCCTTCCTGTGCTCTACCATCTTCTGGAGTCCATTTAAGCTCACGCCTACTGCTTCAGTGACTCCATCCGGCCACCTTGTTCTCTGTTGTCCCCTTCTTCTATTGCCCTCAATCTTTCCCAGCATTAGGCTCTTCTCCAGTGAGTCCTTCCTTCTCATTAGGTGGCCAAAGTATTTGAGTTTCAATTTCAAGGGCTGATCTCCTCTAGGACTGACTGGTTTCATTGCCTTGCAGTCCAAGAGACTCGCAGGAGTCTTCTCCAGCACCATAGTTCAAAGGCCTCAATTCTTTGGCGCTCAGCCTTTCTTATGGTCCAACTTTCACAGCCATACATTGCAACTGGGAAGACCATAGCCTTGACTATACACACTTTTGTTGACAGGGTGATGTCTCTGCTTTTTAGTGTGCTGTCTAGATTTGACACGGCTTTCCTCCCCAGGAGCAAGTGTCTTTTAATTTCTTGGCTGCAGTCCCCATCTGCGGTGATCTTGGAGCCCAGGAAAATAAAATCTGTCACTACCTCCATTTCTTCCCCAACTATTTGCCAGGAATTGAGAGGGCCAGCTGCCATGATCTTGGTTTTCTTAATGTTAAGTTTCAGCCCAACCCAACTGATTAATTAATTCTCTTTAATTCTAGGTTGCTTCTCTCTTTGGTTAGTTTCCATCTATTGCTTCTTGTCCTGCCCTCAGGTGCTTTGGAGAATAGCTTGACTCTCTCTTCTTTGTGGCAACCCCTGAGATATTTGAACACTATCATTGGAATGCTATTATGTCACCCCTTGTCCTTCTCTTCATTAAACTAGACATACCCTATTCCAGCAACCGTTCCTTATATGTTTTAGCCTCCAGACCTCTAATCATCTTTGTTGTTCTTCTCTGCATTCTTTCTAGAGTCTCAATATCTTTTTTACATCGTGGTGACCAAAACTGGATGCAGTATTCCAGGTGTGGCCTTACCAAGGCATTGTAAAGTGGCATTAACACTTCCTGTGATCTTGATTCTATCCCTCTGTTAATGCAGCCTAGCACTATTTATTTAGCGTATGGCTGGTCACACACAGAATTAAAAGCACTTCATATTTACAAGTTAGAACAGTTAAAACATTTTTTTAAAGAAGCAATTATAAAACCTAAGAGGAAAACAGAAATAACATTTCAGAATTTAATGTCGAGTTTGGAGATCCAGTCAGTAGCTGCTGTTGTTACGCAGAGGAAGTGCTTAAAATCTCCTGGGTATCTTCTATTAGTGCATGTGTTGGCTTCTTTGGCAGCTGCAGCACACGTCTGGCTCATATTTAAGTGATTTTCCACTAGGACTCCAAGATCCATTTCACAGTTGCTGCTATTGAGCAAGGTACCAGCTATACCAGGGGTGTCAAACTCAATTTCACTGACGGCCGCATCAGCATTGCGGTTGCCATCAGGGGGCTGGGTGGTTGTGGCCTGGGTGGGCGTGGCCTACTGGGTGGGTGTGGCTAGAGTGCGTATGACCTACTGGGTGGGCATGGCCAGCTCTACATCGTTCGCATCAAGGGTGCCTATGGGGGCCCGGGCAGGAGTGGGACAGATCTGAGGGTCTCTGGCAGAAGGAGGGTCTCTGGGCCAGGGCCAAGGCAGTGGGGGCCATTCCCTCACTGTTTCCAGGATGGCTTCACGGGCCACATGAAACCACTTCGCGGGCCGGATCCGGCCCCTGGGCCTTGTGTTTGACATGTCTGAGCTATACTATACCTGTGCATTTGGTTTTTCTTGCCTAAATGTAGAACCTCATTTTTTTGAGCATTGAATACTTCTTGACTGTTGATCTATTGTTAATCTTGGTGTTAATTTATGTTAATCTGGTTGATTGATTGATTGATTGATTGCTGATGGGGAGGTGTTTTGTCTTTTTGCTCTTTTTTGGTTTGGCGTGGTTTTCTGTTTTTCTATCTCAGTGTGCAAGCAGTCTTGTATTTATGAAAGGGGTGCCTCATATTTCCTTTAAATCTTTAAATGTCAAGACCAGTGCTTAGAATTGAACTCCTAAACAAATGTTGAGATCCTCAACAAACTCTGATACATTTGATTTTTAAACCTTGAGGACTCACAAGAATAGCACAGAAATTTCAGGGCCAAATTGATATTTGTATTCAATAAAGACTCCAGTCTCAACTTTGCTTGAAGTATTTGGACTGAAGCATCTGACTGAATGAAGAATCTGATGGCATGAATAAGACAGGGAACACATTTAAAAATGTGCAAAGAAACTAGCTTGTGAAAAGGGGTATTGATTATGGGAGGAAAAAGCTAGAAGCACATGTGATGTATGCATCCAATTGTTAGAGATCTTCCTAAAATCAGATGGGGTTTTAAGGACATGTCTACACCTTTACCTTTTCAACACATCAAAAGTGGTTCACTTCCTTTAGGAAAGACTTAGACTTCACAGGTTTGCACTTCACAGTTGAGTTTATTACTCTAATATTTCCTGATGATTTCCTCTCCTAGTACTAGGTTTGATCTCCTTTAAACTTTGGTTGATCAGCCAAGGTTGACTTGATGCTGCCAGTTGCTGTGACTTTGAACCATTATCCTAAACTAAGCCAGTACATTTTCACAGCCCTTAGTATTTTGGTTCTTCTCAAAATTATGCCCAAGACTATGACAGCAACAAGTCTCTGGAAATTTTCTACCATTATGTTGTTTATTTTGATAGCAGATGTTCTGGTGACGGAATACATTTATTTAAAAAAGGGTAAACTGGAAATATGCCAGAGGGAGGTTGGAATGGGTGAATGTATGGATCCAATTGTTAGAGATCTTTGGGGGGAAAATAGGATTGACAACCATTTTCATTCCTGTTTATATAATGCTGTTTCCCATTATAACATCTGTTCCTTTTTCAGTATTGTACAGGTAAAATGCATTCATCACATTCTTCAATGTTATTTTAATGGTATCTTCAGAGGTAAGGTTAGGAAAGGGATGGTAACAGATGTGATTTAGAAGGAAGGATAAATTTGATGTCTTTGCCCCCTCAACTTACCCACCCCTTGGGACTGTGACAGTTGATACATAGCTTGTTCTTGTCTCTTAATGCAACATATACTGTAAGTAGCAGCGTATGTCACAAACCATTACTTGTGGGGATAAATCCTCTTCAGTTGGGTAGCTCAGAAGCAGTCGGTTTGGAGATCAAAGTGGTCTATCAAAAAAGACAAAATGAGGGTCCCAAATGCATGTTCAAAGCCTCAGGTGATGTTTCAGTTGTACAATTGCAACCTCACACCAACAAACATTCTAGGGAAATAAGTCCAGTAACATGGTCCACCTTGTGATACAATCTAACCCTGGGAAAGGATGAATGAGCTGTTAAAGGAGGGAGCAGGTAAGAAAAGAACATTCCTTGAGAAAGAACTCCAAACAACTCCTCTTTGATTTTGTTTTGTAAAGACATCATCATAGAAAAAAAAAACCTGAATATTTTCAAGATTTACTTATAATACCTTACCAGAGTAAAGTGTAGGAGGTTGTACACTTTTGTATTGCAGTTTGGAATATGAGGAATTTCATCCTTTAGGATCTAATTATTGTTTTTATGGCATGAGAGTCATTTGCTATAAGATGGGCAGCAAATAAATTAAATAAATAAATAGAGATGCCACCATTATTTATTATGGATCCCAATAGTCATGGAGAAATATTAGGAATGGGCTAATTTTTGCCAATTTTTGTCTCATTTTTATGGCTTAAAGCTCGCTTCACTGTACTTTCATTTTTACAGGAAATCAGTCAACCAAGAAGTCTGAATAAACACTCATATACCATGATATGTACAGTTCTCCAAATGTAATAACCATTTTTGTACATAACAAGTTCTGTACGAGTGCATTTCTTCTTATATAAGCTATTTTACTTATATTTTGCTATCATATCCACATTTTTGTACAACTGTGTTTACCCTCTGTGCATTTTTTTTTGAAAAAAATTGAATTATATCATCTAACTTTGAAAGTGCCTATTTCAGCATACCTATTGAAAATGCGAACTAACTAAACCTGTATAAATTCAGATGGAAAATGAAAAGGATTCATTCTTATAAAACGTCCATTCCTAACTAGGAATGGATAAAGGAAAGTTGGCTATAAAACACACTTTCTCCTGATGTGATTTTTTTTATCCAATTGTTAATGAAATGGGCATCTCTGATCTTTGTTATTTATCTGGAAAATTATTTATTTGGAAAATGTATATTGCCACCTACTTGCTCACAGCAGCTCAAGGTGGCTTACAGGAAATAAAATCACACACTCATACCCCCATTTAATGGGCTCCATCCCAACAAGAGGTCAAATACAGCAAGGAGAGATGCACTACTCCCATCCCATTCTCATCACAGATTATCAAAACATGTGATCAATGCCTGAATCCTGACTGGTAGGGGTCTAGATAATTGTTTTCATCCAGAAACCTTTGGAGCTGCTGTGCAACCACCTTCTGAACAACCTTCCCCAAAATGGGAAGATTGGAATCAGGTCAGAAATTATCCAACAGGGTGGAAACCAGCAATAGCTTCTTGAGAAAAGGGCAGACCACAGTTTCCTTCAAGTGCTGGGACACTACCCTCTCCTATAAGGAAGCATTAATCACTGCCAGAGTCCACCTGTATGTCACCTCCAGGGAAGCTTTCACAAGCCAGAAGAGGCATGGGTTTAAAACACAGATGCTTGCATGCATACTCCCTAGGATTCTATCCATTTCCTCAGGAGCAACAAGGTCAAACCATTCCCAGATAAAAAGGGCAAGAACCTACCCCAGGGACCTCCAGCAGACCAGCAACCACCTCAGCAACTAGCTGGGAACAAATGTGAGCAATTTTGTCTTCCAGAAATTCTGCAAGTTCCTCAGCTTGCACCTTCAGGTGGACCTCAGTCTCTACCTTTCCCAGTAGGAAATAGGCCTTAGTGGCAGCTTTTACCTGTATTCAATCAAATCCATCCTTTGTTTTCCACCAGCAGCGCTCTAGATGCCTCTTCCTCCATTTCATCCCTCTCAGGACAGACAGGTCTATGGGTGAGGAAAGGTCACATGGGCGCAATCCTATCCAGAGCCTCAGTCACCTTCCTATTCCAAACAGTGACTAAGAGCTTGGCCAGACTGTGCAGGAGATCTGCAGTTATAACTCCCATCTGGGTCAACTAGTCACCAGGGGTGGACCAATCTAATTGGTCCTGCCTCCCTGCGGGTGGTACAGCTCTTGAGAAACTCATTGCCACCAGACTGTGATCTGACAGGGGGCCAACAACAAGTCCACAAATTCCAGGTCATCTAGGTTCTGCTCTGACAAGAATGTTGTGTCTCATTTGTTGGCACATGTAGCAGCCGGCTATGTGTTTCTCAATGTCCTTATCCAGGCCCAGCCACTAGAAGTAGCTGCGGGCAAGTGCCTTCATTTTGATGACACCAGGGTGGCCATCATGGAGTGAGTGCCTTTACTCATCAACTACCTCAGGCCCAAACTAAAAATCCAGGTTCAATTACAGGGAGTCCCATGCGAGATGGAGGTGGACTCAGGGTCCTCAGTCTCCATCATATCATGGGACACACTTCTGGGAATTGCACGCCGCTGCAACCCCACTTCCCCCTAATTCCCTCGCAAATTCTGCTCGCTGACTTCCAGGGAGCCCCCATCAAACTGAAGGGGAAAACTAAACTCAGGGTTGATTACAAGCAGTTCCATGGGGAACTCACTGCCCAAATTACCATTGGGAGGTGTGCCAGTCTCATTGGCCTCGACTGGTTCGAGGCCCTGGGCATAAAAATAGTTGGGATTAACCAGATACAGTCCCGACCCTTAGAAACCGTCTGCCACCAGTACGCAGACGTGTTCGACGGGACCCTAGGCAAGTACAGTGGACCCCCGGTAGACCTAAAACTGAACCCTGAAATTCTGCCTGTCAGGATAAAAGCTAGAAGGGTCCCCTTCACCCTCAAGTCCAAAATCGAAGAGGAACTAGACAGACTAGTTAAACAGATGGAGGCACATGGGAAACCCCCATAGTCACCCCAGTAAAGCCCAACGGAGAGGTCCGTATTTGCGTGGACTATAAAGCGACCCTCAACCGAGCTTTAAACCCCCACGCCTACCCAGTCCCAGCTGTCAAAAATGTCCTGTCAGCTATCCAGTCAGGCACCATTTTCGCAAAGCTTGATTTGGCGCACGTGTTCTTGCAATTGCCGGTCTCCAAAAAGACAGCAGATGCTCAAACTATTGTCACCCACTGCGGGGCGTTCAAAGTTAACCGCCTGCAATTTGGCATCGCTGTGGCACCTGGCATTTTCCAGGAGGCCATGGAAAAAACTCACAAAGGAATCCCCGGAGTCTGCCCCTACTTTGATGATGTGCTCATTGCAGGGGAGACCGAGGGAATTCTGGCAGAAAGGTTGCAAGAGGTGCTGCACAAGTTCCGCACCGCTGGCCTTAAATTAAAAAAGGAAAAATGTTCCATAGGGGTTCGATTCCAAGATTCAGGCTATCAAAGCAGCCCCACCCGCAAAAAACAAGATGGAGCTACAAGCCTTCTTGGGGCTCCTCAATTTTTACCATGCCTTCTTTCTCCAGAAGGCAACCATCGCAGAGCCCCTACATAGGTTGCTTGACAAAGGAGCCTCTTGGCAGTGGACCCAGGTCCACAACAACAGTTTCCAGAAATTAAAACAACTCCTATCCAGCAAGTCCACCGTCACCCATTACAGGAAAAAAATGGCCCTGTGTATAGCTTGCGACGCCTCTCCTTATGGAATAGGGGCAGTTCTGAGCCACCTACACACAGACGGGACTCAATCTCCTGTCGCGTACTATTCTAGGACTCTTTCCAGGGCAGAGCGGAATTACGCTCAAATTGACAAAGAAGCCCTAGCAATCGTAGCAAGCGTGAAAAAATTTCACGACTATCTATACGGCCGCCCCTTTACAATCTTCACAGATCACAAACCCCTGCTAGGGCTCTTCACGTGGGACAGGCTAATACCCCAAATCCTATCCCCAAGAATGCTGCGCTGGACCACATTCTTGGCAGCATATTCTTTCAGGCTTGAACAGAAGCCCGGGAAGCAAATGGGCCACGCAGACTGGCTAAGCAGGCTGCCCCTGCCCACTCTGGACTCAGACCCAGCACCAGCCGGCCACATCCTGGCAATCCAAGAATTACCAGACCGCCCCCTGTCAGCTAAAGACTTTGCCTCAGCGACTAGCAAGGACAAGGTCCTGGGCAGAGTACTTGCCTGGGTCATGATAGGTTGGCAATCCAGCTGTCCTGGGCCAGAATTTCAAGCTTTCTATGTCAAACGGCATGAACTGTCTGCACACCTGGGCTGCGTCCTTTGAGGTAGTCGGGTCATCATTCCGGACCCCAACAGATCCCAAGCGCTGCACTCACTCCATGACGGCCACCCTGGTGTCATCAAAATGAAGGCACTTGCCCGCAGCTACTTCTGGTGGCCGGGCCTGGATAAGGACATTGAGAAACACGTAGCCGGCTGCTACATGTGCCAACAAATGAGACCCCCCCCTGCCACAGGCCCCCGTCCATAAGTGGGAGGTAACTAAAAACCCCTGGTCCAGGGTACACATCGACTATGCCGGCCCCTTTCAGGGCCAGAATTTCCTTATCATAGTCGACAGTTTTTCTAAATGGCTGGAGGTCATCCCCGTCTCCAGCACAACCTCTGCCACCACAATCAGGGGTTTGAGGAGGGTTTTTGCCACTCACAGGTTACCCGACATCCTAGTCTCCGACAACGGGGCCCAATTTACCTCTTGTGACTTCCAGATTTTCACCAGGGACAACTCAATTAGGCACATCATGTCTGCTCCCTTCCATCCATCCTCGAACAGCCTTGCAGAAGTTATGGTGAAGGACACCAAGGACTCCCTAAGAAAAATCATCTCTGGAGTCTGGCACTGCCGGCTGGCCCAATTTCTCCTGGCTCAACATTCCACCCCCTGCTCCACCACAGGAAAATCACCAGCCGAACTCCGCTGGGGCCGCCGGCTGGTTACAAAGCTGGACAGACCACCCAGACAGGGCAGCTGCAGAAGCCGAACACCCCTCTCAGCCAAAGACCTTCCCTCCTGGGCAACTCATCTGGGCCAGGAACTATGGGACAGGGGACAAATGGCTTCAAGGCATTGTGTTGGAGCAAACAGGCCCTGTCTCCTACTTGATTGACTTGGGGGGAGGAATTCACATCAGACGTCATGCAGACCAGCTAAGGACCTGGGGGCCCAAAAATCTTCCCCTTCACCCTCCCCCCACTCTGCTACAAAGCCAGACACCAGCGCAGCAGAGCCCGAGCCCACCAGCTCTCAGCCACACACCCTCTGATAACCTCAAAGCTCCAGACCCTCCACTTCTCCCTGATGGGGGAAAGGGGGACCAGCCCAAAGGAAACCTCCGCCACTCCACCAGACCGAAAAAAGCTCCTGCGTACCTGGCTGACTACGAATGGGCAGGGAACAGGTCAAAAGACAAGCAGGGAGGAACCGCCAAGATCCAGCAGAGCCAAAACGTTACAAACCAAGCAAGGGGGGGGGAAAGGGGTGTTGTATATTAAACAGTTACTGTTGTGTGCTTAAACAAGTTCCCATCACTCACAAGTTCGTGAGGAGAAAACACGGCACCCCGCTGACAGCTGTCAAACGGGCTGCCGCTCACCACCACGCAGCGCGGCGACCGGCTGACTATGACAGCTGTCAAAGCGGCCGCACAGGCGCAGCTCAATGACAGCTGTCAGGTTGCTGGGGGCTGCGCATGCGCAGTAGCGACCAAGCTGTCAAATGTTACCAGCTGGTCGAAGGCACAGCTCGCTGACAGCTCGCGGCCATCAACAGCTAGCTGCACCTGATTGGCCGCTGCCACACGGCGGGAGAACGCCGCACTGTTATTGGTTATTGCTTGTACAAGTTTGTGTATAAATAGCAGGGAGTCCCAGCGGTGTTTTCAAGCCAGTGCTTCCCATTAATAAACATCTGAGAAGCGTGCCTGCTGTCTCCTGGTCTTGCCTCACGCTAATCCAAAGAACACCACATTGAGTGTGTGACTACTATTCCTATTTGGGCCCTGGATAACCTGAGACAGGTTCATGGAAGTCATGGTTTCCGTGAAATCCTGGGCTACCTCCAACCCCACCACCAGGGATGGCAAGTTATATATATAAGCCTGGGAAACTCCAGCCCTGCGGTGAGGTCCAGGAACCCAGATAGGGAAGCTGTCATATAGCAAGGAGGCTGGTATAGTAGCAGCAATCCCACCTGATCCCTTATTCATGCCTTCAGTGATTTATTCTTACCAACAATAAGCAGATAACATGTTAATAGATTTCCTGAGTACTACATTGTTATAGATAATCACAATCACTTTGTGATGAACTGTGTGTGCCTTTTGGAAACTTTGAGCAAAAGGCCATATTTTTAAATAGCTAAAGGCACATGTAATAATAAGGGTATGTATAATAATACATTTGAATGCATTTCAAGTCTTGGCCTTTTTTTTTGTTGTTGTTGTCTCATCACCTATTTTTTCTGTCTGATTTATTTTTCATCCAGAATAATATTGCCATGTATTGTATATAGCCATACTTCTATTTAACTGGAGCCATCCCTACTAAAGCCATGTAAACTTCCAAGAGGCATTTTATAAAGCAACAAGCTCAGCAGAAGTATGCTCTGTGCCTGCTTCAGAAGATCAGAGAAGGGCTTTCTAGTAGCCAGATGTAATTGAATGTAATCTGGATTCCTAGTAGGGGAGAGTGCATTTCAGAGAAGCAAATGACGATTCAATTCAGGTAGTTTGTGTGAGAGAAAGAGGGTGAAGATGGCTCTCCCTAGTTCCCAAAATATTTATGGGGTGTTAGCATGCTTTAGTTGGGTAAAATTCTGGCTAGGCATCTGCTTGGAAGAATCATAACATGTTTTTCTAAATGGTTGGAGGTCATCCCCGTCTCCAGCACAACCTCTGCCACCACAATCAGGGGTTTGAGGAGGGTTTTTGCCACTCACAGGTTACCCGACATCCTAGTCTCCGACAACGGGGCCCAATTTACCTCTTGTGACTTCCAGATTTTCACCAGGGACAACTCAATTAGGCACATCATGTCTGCTCCCTTCCATCCATCCTCGAACAGCCTTGCAGAAGTTATGGTGAAGGCCACCAAGGACTCCCTAAGAAAAATCATCTCTGGAGTCTGGCACTGCCGGCTGGCCCAATTTCTCCTGGCTCAACATTCCACCCCCTGCTCCACCACAGGAAAATCACCAGCCGAACTCCGCTGGGGCCGCCGGCTGGTTACAAAGCTGGACAGACCACCCAGACAGGGCAGCTGCAGAAGCCGAACACCCCTCTCAGCCAAAGACCTTCCCTCCTGGGCAACTCATCTGGGCCAGGAACTATGGGACAGGGGACAAATGGCTTCAAGGCATTGTGTTGGAGCAAACAGGCCCTGTCTCCTACTTGATTGACTTGGGGGGAGGAATTCACATCAGACGTCATGCAGACCAGCTAAGGACCTGGGGGCCCAAAAATCTTCCCCTTCACCCTCCCCCCACTCTGCTACAAAGCCAGACACCAGCGCAGCAGAGCCCGAGCCCACCAGCTCTCAGCCACACACCCTCTGATAACCTCAAAGCTCCAGACCCTCCACTTCTCCCTGATGGGGGAAAGGGGGACCAGCCCAAAGGAAACCTCCGCCACTCCACCAGACCGAAAAAAGCTCCTGCGTACCTCGCTGACTACGAATGGACAGGGAACAGGTCAAAAGACAAGCAGGGAGGAACCACCAAGATCCAGCAGAGCCAAAACGTTACAAACCAAGCAAGGGGGGGGGAAAGGGGTGTTGTATATTAAACAGTTACTGTTGTGTGCTTAAACAAGTTCCCATCGCTCACAAGTTCGTGAGGAGAAAACACGGCACCCCGCTGACAGCTGTCAAACGGGCTGCCGCTCACCACCACGCAGCGCGGCGACCGGCTGACTATGACAGCTGTCAAAGCGGCCGCACAGGCGCAGCTCAATGACAGCTGTCAGGTTGCTGGGGGCTGCGCATGCGCAGTAGCGACCAAGCTGTCAAATGTTACCAGCTGGTCGAAGGCGCAGCTCGCTGACAGCTCGCGGCCGTCAACAGCTAGCTGCACCTGATTGGCCGCTGCCACATGGCGGGAGAACGCCGCACTGTTATTGGTTATTGCTTGTACAAGTTTGTGTATAAATAGCAGGGAGTCCCAGCGGTGTTTTCAAGCCAGTGCTTCCCATTAATAAACATCTGAGAAGCGTGCCTGCTGTCTCCTAGTCTTGCCTCACGCTAATCCAAAGAACACCACATTGAGTGTGTGACTACTATTCCTATTTGGGCCCTGGATAACCTGAGACAGGTTCATGGAAGTCATGGTTTCCGTGAAATCCTGGGCTACCTCCAACCCCACCACCAGGGATGGCAAGTTATATATATAAGCCTGGGAAACTCCAGCCCTGCGGTGAGGTCCAGGAACCCAGATAGGGAAGCTGTCATATAGCAAGGAGGCTGGTATAGTAGCAGCAATCCCACCTGATCCCTTATTCATGCCTTCAGTGATTTATTCTTACCAACAATAAGCAGATAACATGTTAATAGATTTCCTGAGTACTACATTGTTATAGATAATCACAATCACTTTGTGATGAACTGTGTGTGCCTTTTGGAAACTTTGAGCAAAAGGCCATATTTTTAAATAGCTAAAGGCACATGTAATAATAAGGGTATGTATAATAATACATTTGAATGCATTTCAAGTCTTGGCCTTTTTTGTTGTTGTTGTCTCATCACCTATTTTTTCTGTCTGATTTATTTTTCATCCAGAATAATATTGCCATGTATTGTATATAGCCATACTTCTATTTAACTGGAGCCATCCCTACTAAAGCCATGTAAACTTCCGAGAGGCATTTTATAAAGCAACAAGCTCAGCAGAAGTATGCTCTGTGCCTGCTTCAGAATATCAGAGAAGGGCTTTCTAGTAGCCAGATGTAATTGAATGTAATCTGGATTCCTAGTAGGGGAGAGTGCATTTCAGAGAAGCAAATGACGATTCAATTCAGGTAGTTTGTGTGAGAGAAAGAGGGTGAAGATGGCTCTCCCTAGTTCCCAAAATATTTATGGGGTGTTAGCATGCTTTAGTTGGGTAAGATTCTGGCTAGGCATCTGCTTGGAAGAATCATAACATGTCTTTCTAAGTTTTTTGAGCCTGACACCACTCTCAGCTTTCAAAGAAAAAGGAACACCTTGCCACTCTGAGCAATAGGCGCACAGGGATGATTGGATGAAGTGGCTGTATTATATATGTAAACATTCCTTTAATCAATGTATATATATGTTAACAGTACAAATAAGAAGGCATCGCCTAGCATATAAGGTAAAACCGCCTGACAGAAATACACGCGGGAACTTTGACAGCTGTCAAAGTTCCTCGCACCACGCAGGCGCCACCACTGACAGCTCGCGGCTGTCAAACGCCGGACTACGAAGAAGCCTGAGCTGTCAAAGCACCCACCGTACAGCGCAGGCGCAACCACTGACAGCTCGCGGCTGTCAAAACACCAAGACACGCGGAAGCCGGAGCTGTCAACAAAAGACGACGCGGATTGGTCCCTGCCTGACAGGGCGCCAAAATGAACACCGCTGATTGGTCCTCGCTACCAGCTGCCGGCTATAAAAGCCGGACAAGTTATTCTATGTTTGCCTTGCTCTTAATAAACCTGTTGTTGAACTAGCCTGTCGTCCCGAGTGGTCCTTGGCTACTTCACTGGCGACGAAGGTGGGATCGCTCCGGAGCTGAAGTCACGGCCGAGGAAGAGAGTTCCCGGCAAGAGCTGTCACGGTAGTTTTAACTTCCATCGGAGCAACCCAGGACCGGACGACATGGCAAACTTCGGCCGTGTGAGGGAGTTTGATACCCGCCATCCCGAGAGATGGCAATCACACCTCGGCCAAGTCGAGGGATTTCTCCTCGTCAGTAAAATCACTGACGACCGAGCAAAGGCCGCCGCTCTGCTGTACATCAGCGGGCCCCCGGTGTACGACGCAGCCGTCGGGCTGTTCAGCCCAGTGCCCATCACGGAAGTCTCCTACGCTGACCTGGTGGACCAGCTGAACAAGTACTACATGCCAGCGCGTTCAGAACTGTACTGGCGGGTGCAATTCGCACAAAAGAAACAACGGCAGGACGAGCCCGCCAACGAATTCATTGCCGGGGTCAGACACGCCGCGCGGAATGCTCCTTCCCCGACCTGGAAGACCGCATCAGAGACCAGGTGGTGATCGGTCTGAGGGACGAGAAGCTACAGAAGAAACTGACGTCCAAACCCGACATGAACCTGGCAGAGCTGACCAGGGAGATCATGGCATATGAACACAGCCACAAGAAGAAGCCGACGAACACGACCCCAGAGACCCCCGCGACCGTCTACCAGGAAAGCGCAACCTTCAGCGACAGCGGAGAGTCAGTAGACTTCACCGATGGAGAAGCCCTACAGCGCAGGATGGAGCACCGGCAACCGAGGAGGGGAAAAACGTCGGACCGCCGCGGATCCAGGAACCCACCACCGCCACCACCGCGTTACGAGCCACGGGCCGCCTGTGCCAGCTGCGGGGGCAACCATGCCCGAGGAAGCTGCCGTTTTAGGAACGCGAAATGCCACAACTGCGGGAAGACTGGCCACATCAAGCCGGTGTGCCGCAGCAAGGGCCGGGACAACATCAATGAGGTGGAGGCAAACCCCCCAGGTAGGCCGGCTGCCCAGGCCAGCAGAGAAACCCCACCAGGCCCCCTGGTAGAGACAATTGACAGGGTAAACAGCATAAGCTCCAAAGTTAAGATCTGGGTCAGAATTCAGGGGGTGCCCTGCCACATGGAGGTAGATTCTGGGTCAGCAGTCTCATTAATTTCGCTGACAACCTATCAGGAAATCTGTCAGAAAAGCCGAAGACAAATTCCCCTGAAACAAACTCAGGTACACCTTGCAGACTTCCAGAAAACCCCTATTCCGTTGGAAGGGAAAGCCAAGGTCCTGGTGCAGTATAAGGGGTTCAAGGGTCCCCTGGAGGTTTTAGTTACGCCAGGGAACCGTACCAACTTGATAGGGCTAAACTGGTTCACTCCACTAGGCATCGCCTTAACGGGGGTTAATACCATTCAAACACCTAGCCTAGAAGCCGTTTGCGAAAGGTACGCCGACGTTTTCGATGGCACTTTAGGGAAATATACAGGTTCCCCCATTTCCCTGCAACTAAATCCAGCAATTCAACCAATTAAAATAAGAGCTAGGAGGGTACCTTCCGCCCTTAAAGAAAAAATTGAAAACGAGCTTGACCGACTCGTGGGACTAGGGGTACTGGAACCAACAGAAGGGGGAACCTGGGAGACCCCTATTGTCACCCCAATCAAACCTAATGGCGAAGTGAGACTGTGCGCAGACTATAAAGCGACAGTCAACCTAGCCCTCAGCCCCCATGCTTACCCGGTAAGGGACGTATTTGCTTCCATCCGCTCTGGCACCATTTTCGCCAAGCTCGATCTCACACAGGCGTATTTACAGCTGCCTGTCACAGACGACACCGCGGAAGCTCAAACTATTGTCACCCACCGCGGTGCTTTTAAAGTAAAGAGGCTACAATTCGGCATATCTGCAGCCCCGGGTATTTTTCAGGGCATCATGGAAAAGACCCTGAAGGGAATACCCGGGGTCTGCCCCTATTTCGACGATGTTCTCATCGCCGGGGAAAACGAAGCTAGTTTAGCTGACAGGTTGTCAGCTGTGCTGAGCCTGCTCAGAGAAGCCGGTCTCAAACTTAAGCGGGAGAAGTGCTCTATTGGAGTCACTTCTACAGAATTCCTAGGGTATAAAATTGATAGCCAGGGCATCCACCCCACCGCTGAAAAACTAATGGCTATTCAAACCGCACCCAGCCCTAGGAATAAGCAAGAGCTTCAATCCTTTTTGGGGCTGTTAAACTTTTACCATGCCTTCATTCCCCACAAAGCCACTATTGCAGAGCCGCTCCATAGGCTCCTAGACAAAGGTACAACTTGGTCCTGGACCAAGGAACATGAGAACAGTTTCCAATCGTTAAAAAAGCTTATCTGTCACAGCTCAACTATCACCCTTTTCAAGGAAGACACCCCAATATGCATCGCTTGCGATGCCTCTCCCTATGGAATCGGGGCTGTATTAAGTCACATATTCAAGGACGGTACACAAAGACCCATAGCTTTCTATTCACGCACTCTGACCAAAGCTGAAAGAAACTATGCACAAATTGACAGGGAAGCCCTAGCGATAGTGGCAGGGGTCAAAAAATTTCACGATTATCTGTATGGAAGACCATTTACTATATTTACAGATCACAAACCCCTGCTAGGCATATTTACTTGGAATAAAACTACTCCACAAATCCTCTCCCCGAGAATTTTAAGATGGTCAACATTTTTAGCAGCCTATTCTTATCAGCTAATACATAAACCAGGTAAAGAATTGGGCCATGCTGACTGCCTCAGCAGACTGCCCATACAAACCAGGGACTCAGACCCAGCCCCAGCCAGCGGGATTTTAGCAATCTCCCAACTTCCAGAATGCCCCCTGACGGCAAACATTATAGCCAATAATTCAACAAAAGATAAAATACTTGCCAGAGTCCTCAAATGGGCCACAACTGGGTGGCCAACTCAAAACCCACAACCCCAATTCCAACCTTATTATAACAGGAAAAATGAGATTTCAACACACAGAGGTTGCCTGCTATGGGGAAATAGGGTCATCATACCAGAGAAAAACATAGACCAAACATTGCACATTTTACATGAAGGGCACCCTGGAATTGTAAAAATGAAGGCGATGGCCAGAAGTTATGTGTGGTGGCCCGGCATAGATAAACAAATTGAACAGTATGTGGGTGGGTGTTACACCTGTCAGGAGACCAGGAATGAACCACCCCAGGCACCAATCCATAAATGGGAGACTACAAGGAACCCTTGGTCACGTATACATATAGATTTTGCAGGACCTATCCAGGGCCAAAGTTTCTTAATTGTAGTGGACAGCTATTCCAAATGGCTGGAAGTCACACCCCTTAGGAAAACAACGTCCACAGCCACTATTCAAGCCTTACGAAAAATATTCGCAACACACGGCCTACCTGATACCATAGTTTCTGACAATGGACCTCAATTCACCTCTCGTGAATTTCAGATCTTCGCTACGAGGAATTGTATTAGGCTGGTCACGTCGGCGCCGTTCCACCCATCGTCGAACGGAATGGCTGAAATTATGGTACGATACACAAAAGAAGCCTTGAAAAAATTCGTTAAAGGAAACTGGCAAAGGCGACTCAGCCAGTTCCTCTTATCACAACACACAACACCATGCTCTACAACTAGCAAATCACCAGCAGAATTAAGATGGGGGAGGAGGCTAATAACACGTCTCGACAGACTGCACCCTGACACAGCCCCAGAAGAAAAACAGCACCCCCACCCCGGCCGCAAACTCAACCCGGGTCAATTAATATGGGCACGTTCATACACAGATAAAAACAAGTGGGTCCAAGGGACAGTAATAAAACAAACAGGGCCCATCTCATACCTGGTAGCTACGCAAGCACAGGGCAACATACGCCGCCATATTGACCAGCTCAGACCCAGACAACCACCACACGCTTCTGAGCAACCACCCAGTGCCGACTTACAACCCCCACCGGAAATGCGGCCTATCCCAAACCAGGAAGCTGAGCACCAAGACGAAGAACCAGAACCAGAACACCCACCACCCCTTCGCCGCTCAACCAGGAATCGAAGACCACCCACCTACCTAAAAGACTATCAGTGGGCAGGTTCAAACATCCAAGAAGGAAGAAACGAACCAGGGGAGGGGTAAGGGGTGTATTATATATGTAAACATTCCTTTAATCAATGTATATATATGTTAACAGTACAAATAAGAAGGCATCGCCTAGCATATAAGGTAAAACCGCCTGACAGAAATACACGCGGGAACTTTGACAGCTGTCAAAGTTCCTCGCACCACGCAGGCGCCACCACTGACAGCTCGCGGCTGTCAAACGCCGGACTACGAAGAAGCCTGAGCTGTCAAAGCACCCACCGTACAGCGCAGGCGCAACCACTGACAGCTCGCGGCTGTCAAAACACCAAGACACGCGGAAGCCGGAGCTGTCAACAAAAGACGACGCGGATTGGTCCCTGCCTGACAGGGCGCCAAAATGAACACCGCTGATTGGTCCTCGCTACCAGCTGCCGGCTATAAAAGCCGGACAAGTTATTCTATGTTTGCCTTGCTCTTAATAAACCTGTTGTTGAACTAGCCTGTCGTCCCGAGTGGTCCTTGGCTACTTCAGTGGCCCTCAAAATAGTTTACACAGCCCTAGTCGCCACTGTGTTACCAATTCTATGATATTATATAGACCAATAACCTGATAGAAAAATCACTTTTAAAACTTACTAGTGTACTATAATTCAGTGTGACAGAAGGGAATAATTAAGTACATTGAGAATAATTTTATTTAATTAATTTTAATTGCATCTATTAAGAGTACATTAAAATTGAGTTTTTGTTTTGATCAAGTCCATTTCTTTGTCTTGGTTTCACCAGTTTGGGGTAGATAACAATGGCACATCATTGAAAGGTCAAGGATGACCCATAGCCTGAAAAAGATTATCTTTCTAATTAAGGTCTTTGAAAATATGTATTTTTCTAAGGCACCACAATTAGAGAAATGAATATATCACATTAAATAAAATTTATATTGCAAATTATGTCTTGTATAAAATTATGTTTAAAGGGTGCATCAAACAAACAAAAACCCTCATGTATATTTCATGATATAATTCAAAATTGTATAGGAAAAAAAAGGACCTGGAAAACAGTTTGAAGAGATTACTCCAAGTTTCTTTTCTTGCCCTTTTGTGGAAAAGGCAAATCATATTGTTACAACAGTTCTTTGCTGCAAATCTGGTGATGATTTATCCCACTGTGTTGTGGACTAATCTTTTTTGTCATCACCCATGCACAAAAATTCACAATTCTTGATAAATTTGAGATATTGAGCACATAGTCTGTTAGAAAATAGACATCCTTAACCCACAACACTTGCTCTAAAACCTTGTTAACAGTCCTGTGGATTTCAGCAGTGGTGAATAATAGGACAAGTCCAGGCCATGTGAATTAATGAACTCCTGAATTACATTTCTAACAGCAGTTATTTGCAACCAACCTTTATTAAAGATTCTCTGAGGTGTTAATATATTCGTACCAAAATGACCCTGCCAGAGAAAAATTTTTAATATCCTATAATTTCACTTACCGTGGTATAAAGGAATAAAAATAGAAAGACTCATAAGATGCAGGGCAAAACTAAATTAAGCGTCTCCAGCAAAGAACTCTCTAACCTATTACATTACACCATATCTGAGTGAAATTAGCCATGAAAGCCAGCTGGGTGACCTTGAGCCTGTCAATCTCTTCCAGACCAACCCACTTCACAAGGTTGTTGTGAGGAAAATAGGAGAAAGGATATGGATATGTTGGCCACTTTGAGTTATTTGCAAAAATAATAAAGGTGGGATACAAGTAAGTAAATAAATAATTCACCTTCAGAAAACCTAAGAGCTTAACCCTTTTCAATGATGGTCCTGCTCCTTTGGAATGGCTTAACCCCCTATGCCACCCCTTCTTACAACATTCTTGGACACCTATTCAGAAAGGCATTTGGGGATCAATAAAGTCATGTTACTCCAAAGGGTGAGTGTGTTTGATTATTTATAATTTTATTCATTTATTATTGTATTCAATTACTGATACTCATTCTGTAAGCCACACAGTTTCTGTAAGTTCGACAGCATGTACATTGTATATGAGAATGAAAGGAGAACAAACAAATAAATAAACATTCCACTATCAAACAATTTTTATTATTGGAACATGTTCAAAGATTCAACTAGAATCAGAATTCCTTTAACTTAAATCCATCTTAATCATAGATGGAGTATCATACCCCAAATACTAAAAAAATAGAATCTAAATCATTTTTCATTTGTATTAAAGCAAGAGATAAGTTCAGATTTACTATATGAGAGCTCTTGTGAGGCACAAATGAGGTGTGGCTTGGTGCAAACAAAGAGATAGAGTACAGATCTCTCTTGATAAATGGACACTTTTATCCAGCTGAACAAAGGTGGGTCTTCCCATAAAATTAGAAGAATCCTGAATGCAGTTTGAAGCAAGTATGTCTGTCTGTCTGTCTGTCTGTGTGTGTGTGTGTGTGTGTGTGTGTGTGTGTGTATACTGTCGCCCTGCCTATTTAACTTATATGCAGAGCACATCATGAGAAAGGCAGGGCTAGATGAATCAAAAGTTGAGTTAATGCAAGCATATCAATTAAACACAGCAGTTGAAGGAACAAAGTAATCTATGGGCCAAGAAACCTATGTAATTTGGAGAAGGGTGGGTGGCTATTGATAAGATTTGTGTAAATTTGTGTAAATCTGGAAACCTTTACAAGTGTTCTATTGTCATGCTGGCTATGTATTCTGGGTTCTGTAGTACAAAATATCTGAAAAATGTTGGGCTAAAGAAAGCAGGTATAGAAGAAAGTCCAGGGGAAAAGCTGCCAAGGATTTAGAAATGCCACATTTATATCTTGACACTGAATATCTACAATATATGCTATTATGCATATCTTCAAAATCAACTTTGAGATGTACTATCTATATGGGGACACGGTGGCTCAGTGGGTTAGGACGCTGAGCTTGTCGATCAGAAGGTCGGCAGTTTGGCGGGTCGAATCCCGAGTGTCGCGTAACAGAGCGAGCGCCTGTTACACGTCCCAGCTTCTGCCAACCTAGCAGTTCGAAAGCACGTTAAAATGCAAGTAGAAAAATAGGGACCACTACGGTGGGAAGGTAACAGCGTTCCGTGCACCTTTGGCGTCTAGTCATGCCGGCCACATGACTACTGAGGCGTCCTCGGACAAGCGCTGGCTCTTCGGCTTTGAAACGGAGATGAGCACCGGCCCCTAGAGTCGGAAACGACTAGCACACACGTGCGGGGGAACCTTTACCTTTACCTTTATCTATATGGGGATAGGGAGAATGTATTCTAAACAATAGAGTGATCCTTCCAATTAAAAGATACGGAGTGGAAAGATTTTATGGGCTCTGCCTTTTGTTCTTATGGATCAAATTTGACAAATGGAATTGTTTTGTCTGGCTTGCTTTTTGGTTCCTTGTACAAATTTACATGGAACAAAACAGTTGCTGAATGGGTTTATTTCTTTAAAAATACATACACAGCCATTTCTTTCTTTATTGGTAAATCTATAATAATAAGTTACATTGGTATTCTTCCTATATCAGACTGAGGAGAACATTCCATCATTGAAAGACAAAAACTGCCAAGAACTCTCAGAATATATGAAAAATATTGAATAGGTTGTCTCACATTTATTTTCTAGTAACATTGATAGAACAAAGAAACTGCTGCTCTGAATCAATGTTTATGCTTCTATTTGTAATAAGATTGGAAATAAGGAGAAAATTTCAGGTTAGGTAGAACAATATGAAAAAAGGAATACAGAGCAGGAGGAAGATAAAAAAATTGTAAACCAAAAAATAGGTTTGTATGTAAATTTACTGTACCTAAAATGATGATAACTATTTCCCAACATATTTGTTTGGTCCCCATTTATTTCAAAGAGTGTTTCATAAAAAAAACAATATATTTGGCTCTTGTTGATCTATTTATATTTAATTCAACCTTTCCTATACATGTGCAACACCAATTGTTGTTGCTCTGGTTCAGATCTGGTATTCTCATTCCTGATTGAGAAAAAAATATAAAAGAAACTAAAAGGGCAAAGTCATTCAGTGGTCTTATTTCCATTCTCAAAAATAAGATCACCAAAGTCTGATGAGAATTAATAATTTCAGCTATATTTATGTTTGCTTGTTTATTCTTGCATATGTCATCCTAAGAGTTTGCATGATGACCTGTGTCTCCTGAAAAAAAAATCAACTCCTGTTTTCTCTTGTCTTCTTTTAGGCTGGACAGCAACGGTGGTGGGAACAGGAAATTACTGTGAATGGGAAGATCCAGAAAGGAGAATTGATAACTTACAACTTGACAGAACTCATCAAACCTGAGGCTTATGAAGTTCGCCTGACACCAGTCACTATTTTTGGAGATGGAGATGCAACCATTCGTGTAATCAAGTACAGTGGTAAGGGGAAAAACCAGAGTTTTCCTTTTGAGAGAGAGAAAGAGAGAGAGAGAGAGGGGGTGGCCGGGCTTGGGAACATAAGTCCCAAAGTCTGACTTCCAGCCTTCCAAACCTTGATGGGAGAGGTTGGAGCATCTTGGATTCTTATAGGGTTCTTACTCTACTCTGATAAATTGTCCCTCCTATTATTTTTTTAATATTATTAATATGCAAAACAGAAGCAAGCAATTCCTATAAAGCAGGCATGTCAAACTTGTGACATCACGTGATGTCACGCGATGTATCAGGACTGGCAATGGGGTGGGCGTGGTTTCAGTGTGATGTATCCGGCCCGCGGGCTGGCAGTTTAACATGCCTGCTATAGAGGATTCATTTTTTTTATGAATTGAACTCTTACAATCAAACCTATATATTCATGTCAGAGTAAACAATTAAATCATTCATAAGTATTATTATATTAAAGTATAAGTTATTCATTTAAAAAATGGAAATTAAACATGTAAACTAGTCCATGGAATTCACATCTCTTAGTAGTCTTTGAAACAGACTGTCTGGCAAGAAAATGTTTGTTCAAATATAGAATTAGAAGGTGATTACTTGGACTACTGAATAAGTGATAGAGATAGCCTTTTAGATTCAATTTCTCTACAATGGTGTACAGTATCCACTTATATTTTCCTACAGTCAAAATTAAGTGCCATTCTCCTTTAATTGCAACCTTTCATTCTTTATAATTTCTTCTAGTTTTCAACCTTCAAAATCCTATCTTCTCAGTTTTTTAAAGTATTCAAAACAACAGCATTATCCCACAGGAAGGATGGTTGCAATTAGTTTCAAAATCTTATTTCAAATCCATTTTGATTCTTAGTTTGTTTATAACTTTGCTGTTTATCCCACCCCCTGCACAATTTTTTTAAGTACTTGTATAAAATTTCTTTTACTAAGGATTGAAGGATACTCACCCAGTGTAATAAAACTTGCCATTATGGAAGTTCCTAATATCTAAAAAGCAGTTAACAAACAACTTCCAAAGTTGTTTTTGAAAGGATGTGTGTGAACCCTGTATCTTGTATCTTGAACCACTGTTTGGGCTACAATGACATTTTTTCATCTACCAGTGCTTTAAACCCATCAGAGCACTATTTTTTGGTACTCTCATTAACAGATGTCTGGAACACTTGTGGGCAATCACAGTCCTCTCTTTGTGCAGAAAGGAATCACAAAGAGTTGGGTTTTCACTCAACACTTGTCTACTCTTCTTTCAACAGAGCTGTCTTTAGTTCATCATTCCTTCCCCAGAAATCACTGCTTCATACATTTTTTTCCACTAAAATTCTTCCTTGCTTTTTTTAGGAGTAGGAGCTTATGAAATTCATTCAGCCTTGACTTTCTCAGTTTTTACTGTTGCATTCGCCCATTCATTCTTTCTTCATTTGTTTTACTATACTGTCCTCATTAATTCTGTCTATAGGGGAAATTGCTAGATATGTCTTTTGTATTGTCTCTCATTTTAGTATTCAATTCATATTTATTGAATTCTTAACATGATTTATTCTTGTTTTGCCACACACACTTCTTAAGTATCTCATTGTCACTGCATCCAATTTACTTTAATGTTTGTGGTAACAGACCCAACTCTCATTTCCATATAACAAAACGTCATCTTATACATTGCCATTTTCACTTCTTTGAACAGACATTCTTCATGTTAACGTTCTAACAGCATTTTCACATTTTAAAAATTATCTTTCTACATTACTATTTTTATAAAACCTTCTACACAAATTCATATACTTCATCTGTCCTTCCAGAGCAAAACTTGCAATTGGTTTCCCCATTCTCCCTATTAAACACAGCTTTTATCTTTGATACATTAATTTTCACTTCGATATTACATCATGCAGTCTGACATATTGAAAAGCATTTTGGTTCTCAGCCAATGATACAGCATTCACATCCCAAACTATGTCTTTAATATCATCATAAACATTATTGTATAGCCAAGGGGCTATTACACAAACTTCAGAAAGTAAGTTAGAAAGGAATTAAAGGGGAAACTAAGAGGAACAAAAAGGGGTCTTTTACCTCTATCAATATAAAAAAAAGGGATGAGTGTGCTGCTAGTATGATGGGAGTATGATGGGACAGTAAGTATGATGGAACAGTAAGAAGTGATAGGGAACATACATAGCTTTTCAACTCCTACTGTGTGTCAGAGGTCTTCCCAAAGAAGATACTGTGGTTCTATGTTCAAATGAAATTAAGCAGATACGGGATTTTAGGTAAATAAAAAGGTGATTAGGAAGCACTGTGGTACCATAAAGAGGTTAAGTCTCCAGACTGAAACAAGTTACATCTGATAGCCCTGAAGGAGCTGGTGTATGTCATTCTGGAGTTCTTTTCTGTGATTTCCAAGAAACTATGTGAGAATGGATCTAGTGCCAAATGACCAGTGAAGGTCAAATATTTCTATCTTCACATCAGGGGAAAAAAGGGGTCACTGATAACTACAAACTGGTCATCCTCTTGATGTTGACCTGTTAAAGAGTAAAAACCTTGTTTGCACACTGTCTGACTAATATAAAACTGCATTGCTCCTCCCAAATGTAGCTTATTGTCTCTCCTTTTCATCAAGATTTTGCCAGACCTATTCCCAAACATACTTGGGAATAATTTATTTTTTAATCTATTTTTCATTGGTATTTCTGTGCCACTGCAGTCCCAAACAGCTCAAGTAGCTAATTTCCCTGTATTTTTTCCATTTAAATCTTCTTGGTTTTCCTCTTTGTTTATGAAAACAATAATGGTATTCTTTTAGCTGTCAAGCACAGGAGGCAATATGCATGCATACATTAAACAAGTCATTATCTAAATTAGGTAACAACAGATTCCAGCATAATTTATCATGTTAACCCTTGAAAGTGGGAATTTTTGCAGTGGTTAATAATTGAGAACATTTCAACACTTTCTTAAAACTATATGGGGGAAAAACAGGTAGGCAGCCACGTCCATAAAATTCCCCTACTTTACTTTTGTCAGAGTATAGAAAACAACTCCATCCCACAAGCTCTACTCCTGTGTGTGTGTGTGTGTGTGTGTGTGCTGCCATGAAGTATCTAGAAAAGGGTAGGATTACATAAAAATGCAGCTTTCAGTACCCTGACACCTCAAACACCCCTCCCCAATTTTTCTGGTTGATGCACTGCACATAAGACATGGCTTCTGGAATTCTTTCAAACACTTCCCTTTTCCAACAGTGACCATTGGCAATCACCTGTATTTTTTTGCAGTGAAACAGATTCTATGTTTGGGTGTGCTTGTACACTTTATCCCCAAGAACTTATCAGGGTGTGCAGTAGGTCTGTATCTGTGTCAATGTTGTGTAAGTGAGTGTCTGGGAAAGCCTAACCAAGATGGATAGATGTTGCTTCTGGTGTTGCATCTTTATGTTTACATGTATATTTCAACTCTCCCCTCATGTTGTATCTTTTGTATTTATGTGGATCACTATACTGGGGGAAAAAACAGGATAAATGCATTTATTCTGCTCTGGATCATGTCACCAGAAGGAAAGGTGGCTTAGAATAGAGCATTTAGTGGACCACTACCCAACTACACAGCCATAGGATGTGTTTTTGTTTTGCTTTGTCTTTCTGGAACTATTTTTTCCCCACATCCCCAAGTTCTGTCCCATTTCTAAACTCAGTGTTTGCTTTTCCTAGCTTCTCTCTCTCCATGCCAAATTTCTTTCTGTTCCTGTTTCTGAAGATAGAGAGTCCTGAGCAATTTTACATAGTTTCTTACCCAGATTATATTTTTTGGAAAGATTAAATAAAGTGTATTATTTCAACAAAGATTTAAAAAAAACCAGCAAATCTGACCCAAAAGAGGAAAAAAACAACCCTCAATGTAATGAGTTTCCTTTGAGCTACTGTATTTCTTGATAATAAAAGGTTAGAAAACTTGTTCTTGGTTGGTTTACTCCAAAAACAGAAGACTTGTAGTATATTCCTCACAGAAATGACAGCTGTCAAAAGGCCGCCGGCCCCAACACGCATGCGCACCCCGCCGTTGACACTGACAGCTGTCAAAAGCTGCGCATGCGTAGCAGCAGCTGCGAGCTGTCAAAAGTCACGCAAGCGCAGATCCACCAGCCAACTGACAACCGCTAGCTGTCAAAACTCCGGCTAGGTTACATAGGTTCCCAGCTGAAGCGCCAGCCAGCTGACAGGGTTCCCCGGCCCAGCGGCGCATGCGCTATCACTAGGGGAATGTCAAAAGCTGCCAGCTGATCATTGGGCATGCCCCCTCGGCGGGAAAACACCCGTCCCTGATTCGTTGATAAGTTTGACAGTTGCCTATATAAAGGCTCGTTGTACTGCTTCACGCTGTCCGGGCTGAGCTAAATAAAACGTTTGAACTGAAGCCACCGTCTCTCTCATCACTGCTCGAGATTTTGCAAGACTTGGCTTAATATCCCTCTTGAATATGAATAGTGAAAGTATGGGTAATTAGAGAGAATTTGCTTTTTAATTTAACTCCCCTCTTTTTCAATACTGCTGATGTAAATGAATAAGCAGAACAATCTTAAAGGCTTTTTCTACTTAAGATACATCAGTTGTGATTTTATTTTTCCCATCTTCTGCTCAGAGCGGCTGCTTGAGGTAAATAAATAAATAAAAAACTGAGAAGAATGTTGATCTCTAACTACAATTGTATATATCAATTATATTTAAAAGGAATTCATTAGATGCTTAAGTCCTAGTATTTTCAATACAGTTTGGGAACTAAGATATAAACTTTTTTTTTCTCCACCTTGATTGGAAAACCTGGTTTTCTGCAAAGCCCAGAATGTGATCCTGTTCGGGCGTCGATGGATCTGCTGGTGCACACAAAAAATGTATTAGTTTATAATGTAAAATAAAAAAGAAACAGTGGGAAAGTAAGGGAGGGAAAAGGGAAGAGTAAAGTGTAGGGCAAAGGGGAAAAAAGTAAGAAAAGGCATTGACTTCCAACTCCCATTGGTGCAGTAGGATCCGATAATAGCATCAAACCTCAGCTTTTGGCTTTTACATAATAATATAAACTAGCCATTTCAATAACAATAAAGCTGATCCGTAAAACCCAAAATCAGTAAAACCTCAAGCCCTTTCTGACACACTCCACACTCCAGGGTTTCTTTTCCATTCTCCTTGATAAGACAGGCTTTCCAGACAGAAAAAGAGGGTGGGGGGGAATCTGATTGTAATTTAATAATCAGTTCTCACAAAACAGACTGCACAAGACTGTACCAACAGCCCCAAATAGCCACACCAGACACTCCACATGCAGGCTACACTACATTTTACGATTTCTCAAGTGCTACCCTCTAAACCTATACTCCTACTATTTTTAAGCAATCTTATAGCATTTATGACTTCCCATTTGACACATTTTTCTTTGGGCACTGACATTGATAGAATTTGTTTAACTTCAACTTGTTTTTTTTTATAATTAAGCCCTATAACTCTTTATATGCCTACATATGGCTTCACCAAATACACAGATTATGAACATTATGTCCTTAAAGAAGTTATCAAAAGAGACTTTTAATGGCCAGAGACTGCACTTAACATTTTATGGAAGAGCCATGAGTCAAAGCAGAGATGTATGTCCCCAAACAGTGAGTACTGTGCTTGCATAATCCCCAAGCTATTTATCTGAAGTTTAACAGAATTGATCCATTCCACATGGATATGCCTACAAATCATGGCAAGAAATGAACATTTCCATTTCTTTAAAAGAAAAATTTAAAGATGTCTGAAATCATTCATGTGACACTACAGTACTTTCAAATTTCATCTGACACAGGATATTAGGCACAGAGATTCAGGTTTACAAACTAAGTTAGATTTCACACCTGAGTCAAGATTTCCTTCTGCATCATTTTAAAAAGAAAAACTTTCTCAAATGCATCTTTTATAACATTATAGAAAATCAGAGTCTCTGAACTTTTGGCATATCCAAACCATGGAATATACAGTCCAAACATTGCAGGAATGATGGCAAAAAATGGAGGAATACTGGGGTGAATGTTATAATTCAAATTGCCACAATCAGTGACAGATCTATTTGTCAAGAAAGGATATGTGGCTAGTAGCCAAGAGGACCCCCTCATTTCAAAGGCAGTAGATTTTGGTATACAGTTTTGAGAGGAAAAAGGGGACAATTGTCTCTTTTAAACCTTTTTTCATAAAATCATTAAGGCAATGCTTGTTAAAGCTGCAACTCCTTGATCTGATCATTTACTTATTTATTTAGCAATAGCATTTAGACTTACGTAGGGCTTCATACTGCTTTACAGCCCTCTTAAGTGGTTTACAGTGGTTTACAATCTGGGTCCTCATTTTACTAACCTAGGAAGGATGGAAGGCTGAGTCAAGTTCGAGCTGGTCAAGATCGAATTCGTGAAGTAAGCAGTGAGTTAGCCTGCAGTACTATATTCTAACTACTGTGTCACCACAGCTGGTGTTATTTCTATCCCACCTTTATTACTATTTATTTATTCTTAATAAATAACTCACCACAGTGAACATACAGTCATGGCCGAAATTGTTGGCACCCCAGAAATTTTTCCAGAAAATCAAGTATTTCTCACAGAAAAGTATTGCAGGAACACATGTTTTGCTATACACAGGTTTATTCCCTTTGTGTGTATTGGAACACAACAAAAAAAGGGAGGAAAAAATGCAAATTGGACATAATGTCAAACAAAACTCCAAAAAACTCCAAAAAATGGGCCGGACAAAATTATTGGCACCCTTTCAAAATTGTGGGTAAACAAGATTGTTTCAAGCACGTGATGCTCCTTTAAACTCACCTGGGGCAAGTAAAAGGTGTGGGCAATATAAAAATCACACCTGAAAGCAGATAAAAAGGAGAGAAGTTCACTTAGTCTTTGCATTGTGTGTCTGTGTGTGCCACACTAAGCATGGACAACAGAAAGAGGAGAAGAGAACTGTCTGAGGACTTGAGAACCAAAATTGTGGACAAATATCAACAATCTCAAGGTTACAAGTCTATCTCCAGAGATCTAGATTTGCCTTTGTCCACAGTGTGCAACATTATCAAGAAGTTTGCAACCCATGGCACTGTAGCGAATCTCCCTGGTCCTGGACAGAAGAGAAAAATTGATGAAAGGTTGCAACGCAGGATAGTCCGGATCGTGGATAAGCAGCCCCAAACAAGTTCCAAAGGAATGCAAGCTGTCCTGCAGGCTCAGGGAGCATCAGTGTCAGCGCAAACTATCCGTCGACATTTAAATGAAATGAAACACTATGGCAGGAGACCCAGGAGGACCCCACTTGCTGACACAGAGACATAAAAAAGCAAGATTACAGTTTGCCAAAATGTACTTGAGTAAGCAAAATCCTTCTGGGAAAACGTCTTGTGGACAGATGAGACCAGGATAGAGCTTTTTGGTAAAGCACATCATTCTACTGTTTACGGAAAACGAAATGAGGGCCTACAAAGAAAAGAACACAGTACCTACAGTGAAATATGGTGGAGGTTTAATGATGTTTTTGGGTTGTTTTGCTGCCTCTGGCACTGGGTGCCTTGAATGTGTGCAAGGCATCATGAAATCTGAGGATTACCAAAGGATTTTGGGTCGCACTGTACAGCCAAGTGTCAGAAAGCTGGGTTTGCGTCCGAAATCTTGGGTCTTCCAGCAGGACAATGACCCCCAAACATACATCAAAAAGCACCCAGAAATGGATGGCAAGAAAGCGCTGGAGAGTTCTGAAGTGGCCAGCAATGAGTCCAGATCTGAATCCCATTGAACACCTGTGGAGAGATCTTAAAATTGCTGTTGGGAAAAGGTGTCCTTCCAATAAGAGAGACCTGGAGCAGTTTGCAAAGGAAGAGTGGTCCAAATTCCGGGTGAGAGGTGTAAGAAGCTTATTGATGGTTATAGGAAGCGACTGATTTCAGTTATTTTTTCCAAAGGGTGTGCAACCAAATATTAAGTTAAGGGTGCCAATAATTTTGTCCGGCCCATTTTGGAGTTTTGTTTAACATTATGTCCAATTTGCTTTTTTTCCTCCCTTTTTTGTTGTGTTACCAATACACCACAAAGGGAATAAACCTGTGTATAGCAAAACATGTGTTCCTGCAATACTTTTCTGTGAGAAATACTTGATTTTCTGGAAAAAAATTCTGGGGGTGCCAACAATTTCGGCCATGACTGTATGCAATACTCCTTCCTCCTTCTATTTTCCCCACAATAACAAACTTGTGAGGTGAGTTATGGTGAGAGAGAGAGAGAGAGAGAGAGAGAGAGAGAGAGAGATGAGAGAGAGAGAGAGAGAGAGAGAGAGAGAGAGAGGGAGAGAGAGACTAACCCAAAGTTACCCAGCTGGCTTTCAGGAGAGATTAGTAGCATTCTTGATTAGAAGAATTCACAAGTTGCAGAACAGAGTTGATTGATATCAAAATGTTGGACACTACTGGGCAAACCCCCATCTTTTAAAAAATATGGGTCACATACATTGCACATATGTGAGAAAGGGGTGGGTTTGATTGCCCAGTGGAGATTGTTGACTCCACCATAGGAGGAGGGAAGTCATTAAGTGTTCTGAATGCAAGCTTCCCATTTGATCAAAGAGCTGATGTAGAGCTGATGTTGCTGTGTCTGAAGAAATAATTGGGAGGTAGAAGGATGACTAGAGAGATCTATGAACACTTTTTCCTCACTTGTTTTATTTGCTAGAATGACAGACTTGCACAATGACAGACCTGAAAGCTATATAACATGATACTTAATAAAACCTCTTTGGGCCCCTGAGAGCTGTCTTCAAGCGTCTACACCAAGCAGGCTTCCAATATGCTCCAATTTTTCTCTCTGATCTTAGGAAGGCATTCCTTGTGGCATAAGAAGGGAGGGATTCACGCCCAGGGGGGCCTAACTTCTGAGATGAGGCTTTTGATGCTGATACTCATGATATACCATTCCATTTGTTTTACAGATAGGATGTACAATATTTTCTAGGCAGAGGGCCCCATCTGGCTTTTGAGTGATGTGCTTAGGGATTTTCTTCCAAAAAGCGACATATGGAAATTATGTTCAGCTGAAATTCAAAACACAAACACGTGTGCATGCATGTGTACTCACATGCACACACATAAGCCAAAGGAGTGGAAGAGATATAGCTTACATCTGAATAATTATATAACTGCACTTTAAGTTCTGAAGTGAATTTGTTGGCTTATGGAAAGATGGGTAACCCATGAGCATCTATTTATTTTTGGACTCCAAGACTTATCATTCCATGTAACATGGCATTATCAATGGTGAGTAATATTGGGAGATAGCAATAGCAATAGAACTTAGACTTATATACCACTTCACAGTGCTTTACAGCCCTCTCTAAATGGTTTACAGGGTCAGCGTATTGCCCCCAACAATCTGGGTTGTCCTTTTACCAACCTTGAAAGGATGGAAGGCTGAGTCAACCTTGAGCCAGTCAGAATTGAAGTCCTGGCAGTCAGCAGAATTAGCCTGCAATACTGCATTCTAACCACTGTGCCACCATGGTTCTTACAGTATACAGTATATGTCTATGGAGATTCTCAGTCTTCCAAGTCATAGCTATCTCAAAAGTGCTTTTTCAAAAGGTAACTGGATTAGAGTGGATCATTGGTTTGAAAGAGGGGTAAAAGAGGGAGAGGAATATGACACCACCTATTTCCTGTCTACAATGCAGTCCTTTCAGCAGTTCCAAAAAGATTCCACTACCATTTAAACTCTGATTCAGGTGATCCTGAGAACACAGATAAACCCTCAAGTGGTCTCAACAATTGTCAGAGAGACAATCTTTTCATCCCTCCACCACCATCCTGTCAGTACCTATCCTCTACCACCCAACTGCAATTGATGAGGCTTCTTGGAGGAGAAGCAAAACATCTTCTTTTTCAAGGCAAAAACCAATCCAATTGCCTTTTGAAAAAGCACCTTTGAGACATACAGTATAGATCAGCAATCTCTAAGAACCATACCTTCTTCAGTGCCTGGGCACATCCCAGTTAGTTAAATCTGTTCTTTGTAATATTTGGTCCTGTAATGTAGCACTTACCTGCTAAAATACACTGAAGAATCCCATGGCAATCCTTGTGTTTACAGAAGAACTTTGAACTTAATGTGATGCTCTACTGGCAGGGTTTCTTTTTCTTCTTTTTCTCTTCCAAAACAAGTTAGCTATCTTGCTTGCAGAATGATTCACTTTAGTTTGAGTCACTTATTTGTGCAATTATGAGTTTATTTTTCAGAACATTAGTGCTCTGATTCATTCTCTATAGTTACAGATTGAAAAGAGAAGAGCAAAAGAAAAAAAAGATTACTCAAATTCACAACTGGGTTGTAAATGCTTAGGAAAGTTCTGCTTTCATCTAGCTTTTCATTTGAATTCTTTCACAGTAAACTTTCATACTATCACTTGAGTTTATGTGGATTCACTGCTGCAAAGCAGGTGTTAGCCAAATATTGACTTCTATCATCTCTTCAGCAATACTGCAATGTCTCCATTTGGGGGGGGGGGGTCACAGAATCAAATCCTTTCTGAATATATTCTAGAATAAGTGGATTAATATACATATGATTAGTTCTCCATTTCAATGTGTTACTTATCTTCCCTCAAAGCAATCAGTTCACTTTAAAGAATACAACTATGTTTATACTGAAAGAGATGCCACAAAAGGAACAAAGAATGGGGTTGGGAGAACTTTAAGTGCATGCTAGTACAAATGTTTTTCTAGTGTTAAATAATATTTTTTTAGAATGAAACAGTAGAGGACCCTTCAGAGGACAGAATTCTCCTTTCCTTCTGATGCAGCCCCTTAGAATGCCTAGTTTATGGAGCCTTTTTAAAAAGGGGGCAACCTCTCTCTCCCTCTCTCTGATTACTACTACTACTATTGTCTTCTTCTTCTTCTTCTTCTTCTTCTTCTTCTTCTTCTTCTTCTTCTTCTTCTTCTTCTTCTTCTTCTTCTTCTTCTTCTTCTCTCCTCCTCCTCCTCCTCCTCCTCCTCCTCCTCCTCCTCCTCCTCCAATCTTCTCACAAAGTAAGAAATAAAACTGCAACCAATCTGTGTACACAATATAGTCCCATCCTTTGGCATGTTTATCCCACCCTTTACTGCCCTTGCCTTCCCAAAGTTAAGTGTGCTCTCCCACCTCTGAAAGGTTGCCCAACCCTACTTTCAAGGAAGGAATCAAATGGCAGCTGGACTCAACCAGGCCAGTGGAAGATCTCATTATCTTCTCCCAGCTTCCTGAAATAGAGAACAGGGAGAATCAAAAGCTAATTAAGAATAATAAAAAGCAATGAGACTAAGTTCACATAAGATGCTGCAAGGCTTAGAAATTTCTAACATGCAGTTAGAGATTTCAGATTATGAATTTTTCAGCCCTACTTGGATATGCCAGGGACAGAACATGGCATATTTTACACATAAAGCAAGAAGAGATCTTTTTATTTTAGTAAATAAATTCCCCTGGCCTCTGTACAGGACTATTTATTTTGTGTTGAACATCAAATCCTCCTAGACAGGATAGCTTCTTGTTTGACTTGCATTATTTTCTGGTCTATAGTCTTCAGTTCTTAATAATACAATCCCCTTGTGCCATTTTTAGGTTTCTTACCCCAACTCAATCAAATGAAAACCCCCCCTTCCTTTTTCCCCTCCTCTGGAACACTGGAATCACAGAACCAGGCTTGCCAATTCCAACATGATAACTATAATCTAAAAAGTTTCTCTAGACCTTGGAAGCTCAGACTGAGAGTTCTATCACTTTCATCAATTCTTATTTTCCCATCATGACAACTATTGCTTGCTACTTTCCCCACTGAGAGATTCTTGAACCTGGACCAATGATGACAGATATCCAAAAACTACCACTTCTGCGCTGTTACTCCCCACCTACATTCTTCTTGAGCTACTGGCCTGCAACATGTATATAACTAACCACAGTTGAATTTGTTTTTTTTATTCCTGTCAATCATCAGGAATTGATTCTTTTCTTGCCAACCCATCCATTTGGCTCTGGTTCCTGTGTTGCAAACAATATGAATATTGCAGCACTGAAGGTTAGCCATTAACAATAGCTTATCTCGAAGTCTCCAAGTTTGTCGACAAAGCAAACGTCACTCAATGCAGTTCCCCACAATTTGGAGTCAGAAGAATGCCAAAAATGAAACATTTCTCAGCAAACGAGAAGTAATTGTGTTAGCAAACACAAGGAAGCCTGTCTTGAATAACTGACTACATTTTCTCAAGGCAAATTATACAGGAAGCGAGTCGCTGATTATTCCTCTTAAATAAAGGAATGTAAGAGGGAAAAGAAAGAGATAAAATAGCAATGAAGTGAAGCTAAAGAGTTCTTTCAAAATAGCTCTGTGTAAATTAAACGTTGGCCCACGTATGCTGCTCAACATTGGAGCATACACATCACAGATTTATTTATTTATTATTTATGACATTGAGATTCTGCCTATCCCTCTCTCAGAATGATTTTGTGAGGTGTACAACTACAAGCATAAAAAACTAAAAAAATACATCAATCAAAGGAGTTAAGTGAAAACAAAAATATATAGGGTCAAAAGGAAGGGATGGGGGTTTTCAAGGCACTAACCAAATCCAAGGTTGTGAGGCCAATGGGAATTGGCAGAGCTTAGTCATCAAACTCTTTCAAACTGCCAGAAGAGTTGCCATAAATATAATTGGGAAACAATTCTGAGGCAATGTCTTAGGCACACAATGATTTACTTCACCAAAAAGCTTTCCCTCTGTTAGGATCTGGATTCTGGGATTGGATGGTCCCACTTGCTCCTATTTTGGATCCCATCTGCCAAAGAATTTCAGCTGGCAGAATCTAAGAGAAAAGACTTTTCTGCTGTGGTCCACCTTTTGGAATTTTCTCTCGCTGGGGGTGAGATCAGGCCTCAGGCTTTTGGCCTTCCAGGAGACCCTTAAAACCTGGCTCTGCTGGCTGGCCTGGGGCCCCGATAAAAGCCCTCTATTCTGGGGTGGCTGATGAGGTAAAGAGAAAATCCCCACTACCTCATCACCTGTCCTAAAATAGTTTCAGACTCTATTTAATCTTTTTTTTAAAAAAATTGCTTTCTATTGCCCAGAGTTGTTGTAACATCGACATGGTGTCATATAAATTTAATAAATAAACAATAAATATTTCTGTCGGGTAAGATTCCACAGCTTCTCTTTGTTTCCTTTGGATGAACAAAATAAAATGAGATGGTGGTCTTGACAAAGAAAGTTTTCTCTTCAAATCCTCAGTCACCCTCTGCCAAAGTTCACAGAAATATCCTTCTAAAGCACTAAAAAGTAAAAGCTCAAACAAAATAGTGTTTGTTTTTAATGTAACCAACAGCATACTTATTGTATATTTTTTATATTTTTATTTATTTTTTATTTTTATTACATTTATATCCCACCCTTCTCCGAAGACTCAGGGCAGCTTACAAGCTTAGCAGTAGCCGTATATCCCCTAGGTTTTCTTTTTCTCTTCTTTTGTTCTCTGCAACAGCCAACTTGTATTTGGTATCTGCTAAAGATTCTAAAATCCTTCAGAATATTTGGAACTTTTGCTGATCTACAGTATTCCTCTGTTCTTTCTCCATTTTTTAAAAATCCCATTTATATCCCGCCCTTCTCCGAAGACTCAGGGCGGCTTACAATCTAAGAAGCACAAATCAATGTGCTTAGCAATAGCCTTCATTCTATCTATATGCCTGCTTATTAGGCCTTTCGGGCCCCCCCAAGTGGCATTTTTACAAAGTCAGCTTATTGCCCCCAACAATCTGGCTCCTCATTTTACCTACCTCGGAAGGATGGAAGGCTGAGTCAACCTTGAGCCTGGTGGGAGTCAAACCTGCAGTAATTGCAGGCAGCTGGTGCTACTTACGGAGGCATTAGCCCACTGCTCTACCAAGGCTCCAATTATTCCTTACCTGCAACATTGTGGGATTTTTCCAAATGTGCTAATACCTCTCTTTGGGGGATATACAGTATCTTGTAGTTTGGATCATGGAGACATATTGTTCTAACATGGAAATATAATTTACTGGATGTTCTTCAATCAGTCATTCTGATGTCTACTTTTCTAGGCTGTCTTGAGGATAAAAATGGGATCATTACTGTATGTACTGTATTACTCTGTTCCTTGAAAAAGAGGTATAGAAATCTTTTAAAATAAAATAAATGCCTATATTAATTGCACGCTGCCCATCTTTTTCCATCAATGATTAAATATATAGTTTTTGAATATTTGATCATACTGAAAGATAAAGCTGTATTCTTGCTATTATTATGCTAACACCATTTTTATTCTTGTTTTTTTCTCCCTATAAAATATCCTAAAGGACCTTATAATTGTATATATACTGCCTCTTACCAAACAAAATGAACATAAAACTTTATAAATATTTTCACATGTTTTGCTTTAAGGAAAATCTAAAAGGGACAAAATTAGAAAATTTAGAATACCATTTGTTAAGATATGAGAAAAATAATTTGAAATGTAAATCAAAGCTGGAAAGAAAATGTATGTTTTTTAAAAAAAAAACACCCTCTTAATTATTTAACAGTATCTGCAACCCAAAGACTCTCCCAACCTAAATTATTATACTGGTGGAATAAAGAAAGTTAGGCATAATCAGGAGAGAATTGTTGCAGGCAGTGCTTTTTTTGTAAAAGAAAAAGGTGCCGGAACTCACACATGTCATACAACCCGGCTTGCCTACCCTACAAGGTTCCATCCAAAAAAGGTGCCAGAACTCCGTTCTGAGCGTTCTATGAGAAAAAAAGCCCTGGTTGCAGGAAAGTACAGCAGTTTTCACTCTGTTTCATTCCTAGAGGCATCCTAGGAATTCTTAAAGGATTATTTTGCACCTGGGCTAAAAGGCTGGATGACTAGCTACAATAGAAAACAGAGTTTATTCATGGTGCTCTCCAAGCTTGGTTGTTTTGTTGCAGTTTCATTACCCAAACTAGGTAGCATCATCAGTGCTAATTGGGAGTGGGGTTTGCTCCCATATTATAGTCTAGTGGCTTAACCTGCGACTGTTGTTGGGACCAGGTTTGATCTAGAATGATGACAAATTGAAACCATTTGGTTAAGTCTGTTCATGTGTTGTGAAATAAAAGAGATTTCATGTCTTCTGACTGTTAGATGGTCTTCATGGATGTGTCCCACTACTGTAGTCTTATCCCAATTTGTCCTACATAGTGGTTGTTGCAGTCCTTACACTGTATGTTGTACAGACTCCTGTTTTCTCCTCCTTTTTTCTTTTGAGGCTGCTGGGTGTCAAGCCCCGCCGGTCCGCCGCCCGCTCGGGCCTCGACACTGCCACCGGCAAGTCCCGAAACCTGCTGTGCTGGGCGTGGCTCCGCCCGAACACCACGGAGCGCGCCGCGGCTCCGCCGAACAGCTGGCCGGCGCCCAGCTGATCGGCGCGCTCCCTCCGGATCGGCGGCAGTCCCCCTCCAAAGCCTCGGAACCTACCGGACTGGGCGGGGCGTCGCCCGAGCGCCGTGAGGCGCGCCAAGGCTCCGCCGGGAAGCTGGACGCCGATGGGATGGGCGTGGCGTCGCCCAAACACCACGGAGCGTGCCGCGGAGCCGCCGAACAGCTGGCCGGCGCCCGGTTGATCAGCGCACCCCCTCCGGACCGTCAGCTCCGTCGGGTCCCGGGCGTTCGGTCGATGGGCGTGGCCTCGCCCGACTCCCGCAGGATGCGTCGCAGCCCCGCCGCACAGCTGGCCGGTGCCCAGCTGATCGGCGCATCTGTCTCACCTCGGCGGCAAGACTCTGGCTCGCAGGGGGTGTCCGGGCAGGAACAGACTGGGGGCAACGCGGGACCGAACGGACCGGCAGGGCCGCCCCAACAAAACGTGGAGGGGTGTGTGGCTATGCCCATGTTGCCACTCTCATTCCCTGAGCGTCTGGAAGGACTGGGGGGGGAGCTCGCAGCCGCAATGCCGGCACGGACTGGGGCGCACGAGGGAGGCTTGCCGGGAAGGGGGCTTGGCGGGCCGCAGCGGTGCACACGGTGGGTGGTGGCTATGCAAGGTGATGGGTGGGGCATTTATGGGGAGGTGGGCGGAGGCTGGTTTGCTTTGAAGGGGCGGGGGTCAGGGCGTGGTAACCTGATAAAAGAGCGTTGAGGCTGGATGCCTCAACGCTGACTTTACCGCGGTTTGCTTTGGAGAAGAATAAACCTTGTTACTCGTTCCTCTCGAAGTGCTTTCGTTTTCTGGCAGAGGACGATTTGACAGGGCTGGGGATGAATGGAAAACGGCGTTTAACTGTCCGCTGGGCAGTTTCCAGTTCCGTGTCATGCCGTTCGGCCTCCAGGGGCCCCAGCCGTTTTTATGCAGATGATAAACCAGGTGCTTCACAAGCACCTGTACCGCGGGGTGTTAGTGTACTTGGATGACATTCTGATATACACTAAGACTATGGAAGGGGCTGTCGGGGCTGCTGTTGCACCTCCCCCTGATCCTGGCGAGCCGGAGGGGCCAGCAGTGCGGCCGAAGACCAAGGGGGTTATAGCCTCGGCTGAAGCCGGTGACAATTGGGAGGTAGGGTCTCTGGCTCAAAGCGGGGGAGGGTGGCAAAGCCCTTCCTTGGAGCATTGGGACCAAGACCGTGGTGAGGGCCGTCCACGGGCTGGTGTGTCGGCTTGGAGGGAACGGCGGTTGACGGAGGAGGAAGGCGAGGAGTGGAGCTACTCTACGGCCCCAGGGGCCTACACGATGGACGTGCTGCGGGACCGTTTTGGGGAGTTCGGCCTCCAGGACACTGCACCTTGGTCGCCCGCGGGACCGGCTCAGGAGTCGTGGCGGTGGTCACTACAGAGGCTGACACCCGGCCAGGCGGGCCAGCCCAGTTCCCGCCTGGCAGGCCCAAGGTTCCGGGGCCCGCCAACACGGCTGACGGAGACGGGAGCTGTTCAGGCCGAACGACAACGCCCCGGGGTGTCAGACCAGGCAGAGGCCACCAGGTGGGCAACAACGGCCGGGGCTTCTGCCCGGCCATGGAGCGGGCGGCACCAAGCGCCAGGTACAAGGGGACCCAGGGCCCAGGGGGGCCCCTGGGGCCCGGGGGTGTTCTGGGGCCCTCCACCGCTGCCGGTTACGTACGACGGCCACCCTGACCGGCTTGCCATGTTCCTAAGCCACACCATTCACCACCTGGACCAGTACGGTGCAGCCTATACTTCCCAATGGGCCATGGTGGTGGCTATCACAGCAAGCTTACAGGGAGAGGCCGCGGCATGGGCGGCTGACCTGTACGGTGAGCATGCCCGGGAGCTAGCTGACGTCGGGTTGTTTCTGGAGTCACTGCGGACGCAGTTCGAGGACGTGGCCCGTACTCACAGAGCCGAGGCGGAGGTGGTGGGGCTGCGACAACAAGGCAGGCCCGCAGCGGAGTATGTCGCTGAATTCCGTCGGGTGGCCCGTAAGCTCCGCTCTTGGCCGGAACGCTTGCTGGTACACCACTTCCAGTCGGGGCTGGACGGCGCGCTGCGGAGGGCGTGCGTGGTGCGTGGAGTGCCCGAGCGACTGTTGGAGTGGTACCGGGTCACCGTAGAACTGGACGTCCGGCTGCGCGAATGCAGGGGTAAGGCGGAGGGGGTGGTCGGGACCCGTAGGACCCCCGAAAGGCTGAAGGAGGAGGGCCGGAAGGCCGTGGCCCCAACGGCAAGCCCACCCGTGCCGCCTCCAAGATCGGCTATAAAGTGTTTCCGGTGTGATCAGCCGGGGCACCGAGTGGCCGCTTGCCCCTTTCCGGCACCTCGTGCCGCCGCAGCACCTCCCGCCGGAAGAGGCCCAACCGCACGGAAGTCGCTGGAGCGAACAAGAGCAGCTCACCAGCTGCCATCCCTGATGACCACAGCAGCAATCGGCACAGAACCACCCGAGGCCAACGACCCGGAGCCCTACGAGAGCCTGGAGGAGGAGGAGGACCCTATGGTGAGTGACCCTGTGGTGCCCTTCACAGTACCGGTCGTACTCGTCAACCCGCGTTCGGGACATAGGGAGGCTTGCCCAGCACTGATCGACACAGGCAGCACCCGGTGCCTTATCAGCCAAGTGGTGGTTGCTCGGCTGGGATTGGAGGTACGCCGCCTGCCAGCTCCTCTTCGTTTCCAGCAAGTGGACGGATCCCTTTTGGGGGGGGCTTCGGTCACACGGGTGACGGGTCCTATTCGTTTGGAGATGGGGACCCACTGGGAGACTTTGCGCTTCCTTGTTGTACCATCAATGACGGAGACAGTGATTCTGGGACTGACGTGGCTCGACAAGTGGGGTCCCACGATCTGGTGGGGGGAGGGCTGCCGGCACCTGCGGTTGGGGACAGGGCCACAACCACCACCACACGCATATGTGGGTCCTGCTGAGCGGCCTGGGGGCGAGCGGGTCCAAGGGGCAGAGGGGGTGGCGGAAGCCTGCTTCCCACAGGTGTACGCCGACCTAGCAGAGGTTTTCGACGAAAAAGAGTGCGACGCTCTGCCACCCCACCGAACGACGGATTGTGCCATCGAGCTGGAGCCGGGCGTAAAACTGCCAAAACCGCGCATGTACGCGCTGACGCCTCGTGAGATGCAGGAGCTGCATCGTTACGTCGACAAAAACCTCGCGAGGGGGTTCATCCAACCTGCCCGACCCAAAATAGCAGCGCCAATATTGTTTCGGGAGAAGAAGGATGGCACGCTTCGCTTGTGTGTCGACTGCCGAGGCGTGCTGCAACCCTGTGCCTACTCCTCCAAAAAACTGTCTTCGGCGGAACGCTCATGGGCAATTTGGGAGAAGGAGGCGTTCGCCGTGCGCGCGGCCCTGGAGACATGGCGACATCTTCTGGAGGGGGCTGTCCTTCCCTTCGAGGTTTGGACAGACCACAAGAACCTGGAGGTGCTGCAGTCCCCGAGGAAACTGGCGCCCAAGCACGTTAGATGGGCTCTCTTTTTTCGGCGCTTTAATTTCGTCCTGAAGTACGTACCGGGGGGGCAGAACTTTCTTGCTGATGCGCTCTCACGGCTGCCGCAATACGACACCAAACGAGAAGCGGTTATACAAGAACTCATCCCGCCTAGCGCATCCCCGAGCGCGACCCAGGCAGTCTGCAGCGTGGGGGACGATTTGGCCCGAGCCATGGGCGAGGCCTTAGCAACAGATGCCTGGCTGAAGGAGCATCCCGGGCTTCTGACTATGCGCGACGGCTCGGCCTGGCACGGAGATAAGCTGTACGTGCCTCAGGCACTACGCCCCGCCATTTTGCGCCGTTGTCACGACGCCAAGCAGGCCGGTCACTTCGGCTTCCTGAAAACGTTACACTTAGCACGCCGTCAATTTTGGTGGCCGTGCATGAAGGCGGACGTGGAACACCACGTTCGGGGATGCCACGTATGCGCCACAGCAAAACCCCGTGTCGGGAAGCCATTGGGTCTGCTACAGACGGTGTCAGACCCCGTACGACCATGGCAAGACATCGCCATGGACTTCATCGTCGGGTTGCCGGACAGCAGAGGATACTCGGTGATCTGGACTGTCATCGACCTTTTCTCCAGACAGGCGCACTTCGTTCCCTGCAAGGGGCTGCCGTCCGCCAAACGGTTGGCACGACTGTTTATGACTCACGTCTATCGGCTGCACGGGGTTCCCCGACAGATTATTTCGGACCGCGGGGTCCAGTTTACAGCACAGTTCTGGCGAGAGTTTCTACGGAACATCGGCTCCTCCCAGGGCCTCAGCTCCGGGTACCACCCAAGCACTAACGGGGCCGCTGAAAGGGCCAACGCCACGGTGGAAAGGTTCCTCAGGAGCTATGTGTCGTTCCAGCAAACAGACTGGGCAGACCTCCTGGTGTTTGCGGAAGTCGCCCACAATAACGCCGTGCACAGCAGCACGGGTTTGACACCATACCGGGTGGTGGCGGGATATGATTTTGTCCCCGTTCCGGAGTGTGGGCAGGGATCGGCGACACCCACCGGGCCTGAGGAGTGGATGCACCACATGGGGGCCGCCTGGAAAACTGCTAGGGAGGCGATGGTGAAAGCTCAGGCACGGGTGAAGGAGCAGGCAGACAGAAAAAGGGAGCCTTTCGCCACCCCTAAGGTCGGGGAGTGGGTGTATCTGTCCACCAAATATTTGCGCTTACGAGTACCAAGCAAGAAGCTAGGTCCTAAGTTCCTTGGCCCTTTCCAGGTAGTTCAGGTAATCAACCCCGTGACTGTCCGTTTGCGGTTGCCTAATTTCCTAGGGAAGATCCACCCCGTCTTCCATAGCAGCCTACTAAAGCCCACTAAGGGGATAACAGGGAGGACGAATGGGACCGCTCCGGGGCCTGTTCACGGGGATCGGTACGAGATACAGGCGATCCTAGACTCCCGGGTACGGAGGGGCCAGATACAGTATCTCGTGTTATGGAAAGGATACCCGTTGGCAGAGGCTTCATGGGTGTGGAAAGGGGATGTCCAGGCAGATCGTTTGATCACGGCCTTTCACCGAACACAACCGTCCAAACCGGGGGGTAGCACCGGGGACTCAGCGGCATGTCTTCATGGTGACCTGTCTTGTTGTTCCTCTCTTGCAGGAGGGCAGGTGGTAGGGGAAGCCGACTGTCAAGCCCCGCCGGTCCGCCGCCCGCTCGGGCCTCGACACTGCCACCGGCAAGTCCCGAAACCTGCTGTGCTGGGCGTGGCTCCGCCCGAACACCACGGAGCGCGCCGCGGCTCCGCCGAACAGCTGGCCGGCGCCCAGCTGATCGGCGCGCTCCCTCCGGATCGGCGGCAGTCCCCCTCCAAAGCCTCGGAACCTACCAGACTGGGCGGGGCGTCGCCCGAGCGCCGTGAGGCGCGCCAAGGCTCCGCCGGGAAGCTGGACGCCGATGGGATGGGCGTGGCATCGCCCAAACACCACGGAGCGTGCCGCGGAGCCGCCGAACAGCTGGCCGGCGCCCGGTTGATCAGCGCACCCCCTCCGGACCGTCAGCTCCGTCGGGTCCCGGGCGTTCGGTCGATGGGCGTGGCCTCGCCCGACTCCCGCAGGATGCGTCGCAGCCCCGCCGCACAGCTGGCCGGTGCCCAGCTGATCGGCGCATCTGTCTCACCTCGGCGGCAAGACTCTGGCTCGCAGGGGGTGTCCGGGCAGGAACAGACTGGGGGCAACGCGGGACCGAACGGACCGGCAGGGCCGCCCCAACAAAACGTGGAGGGGTGTGTGGCTATGCCCATGTTGCCACTCTCATTCCCTGAGCGTCTGGAAGGACTGGGGGGGGAGCTCGCAGCCGCAATGCCGGCACGGACTGGGGCGCACGAGGGAGGCTTGCCGGGAAGGGGGCTTGGCGGGCCGCAGCGGTGCACACGGTGGGTGGTGGCTATGCAAGGTGATGGGTGGGGCATTTATGGGGAGGTGGGCGGAGGCTGGTTTGCTTTGAAGGGGTGGGGTCAGGGCGTGGTAACCTGATAAAAGAGCGTTGAGGCTGGATGCCTCAATGCTGACTTTACCGCGGTTTGCTTTGGAGAAGAATAAACCTTGTTACTCGTTCCTCTCGAAGTGCTTTTGTTTTCTGGCAGAGGACGATTTGACACTGGGCCTTTTACTTAGGATGATTTGGAGGGCTTTAGTTGGTTTATGGTTAAAACAGGCTGTTGGTGGTTTCTGAGATATTTTTTGATGTATGGCAGTGTTTTCCTTTTTACAGCTTGTGTTGGTTGTGCTATATTGGATTGAATAGTCAGGCACTTTTTGATGAAGTTGTGTGGATATTCATTTATTTGGAAGATGTTGTGTAATTGATCTGTTTCCTTTTCCTGATGTTCAGGATAGCTGCAGTGTGTTTGTTGTTCATCTAAATAATGTTCTTACACAGCTTCTCTTGTGGAAGATTGAGTTATTACTTTGGTAGTGGAACACTTGGTTGGTGCAGGTGGGTTTTTTGGTAGACTTGTGTTTCTAGTTTGCCATCACAGTCTCTGCTGATAAGGATATCCAGGAAGAGTAGCATCTTTTTCTTTTTTTTCTTCCCTGTGAATTTATATTTATATTTATTTGAGTCCTTTGAAGACCTTGTTGAAGATTTCATGTGTATTCTCTAGCTGAGTGTGTTCTGTAGCCACTAGAATATAAAATGAGAGCAAACCCCATTCCTATCTAGCATTAATGATGTTACCTAGTTTGAGTAATGAAACGGGTCTGCAAAAAAACACACAAAAAACAGCCAAGCTCAGAGAACATCAAGGACCCCTCATTTCAACCCTGAGCTACAAATATTCTCTTCTGTTAGAGTTTATAAGCCTAATAGTTGTCCAACCCTGATGAAATGGCACAAATAGCTGGAAAATCAGATACAAAACAGCTATCAGTATGCACAGAAAATTTTATTAATTTTAGGATCTTATCTTTTTCTTTTATAGCTCCAATGAACCCACATTTACGTAAGTATTGGAAATATCTTGTTGCTATATAAATTAAATTTATACCTTTCTTACTATTTATACAGACTGTGTATACAGTGCAAGGGGGACTAATATATCAGTATACTGTATAATATAAACTTGGGACTTTACAATATAAATTTTGAAAAGATACAAAGGAACAAAAGGATAGATTGAAAAAGGAAAGAACAACAACCAAGCCCAGACACCAAACACTTCTTCAGATCCTTATTTTTCCTTTCATCTGGGGAGGAAGAGAAAGCTGGAAGCCACACTTTTAATATTTTTGGCCTACTAGAACAACAGGGAGTATGAACAATGATGTTATTATGTTGTTCAAATAGATGGTATAGAATTAACTATTATTTGGGGATGGGGTGTAGAAGGAGAGTTTAAATGATTAGAATAGTATTTAAGGCCTCTACTTTGCCCATTAACACTCTCTAATAAGAAAAAATGTTTGGTTTCTCAGGCTGCATCATTTTTGAAGTTGGCACCTTAAGGCTCTGCAAATAAGTCATCCATGTTGCCACTTTAGAATTTCTCCTTCTCTTACTCCCAATTGAGAACATCTGTCTGTTTTAGAGGTTCTCTTGGGATGCAAAAATATTTCTGGGGGCCACACATATCATTTTCAGAGACTAAGGTTGCCCACCACTAGATTAGGACTGAAAGCAAAGATTTGACCAGATAGGTAGATAGAATGACTGACAGCTCACGAAATAGTTGCTCTATACTGCCTCTTTCCAAATGTTTGATGAATCTTCCAGGAAGCAAAGAAGGAAATAACTAGAGTCACTTATCCACCTTGGTATGGTCTAAACTTGTTGAGCAGAGATAGACAATGCTTGTTCCTCCCAAATATCCATCCCCAATTCTCATCAATTCTAGGCAGAATGGTCAGGAATAAAAAAATGGTGGAATTTACAAGACAACTTCCAGAAGACCATGTTGTCCATCTTTCTTTGAAGATTTTATTAATGCTTTGCACTCACACAGAGGTCACCTTGAGGTTAAGGCTATGTTCTGCAAATATTCCTGAATTCAGGCAAAATCTCTGGCAAGCTCACAACTGTTTTTATATTTCCCCAATTATATCATTCCTATTGTTTCAATAAAAAGATAATTTAAAACGGTCCTTCTCAAAAAAGCTACTATGGATGCTGACTCCTTTAGCTGTCTAATAACTTTCTCATTCTAATCCAGTTTGGGGCCCACCATCCTAAAACTAAATTTGACAATATTTATGAAGAGACTCATAGCAAACATTTCCATGTTAATTGTATTAAAATGCTTTCTTATCTCCCTTGACGCTACTGATCCAGCATGTTTCTAACCCAATTGCAGCACCTCAGTGATAGTTACATTTTCATAGATGCCCCAACTTAGTTTAAAAGAATTAACTTGGATTTCTGCTATAATTACAAGTAGTTATGAAGCCTTAATATCTTTATTGTTTTATTTATTATTTATTTTTAACCATCTTGATCACTATTCTATTACTTGGAGTGGGCTACTAAACAATAATTCCATATATTTATAAAACCTAAACTGGAACATTGTGATTACAAAGTAGTTTTCTAAAGAAGAAGAAAGCTAAAAGCCTTTGAAAATTGGTAACTTGAAATGATTACTTGTATGAACATGTGACTGATCTGTTGGCAGGAGAATTCCACTGTGGCTTTGAAGATGGCAACATTTGTTTATTCACCCAAGACGAAAAGGACAACTTTGATTGGACAAGACAAAACATTGTCCTTCGAGACACAAAATACACCCCAAACACTGGACCCAATGCTGACCGGTCAGGTTCCAAGGAAGGTAGAGTGTAACTCTCAGCTGGGTTTTGCAATACAAAATAGGGTATGCCTTTTAGCAATCAATAGTCTGCTTCTGATTTTGCCCGTATATCAGATTCTTTACTTTTCTTTGAGAACAAGCCACAGATAAGCCTATACATCTGAGCCTAAGTTTTCCATTTTGTTTAAACTTAGAAGCTATAGTTATATTCATCAGAATGTGGACAGTTACTAAAATAGCAATAGCAATAGCACTTAGACTTCTACACCACTTCACAGTGCTTTACAGCCTTCTCTAAGTGGTTTACAGAGTTAGCATATTGCCCCCAACAATCTGGGTCCTCATTTTACTGACCTTGGAAGGATGGGAGGCTGAGTCAACCTTGAGCCAGTTAGGATTGAGGGAATCGAACTCTTGGCAATGTGAGCAGAGTTAGCCTGCCATACTGCATTCTAACCACTGTGCCATCATGGCTCTTAACATCAAACAAAAGCTATCTTGGCTGATCTCAAAAAAACTAAGCAGGTTCAGTTATGGCTGCTTGAGGGTTTCCCATAGGTAAGGGGTAGGCAAAGGGAACCTCGGCTCTTTTATGACTCATGGACTTCAACTCCCAGAATTCCTGAGTCAGCTGACTCAGGAATTCTGCCTACCCCTGCCATAGGTATTGGGAAAAGTGCTCTACTAGTAAGTCTTCAGTTTACTTATCTTAAATCTGGGCACTGTTCCCAGTCTCCAGAGAAAGATGTTTATCCTTGTTAAATGTGGCATATCACCATTTCATGTTATTGTTTTTTCTTCCCTTCTAGGATTTTTCATGTACATTGAAGCATCCAGTCCTAGAAAAGAAGGTGATAGAGCAAGACTCATTAGCCCAGTTTTCAGCATCCCTCCCAAAAACCCGTATGGAACCACAAATACTGCATATTGCTTCAGTTTTTATTACAACATGTATGGTCAACACATAGGTGAGTAATCATCATCTTTCATCGCTGTTGCAAAACAAAAAAAAATAGAGTGTTTCTTCATTTTCTTAAGATGGCAATCAGACGACTGTCTGCATGTCTGAGTCCCACCAAATCACCTGAATGCTAATGAACTTCAGAAAAAAATATCAGATTGATATTGGGTCTGCTTCATCAGAGCCTGATTCAGTTCAAGCATCTACTGAATATTTCAGAATTGGCCTTTCATTCTAGATATGAGATATATATGAATTCAATACACATACCTTCTTGTAAGATGCTTTTCTCTGATCTGAGGTCCAAACAATTCCAGCCCACAATATTTGGTTAATGATCCTCCTAATTACCCCAAATTTCTCCAAACCTTTCCAAAATGGGGAAATCATTTTTTTATTATTATTATTTTGGGGAAGGTTTGAGGATTTTTTTTTTATTGAAAAGTTTTAGAGTACATTTTATCTTTAACAATCCCCCTCCCCCCACACCTACCTATCCCTCCCTGCCCCTCCCCCCCATTTCCCCCTCCCCCCCGACTTCCCAGAGCTAAGTACAAGGTATAAAAACAAAGAACAATCATAAACATCCATATGCTAACAACAATAAACTCTTAAATCTATCGCTCTCTAGCTCATACAAGATAACTACAAGCAATATTAATATTACATATAAAAAGGGAAAAAAAGGAAAAAGAAAGGAAGACTTATTCAAATACTAAATGAAACTTTTTAGTCCCATATTTGTTCTGGATATAATCAATCCATTTTTTCCACTCCATAATATAACGTTCTTGCGAATGATCTTTCAAGTAAGCCGAGATCTTTGCCATTTCCGCCAGGTCAGAAACCTTTAGAGTCCATTCTTCTATAGTCGGCAGTTCCTCCTTCTTCCAATATTGACCTATTAAAAGTCTTGCTGCTGTAATTAAATTCAACATCAACTTAGTGTCCACAACAGTAGCATCTGTAATTATGCCCAACAAAAACAATTGCGGACAAAACTTTATCCTTTGCTTGAAGATCTTCTGCATATTCCACCAAATTTTTATCCAAAAAGCCTTAACCTTTTTGCAGGTCCACCATATGTGAAAATATGTTGCATCTTCGCCACCACACCTCCAACATTTTGGCTGATAGTTTGGATACATACTTGCAAGCTTTCTAGGATCTAAATGCCATCTATAAAACATTTTATAAAAGTTCTCTCTTAAGTTTTGAGGTTGTGTAAATTTTACGTTCCTCACCCAGATCTTTTCCCACGTGTCCATTGTGATAACTTCTTGGATATTCTGGGCCCATTTTATCATACAATCTTTAACAAGTTCTGTTTCTGAGTCAATTTCTATCAATGCAAGATATATCCGTTTGATATGTGCTGGACCCTGATTTCTTATTTGCTTTATCAAATTTTCGTCAGTCATTGCAAAACCAGTTTTCTGATCTTCTTTCCACCTGGCCCGTAACTGAGTATATTGAAACCAAGTTTGAACAATCTTCTCATCTCGCAAGAGGTTGTACGGCTTTAAACACCAGACATTTCTTTCCAAGCTTAAAATCTCCTTATACGTAGTCACATCATGTTTGAAACCAACATTTATGTTTTCTATTGCGTGTTTTGGAATTGCCCACAACGGCATCTTGTAATCTAACTTATGTCTATACTTCTTCCAAACTCTCAACAATGCCTGTCTTAAAATATGCACTTTAAACACATTATCTACCTTCTTATCATACAACAAATATGCATGCCAGCCAAATAACAAGTCATGGCCCTCAAGATTTAATAATCTCTCTTGTGTCAAATTAATCCAATCACTTATTCCTGATAACGCAGCAGCTTCATAATATAATTTAAGATTAGGCATTTTAAGACCACCTCTTTCACGAGTATCCTGCATAATCTTAAATTTAACTCGTGGCCTTTTCCCTGCCCAAACAAATTTATTGATACCCCGTTGCCATTCTTCCAAATTAGAATCTTTTTTAAGGACCGGTATCATTTGAAATAAAAATAGAAATTTAGGCAGGACATTCATTTTCACTGCTGCAATTCTTCCCAGCAAAGACAATTGCAATTTTTCCCAGCTCTCCATTTCTTTTTGAATTTTTCCCCATAACTTTTCATAGTTATTTTTATATAACTTTGTATTAGAGGGTGACAAAAACACCCCCAAATATTTGACCCTTTTAACAATCTCAAATCCAGTTAATCCTTCTAAAAGGGCCTTTTGCGATACTGTCATATTTTTGGCCAGAATTTTAGTTTTTTGTGCATTAACTTTAAATCCAGAAACCTTCTCATATTGCATTATTATCTCCATCAGGTCCACAACAGAGTTTTCTGGCTGGGTCACGTAACAACCAGATCATCTGTGAACGCTCTCAGTCTATAATCCTGATCTCTAATTTGTATACCCTTAATTCTTTCCGAATTCCGTATTTTTACCAATAATATCTCCAATGTTAAAACAAATAATAAAGGTGATAACGGACACCCTTGTCTTGTGCCCTTCTCAATATTACATACTTCAGTCAAACTATTGTTAACTATCATTCGGGCAGTTTGCTTTTGATATAATGCCCTAATTGGTTGCAAAAATTTGTCCCCAAAATTCATTTTATCTAAAACTTTCATCAAAAATTGCCAATTCAATTGATCAAAAGCTTTTTCAGCATCTAGAAAAATTAGCGCCGCAGGGATCTGGTTGTTCCTTTCCAAAAACTCCATCACATCAACTATATGCCTCACATTATTTTTCATTTGCCTACCACTAATACTGTAAACCCAGTTTGATCCTCATGAATCACCTGTTGCAGAACCCTCATCAGTCTGTTAGCTAACACCTTGGCAAATATCTTATAATCTGTATTTAAAAGTGAAATCGGTCTATAGTTTTTTACTTGAGTAGCATCTTGATCTTCCTTCGGAATCAAAGAGATAAAAGCAGTTCTCCAAGACGGAGGCACCTTTCCCCCTCTCTGAATTGTCTGGAACAGTTCCTTTAACGGCTTTATCAACTCCAATTGTAAGTTTTTGTAGTAAGCCGCAGTCAAACCATCCGTGCCTGGCGCTTTATCCACCTTCAGTTCCTTATTTGCTATAAGAATTTCTTCTTCTGTTATCAATTGATTAATCTCCTCCTTTTGTGCTTGCGTAAGAACCGGGATGCTAGCATTCTCCAAATATACATCAATGTCTTTTTCATTAATCTTCTCCTTAGCATATAATTTAGAATAAAAATCCACAAAAGCTTTCTTAATAAGATCCTGTTGAAACACAACCTTTCCCTTATATTCAATTTTATCTATATTAGAAGCCCTTTGCTTTTTCCTTAGTCTATAAGCTAGCCATCTACCTGGCTTATTAGCATTGCAAAAAGTATTATGCCTAGCAAACCGTAAGTTGGTTGCCACTTGATCAGCCATCAACTTATCAAATTGTCCTCTTAATAGATTAATAACCTCCTTAGTCTTCACATCCAATGGGTTCAAAATTAGGGCCTTTTCTTTTTCCCTAATTTCATTCTCCAGTTCTTTCCTTCTAGCTTCCAAAGTACGTCTGCATTTATTATTCATATATATCAACACCCCTCTCATGTAGGCCTTGCTAGCATCCCAAACCATGTCCATAGAGGTATCCTTATTCATATTAATTTCAAAGAAATCCTTCATCTGCTGTTTACATTCTTCCACATTTCTCTGATTTCTAAACAAATTCTCATTTACACGCCACGAGCGCCTATCCCTATTGTCCTGATTGATCTCTAACCAAACTGGGCTATGGTCAGAAATAGTTCTTGCACAGATCTTTACCTTCTTAATCCTAGAAAAAAAGTCATTAGTCAGCAAAATAAAATCAATCCTGGAAAAAGATTGATGTCTATCAGAGAAAAAAGTATAATCCTTTTCGTGGAGATATGTGTCACGACAAATATCTCGCAGTTCCAAATCGTCCTTCATTTCAAAAAAAGATTTAGGCAATCTAGCATGGCTCGGAACACGCTTAAAAGAACCAGCCTTGTCCATCTGTACGTCTAAAACACCATTCCAGTCCCCCATAAAAATAAACGATTTATAATCCAATTGGGTAACCTTTGTGTGAAGTAAACTAAAAAAATCAGCTTGTTGTTGATTAGGAGCATACAGTCCAATTAGAAGCGTTTTTTTACCTTCTAACAGCAAATCTATCATGACATATCTTCCTTGCTTATCTACTTCAATTAGTTCCGCTGTTAGAGTACTTTTAACGTAGACAACCACTCCATTTTTCTTGTTCATCGCAGAGGCAACAAATTGCGTACCCAACCTTGAGTTCGATAAGTACTTTTGGTCCATAACCCTAATATGTGTTTCATGCAAACAGATAACATCAGTCTTAAATTGTTTTAAATATTGAAAAACTTTCTTTCTCTTCTGTGGTGAGTTTAATCCATTGACATTCCAGGTTAGAAATTTAGTCGCCATGCTTGGCGTCCCGAAGCTTTTGGAGCACATCTTCAATGGCCCCTGTAATTTCCTTGGGCCGCGTCCCTCCCACAGCTTCACTGTAAGTACGCTTTGGAAGTTCCATAACTTTCTGCTGGTCTTGCTCTTGTACTTGTCTTGCTTGTCTTAAGGCGGCACGCGTCAACCTCTGCTCTCCAGCAGCAGCCGATGAAACTGTAATTTGATCCCCTCCAGCACCATTCTCCTCTGTCTGTCCACCTTCAGCCTCTTGAGGTTTTCCCTCTCCAAATCCCTTTGCAGCTTCCAGGAGTGATAGAGGGGTTGCTTTTAAAACATTGCTGTAGAAATCACGTGCCTGAGTCACGGTAACCAGACGATGTCTTTTACCTTCATGCATCACCACCATTCCGACTGGAATCTCCCATCTAAACTTAATATCACATTTCTTAAGTTCCTGTGCAAGGAATGCAAAATCTTTCCTTCTCCTTAAAATCTTTGGAGGAATCTCTTTTAGAACCAGGACTTCTTGCTCAGCAACCACAAATTTAGTATCATAAGCAGCTTGAATAACTTCATCTCTAGTTGCTCTCTTTGTAAAATAGACCACCACATCTCTAGGTAGCTTCCTCTGCCTTGCAATCCATGAATTTACACGAAAGATTTTATCCATACTTCCCTCTATTTCAGATGCTGGCTGGCCCAGTACTGCTTCCAAAGCCTCAGAGATCAGCTGCTTTAATTCTTCTTTAGGATTCTCTTTTAAGCCCCTGATTCTAATAGCATACTGCATCTGATGGTACTGAACAAGGCTCAGTTCTCCATCCATTTTATCTCTTATATTTTCATTCTCTAGTACCTTTACTTCTAATATAGAATTCTTTTGACTGAGAACCTCCACTTTTTCATCCAAAGGTTGCACACATTCAGCCACACTTTCAATTGTAGACAAAATGTCCACCCTCATTGCACTAAACTTCTCCTCCAGCTTTGCCTCCAGCTTTTCCATCTTATCATCCATCATATCTGACATTACTTGTGATTGCTTTGCAAAGGCATCTTGTAAGTCCTTAAGCGTCAATGCCAGAGGAGGTGCAGGAGGAAGCAAAGCTTGCAATGAGGTCTGTTGCACCGGGGAAGTTCCCGCACTCCGAAGAACTTTAGAAGAAGATTTAGCCGCCATCTTTCCCCACTTTCACTTGTTGCGTACTTTCACTTTAAAGCTATAAAATCCATTGAGCCAGAGAGTAAAGATAAAAATCCACTTCACCTTGACCTCCTGTACCGCTCTGCCTGCTCCTTAATACTCGAGAGTCTTTCCTTCTGGCAGGGGTGGTTGCTAACGCCTAGCTCTGCTCCAAAAATCACAGAGCAGAGACGCTGCGCAGCTTGGAGCAACCCAGGCTTCAGGGGGGCTCAATCCTTCAGCCACCCAAACTTTCAGCTCAGGCGGCCCTGGAGAGCTCAACCCCTACCTGGGGCCTCACCCCCCTCCTCTTCTCCCGAGGAGGGGGCTTCAAATACACCCAAACAGCTGATCGGCGCTGTTTTAGATGGATAAACACAGCTGCGGAGCGGACAGCCCGGAGATGGCTGTCTTCGGTGCCACGTCGCCACCGGAAGTCCAAGGTTTGAGGATTTTAAAGGAAAAATTAGAGCTGCAAGTCTTACAGAAGTTTAAGGGAACTTTTAGGCCTTAGAAAACCCAACCTCCATAACATTAATTGATTTTCCCAAAGAGTGGATGGCTTAAGAAGCAAAATTTAATCTTCAAAAAGTTTGAGATGCCAATTTCAACCATCAAAAATTGAGAAAGAGGTATATATATGGATATCAGAATTTCTAAAGTGCATTCCCCCCTGCTGTAAGAAGTTATACATTCCTTTTTCTAAAATATTAAACTGAATGATGTCACATTATTTCATCAAGCAAGTCTTCCACCAAGTACAACATCAATTCACTCATTCATTATTCATATAGTCATCCTTCATCCATTCAATTTATATGACCACCATTTTCAAACAAGTGTCTCTCAGCAGCAACCAATCATAAATATCTCAAGACATTTGGCAGGTTTTTTTTCATTCTTTGCAAATTAGTTGCAGTCTGTACTATCAGACCTCGGACACCATTAGGTCAGGAAGAACTCTGACCAAAAACAATGTATATCCCATCAGAAAAATTTCCTTTTAGCTTTGCTTGGAGCCCTTGTCCCCTCTTCTATAAACTCAGTGTTTCCCCATTCCAGCTTGTTCAAAGACCCCTTTCAGACCTTGGCATCATTTGGTGCTGGTGGACCACCACCATATACATTAGAAATGTCAAACACAAGGCCCGGGGTCCAGATCCGGCCTGCAAAGTGGTTTCATGTGGCCCGCGAAGCCATCCTGGAAACAGTGAGGGAACGGCCCCCACTGCCTTGGCCCTGGCCCAGAGACCCTCCTTCTGCCAGAGACCCTCAGATCTGTCCCACTCCTGCCCGGGCCCCCCTTGATGTGAACGATGTAGAGCTGGCCACACCCACCCAGTAGGCCATACACACTCTAGCCATGCCCACCCAGTAGGCCATGCCCACCCTGGCCATACCCACCTGGCCCCCTGAGGGCAACCACAATGCTGATGCGGCCCTCAATGAAATTGAGTTTGACACCCCTGATATACAAGAACATTCAGAGGGGAAATGTAAAATGTTGCTAAATGGGCATGATCCTTTTTTCTTTCTTTCTTTCTTTCTTTCTTTCTTTCTTTCTTTCTTTCTTTCTTTCAAAAAACATTTCACATTGTGCACATTTCTGTGCACAGAAATTGCACTGATGGTCAGGATGAGTCTTTATGAGTCTGTCCTCAAATGTCCCCATAGATACGTTTGATTGAAGGATATATTCTGCTGTCTTTGGAACTGTCGGATGAAATTCTTTCTGGTTTCAAAATGAAACAAACAATGTCAACTGTTGATTTTGCTGATATGGCTACTGTTATTACACTTTCCAAACTCGCATCTTTTATAAAAACAAGTTGTCTAAATTAGCACAACAGAAGTAGTCCACTAAAAGAAAGATGGAATAAATTGATGCTAGAGTTGCAGCAAAGCTCCCTCCTTAACATGATGTAGGAAGAGACTGAAAAATTTTCTTTCCCCAAGGCTTTTATGAATATTGCTTAAGCTTTTGTCCTTTATGTCTCCTACATTTTTGTGTTGTTTTTAATAGGGGTTTTCACTGAACCTTGTAAACCGCCAAGACCCATTAAGGGAGTTGGTGTCATATAAATGTTTTATATAAATACATATATACCATGTAAGGAAATCAGGGCAGAGCTGATCATGCCAAACTAGAAAAATTTCCTGGTGTGCAGGAGGATATTTGGAGGAGGGGGAGTATTATAACCCAGTATCAATGTAAAATTTATTTTCTACTTAAAAGATTTTAATTATATAATTAATGATAAAAATCAACTCCCCCTCAGCTGGCTGCATTTTTTTCTTCACATTCTGCCCCCTGCACAACATGTTTCTGTTTCATTTTAGATGAGGGGTGGTGGTGTTATTTAATATCATTAATTGTATCATACTGCTGCTAAAAGCAATTAGAGGGAATAAAGGTCAGTGAAAAATAAACCAAAGAGAAATTTAAAAAAAAACATAGCAGAAACTAGGTGCAGCATCAAGCCATGAGGACCCAGATTGTTGGGGGCAATTAAGCTGACTTTGTAATAATGCCGCTTGGGGTGTGTGTGCAAACCCTAATAAGCAGGCATATACATAGAATGAAGGCTACTGCTAAGCTTGTAAGCCGCCCTGAGTCTTCAGAGAAGGGCGGGATATAAATGGAATTAAAAATAAAAATAAAAATAACACTACAAAGTAATTCTCTGTACATCGCATTCTAGGAAACTGAATGATGACCATAAATGAAGCACAACATGAAAAAGTGATGGGAAATAGACTGTTGCTGTATCACACTTGCCTCCTGCTGTATTAGAAAGTGCATTGCTTTAAAAATAAGCACATCTCTTTTAAATCTCTGATAGGAAAATGCATTTCACCTAAAGAGATTTTATGGTTCATTCTGGAAATGTCTACAAGCCAACTAAAAAGTGGGAGGAAAGCAATTCAGTAATTGAGAGGCTCTGTTGGAGAATGCCCTTCTTTGCCAATTTGAGGGAGGGAACATGAATGATTAAGAGAATTGCCTTGAAAATAAAATCAGTGGGCAGAAAGCCATTGAAATGTAGCTTTTGGAGATCCTGTAATGTTCTATTCAGCTAGTTCAGAACAAAAGAGTTGGATTCTTCCTGCCACTATACCCATGTCACTGAGAACTTTCATATCATAAAGGCATTTATAACCTAGGCTTTCCACCCATGTGCTATTTTTTTAAAAAAATGCCTTGGTTGCATTTCTTATCATTAATATGTTATTGGTATCTCTCACATCATACTTCCCAAAACAATTATATGAGGCAGTTGACTATGGTTGAAAATAGTGCCAAAATCCAGACAGTGGATTAATTTAGCAAGCAGGCTAAATCTGGTATGAACCTAGCCACTGTGAAGTCCCTTCAGCTTTACCAACTGACTGTTTGGCCTCTTTCTCCAATATATATTGAAGGAAGCTAAATACAATCCTGGCAAACTAAAAGTTTCCCCATAGTAATAGTAAACTAATTATGTCCCCCTAGACATAATAAACTAATTATTATTTAATATATGCTTAAAGACTTTTTTGCTACTTACATCTTGGGTAATAGAAATAATGTTTTTTCCCCCTCTGTTGGTCATATACAACCCCTATGCTTATAGTTGCATAGTACAGTAGTTCTTGACTTATGACCAGTCATTTAGTGAAATGCCCCCAAAATTTCTTGTGACCCAATTTTGAAGTTACTATGTTGATGCATTCCCATACACACAAACACACACACGGCCACACAGACACACACTCATCTTCCTCATTATCATCATCACATGATCACACTTTGGACTCATGGCAACCCGCTTGTCTTTACAACTATTTATAGCATCCTGTAGTCAAATTAATAATAATAATAATAATAATAATAATAATAATAATAATAATAATAATAATAATAATAATAATAATAATAATAAGTTGGAAGGGACCTTGGAGGTCATCTAGTCCAACCCCCTGCTAAGGCAGGAAACCCTATATCATTTCAGACAAATGGCTGTCCAGTCTCTTCTTAAAAACTTCCAGTGTTGGAGCAGTCACCACTTCTGGAGGCAGGTTGTTCCACTGGTTAGTTGTTCTAACTGTCAGGAAGTTTCTCCTTAGTTCTAGGTTGCTTCTCTCCTTGACTAGTTTCCATCCATTGCTTCTTGTCCTGCTTTCAGGTGCTTTGGAGAATAGCTTGACTCCCTCTTCTTTGTGGCAGCCCCTGAGATATTGGAACACTGCTATCATGTCACCCCTCACCCTTCTCTTCATTAAACTACACATACCGAATTCCAGCAACCGTTCCCTATATGATTTAGCCTCCAGTCCCCCAATCATCTTTGTTGCTCTTCTCTGTACTCTTTCTAGAGTCTCGACATCTTTTTTACATCGTGGTGACCAAAACTGGATGCAGTATTCCAGGTGTGGCCTTACCAAGGCATTGTAAAGTGGTATTAGTACTTCGCGTGATCTTGATTCTATGCCTCTGTTAAACCAGCCTAGCACTGTGTTGGCTTTTTTGGCAGCTGCAGCACACTGCTGGCTCATATTTAAGTGATTGTCCACTAGGACTCCGAGATCTCTCTCACAGTTACTACTATCGAGCAAGGTACCACCTATACTATACCTGTGCATTTGATTTTTCCTGCCTAAATGTAGAACCTTACTTTTTTCACAATTGAATTTCATTTTGTTAGATAGTGCCCAGTGTTCGAGTCTGTCCAGATCCTCCTGTATCTTAAGCCTATCTTCTGGAGTATTGGCTATTCCTGCCAGCTTGGTGTCATCTGCAAATTTGATGAGTTCCCCATCTATCCCCTCATCCAAATCGTTGATGAAGATGTTGAAGAGCACTGGGCCCAGAACAGAGCCCTGGGGCACCCCACTACACACTTCCTTCCATGTAGATGCAGTTCCATTGAGGAAAACACGCTGAGTACGGCCTGTCAGCCAGCTACGAATGCATCTGGTGGTGATGCTATCTAACCCACATTTTTCTATCTTATCAAGTAGTAGGTTGTGATCTACTTTATCAAATGCCTTACTGAAGTCCAAGTAAATTATATCTACAGCATTCCTCTGGTCCACTAGTTTTGTCACTTGGTCAAAGAATGCAATAAGGTTTGTCTGGCATGATCTGTTTTTGACAAACCCATGTAGGCTTTTAGTGATAACTTTATTCGCATCAAGGTGTTCGCTTATTTGTTGTTTGATTATCTTTTCCAGAATCTTCCCAGGTATTGAGGTCAGGCTGATAGGTCTGTAGTTTCCTGGATCTATTTTTTTTTCCTTTTTTGAAGATGGGAACTACATCAGCTCTCTTCCAGTCCTCTGGTAGTTCCCCAGTGCTCCAGGATCTTTGAAAAATATAGTTCAGTGGTTCTGAGATCACGTCTGCCAGTTCCTTCAGAACCTTGGGGTGTAATCCATCTGGTCCTGGTGATTTGAACTCGTCTAGGCTGGACAGGTGCTCACTTACCATTTTCTTGCCTATCTTAACTTGCCTTTCTATTCTGTTTTTTATGGCACTGGTTTGGGTAGGTTGGACTGTTTTTTCCCTTTGTGTAAAGACAGATGCAAAAAACGAGTTAAATAGTTCTGCTTTCTCCCTGTTGCTTGTCACCTTCTTGCCACTTTCCTCACTAATGGACCAATCATTTCCTTAACTTTTTTCTTGTTTCTTATATTTTAAAAGTCCTCTGGGAAAGGGCGGTATATAAATGTAATAAAATAAAATAAATAAATAAATAAATAAAAGAAGCTTTTTTTGTTATTTTTGACTTTGGTCGCAAGCCTTAGTTCATTTTAAGCCTTAGCTTGCATCACTTCATTTTTGCAGGCATGCGCTGTTTGCTGATATTCTGCCTTAGTTATGTGCCCCTCTTTCCACTTCTTATACTTGTCCTTTTTATCTTTCAGTTTATCAGAGAATTCTTTATGCAGCCATGCTGGTTTCTTTTGAATGATGTTATTTTTCTTCTTTGTTGGTATTGTGCTAGACTGGGCCTTTATTATCTCACTTTTCAAAATTTCCCAAGCTTCTTGAGTTGTTTTCCCCTTTAGGATTCTCATCCATGGAATTCTTCCCAAGGTCTCTCTAAGTTTATTGAAATTAGCTCTTTTAAAGTCCAAGACTCTAGTTTGGCTGTATTCTATTGCTTGTGCTTCCATAATGTTGAATTCCAATATTGTATGATCACTTCCCCCCAAGGTTCCTGTGGCTTTGACACTTTCTATCATTTTATCTCTGTTAGTGAGAATTAAATCCAATATGGCTAATCCCCTAGTTCCCTTCTCTACTTTTTGGGAGAGAAAGTTGTCTGCTAGGTTTGTCATGAATCTGTTAGATCTTCCACTTGGTGCAGAATTTGTCTCCCAGTTGATATCAGGGTAATTAAAGTCCCCCATTACTATTGTGATGCGCTTCCTACATACCTTAGTTAACTGACTAGCAAAAAGTTCATCTATTTCCTCTGCTTGGTTGGGCGGCCTGTAGTATACACCTATGGCAATGTCATTTTTTTCCCCTTTTATATTGACCCAAATACATTCAAGTTTACAGTTTTCGTCATTGTTGTGCTCTATTTCTGTAGAGATAAAGTTATTTCTTATATGTAGAGCAACTCCACCTCCTCTTTTGTTTAGTCTATTTCTTTTAAATAATTTAAATCCCTCTAGCTGTGTGTTCCATTTGTGGGTTTCGTCCCACCATGTTTCTGTAATGGCAACAATATCATATCCGCCCTCATTTACCTGAATTTCTAGTTCACCCTGCTTACTGTTCATACTCTGTGCATTGGTGTACAGACATTTGAGTCCTTTATGACTGACCCTGTGTTTACTTGCTACATAACTTGTGTGGTGCCTAAGTTCCCCTATTTTCTTAGATTTGACCATGATTTTTGATGCTTTTTGCCAGTTTCCATCATTTATTTCCAGTTTCCAGCTAAAAACAGCTATTTGGTATAATGTATTCATTTAACAACTGCACTATTCACTTAATGACTGTGCCATTCACTTAAAAATGGTGCAAAAATTGTCATAAAATTGGGTCTGGTCAAAAATAACCTGCTTAATGCCTACAATAAGTTATGACCATAATTCTAGGTCAATTACAGTCCTAAAGTGAGGACTGCCTGTAATTGCAATTGATGGTGGACAGAGAACGTCAATATTGTTTTTACAGTTTTTTGTTTCAGATGTTTCCCTTCTGAACACTTTTGAAAATCCCGCCCCCTCAAATATATCCAAACTCTGCTCATGAATTCAGTGCTGCTCATGAACTGGTAGATATTTGCTCTAAAAGACAGAAAAATCTTTTCCCCAAAAAATATATATCTCCAACTATAACAATTGAAATGCAGGAAAATGCAAAGAACCCATACCTTGCCTACTTTGAATCATCACCTTGTCTTCTTCCATCCAAAAGGCTATTTGTAGTAGCCACCACTCTACTCTTTCTTAGAACATGTAATCCTCCTTTGCCAGGATCCTATTCTATGCATGTAGCCTAGTAGAGGGTCATTCATACAAGGATACATCAAACTAAATTTATTATGGTTCTTAAATTTAACAACAAAATTGTCTGGGGCAAAGCACAGAACTTGGAGGTGAGGCATCTTGCTAAGACCATGTTACAATGACTTCCTTCTGTGGAACAGAAAAGCAAAACACTGAAGCCTTCTGAAAAAAAGCAGACTCAGCATGCAACCACACAGTTTGCAACAGAGAAACAGTCAGCAAAGAAAGACAGAAAAAGGCAGAAAATATCAGAGGCTTAACTTATGCTGAAATCCATACTCAAATGCTTCATTAAACTGACCTCCTTGGGTTTTTAAATTTCACATTTCTTTTTTGGTTCCACATCTGCCAGTGTGTCTCAACCTCCTGATATTCTTGCTGTTCTCTTTGTTTTTCTTTAATTATGTATATGTGTGTGTCTATGCTCTTTTTTAAAGGCACATTAAATGTTTATTTGCGGTTAAAAAGTCAAACTTCATCAGAAAGTCCATTCTGGTCTACAAGTGGGAACAAAGGACAACATTGGTTTCAAGCCCGTGTAAATATACATCCAAATTCATCATTTCAGGTAAGAATAGATGATGGCTGTTCCATAAAGAGGATCACTGCTAGTAGTCATAGTTTCACCAAGTTTCTTAATAAAAAACTAGTTTTATGCACAAGTAGTTTGTATGAATAGGGACGCGGTGGCTCAGTGGGTTAGGACGCTGAGCTTGTCGATCAGAAGGTCGGCAGTTTGGCGGGTCGAATCCCGAGTGCCGCGTAACAGAGTGAGCGCCTGTTACTCGTCCCAGCTTCTGCCAACCTAGCAGTTCGAAAGCACATAAAACTGCAAGTAGAAAAATAGGGACCACCATGGTGGGAAGGTAATAGCGTCCTCGGACAAATGCTGGCTCTTCGGCTTTGAAACGGAGATGAGCACCGGCCCCTAGAGTCGGAAACGACTAGCACGCATGTGCGGGGGAACCTTTACCTTTACCTAGTTTGTATGAAATCAGTAATGTTGTTGTCAGAATCCATTTATATCACATTCATAAATGTATGTTTAAAAAATTATTCCCCCCCCTGGATTCTGCCATCTCCCAAAGAAGGAGGAGACGTGGATTGGGGTGGATTGGGGTGGGTCCTGACAGTTGTACTAGATGACGCAACTATATGCTACAGTAAATACAGTAAAATGTATTGTTAATGTTGTTAAACCAAAAAAAGTACATTCACAGCAGCAACAAAACCTCAATAAATTTTGAGTGTTTTTATTTCCATAATCTTTTTCCATGAAGAATTCCAAAATACAGAAAACTTCAATCAATGCAGCCCTGCTCTCTGATAACATATAAAGATAGGCCTGTTATCAAGGCCTCTGTACCAGACAAAGTTGATGGGGCCCATGATGGATTTTAAAGATAAGCACTGACACTTTGAAATTGGGATTTTATCAGGATCTGTTAGGTCTAGAGAACTGTGAATCTATTGACATTTGGGCTTATCCGATGAGATGTACTGTCAGAATTGTCTTGGGCAAATCTATCAAATTTGATTTCATTCAGGGACGTTGTTCAGTATTTTTGTTTCTTTCATTTTTCCAATTTATTTCCACATCAGGTTTTTGTAAAAAAATAATAATAAATCCCCAGAACATTTGTATGCAGTTTGGGCTCTTCTCCCCCAGAAATACATGCATTTTTGCATACACTTTTCATTGTCTGTGCCTTTTTGAAAACAATTTTCCCAAATGTATTTCATTTTTGTGCACCCATTCTCTAATAGCAATATATTTCAATGCATTATCTGAGTTGTCACGTGTTACCACATTCAGAAAGGTATGAATATTCAGCTTAAGGCTGTACTGTATGTGTATATAGATCTGAGACAAACCAACAGAGTAAATATACTTTAAATGCAGCTTAAATGAGCTTCTCCCTACTTCCTAGCAGTTAAGCACTGTCAGGCTTTGACCTAGGTTCACCTGCCAAAACTGGATCTTCCAAAAGATCAGTAATCCATCTAACTAACATTTCTGTGCCAGCACCCCACAGTTCAGGAAGTCAGAGCAAAACACAAATAAGGCAGATAACAATGGGAACAGCAGAGTCTCATTGTCACTGCCTGGACTGACTTAGAAATATCCACTGGGAATATCTCCAGTAATTGCAGCATCTTTAGCATTCTTTTTTCTCTTCCTTCTTGACATCATTTTTCTCTCATCATTTTCTCTGTCTCTCTGAGAGAATTCTAATCAGACACATATATGCAGCAGAGCCTGCTGCTGCTATTATTATTATTATTATTATTATTATTATTATTATTATTATTATTATTATTATTATTATTATTATTATTATTATTATTATTATTATACAGGTAATCCTCAATTTATGACCACAATTGGGACTGGGATTGCCATAGTATGTCATTGTAAGTTCAGGCACCCATGTAATTAGACCCAGTGTTTTGACTGCTTTTACTGCTGTCATTAACTAAATCATGTGGGCCTAAGGCCAAATCATGGGGTCATTAATCAAATCCATTTCCCCCAAATGGTTGTTTTTCTTTTTTGTTGGAAACTGGCAAAAAGCTGAAAACCAAAACAACAACAACAAAAAACCCATAGCAAATTGCACTCAATAACCTTGGGACATGTAGCCGGTTATAAATGCAAGCCAGTTGTCATGTATCCAAAATGTGCTCATGCTACTATGTTGGGCATGACATTTAATGACAGCCAGAAATGCTATACAGTTTTTCAGAACTGAAGAAGCTTCTTGGATGAGAAGCAAAATGTCTTCAAGGAAAAGCAAGAAAATTCAGTTGCCTTTTGTAAAAGCACCTTTTGGATAACTGAGAATCTCCATAGACATATAGAATCCATAAAACATCCTTTCTGAGATCATTTACTGACTGATTGTAAATTAAGGACTATTTATATATGGTTGATTGCCCAACAGCCAGAGTTGAGACTGCATTTGGCATTTTTATTCACCTTATTAATATTATTTATGTTGGGGTAATCTACTATTAGATTCATAGTCAAGGACAGGTGAAAATTTAATAAGGCAAGTCCTAGCCAGAGTCCTACCTATTATTAAGGTAGCATCTGAGGATACAGCCAATTCCAAGCTGGACATTTGTTTGTAAAATTAAAATTTTCAGGTCTGATAAATCAAAAATTTGCAAATATCAAGGGAACCCTTTAGTTAGACTTCCAAGGGCATCAATCATGATTGTACAAGAGCAGATTTCTTTTTCCCTAAGCATTCAATTTCAATCTGCAACAATTTCATAATTGTTTTGGTTTGCTTTTTATCAACCCTAGCATCACCTGATATGGTTATGAATCAGATATAATGATTATTGTATCAGGCAAGATATGAAAAAGTGCCTCTTTGTTTGGATTTTAAAGTCCCATGAGAACTTAAGCCAATCATTTTCCAAAACTTTCTCAACTTGATGGTCCCATTGATTCTTTCTACATTCAAATCCAAACTCTGGCAAACATTCCAATGAATAATTTTGGTAACTTGGTCATCACACTGCTTATAATCAAATTGTGAAATTTTGCTATAGCCACTGATCAAATGGTTATTTGTTTCACCATTTTCACCACAAAGATAACGAATTGTTTGTTACATGATAAACTTTTGCTTTCATGGGTTTAGTGGACAAAGTTTGTTCTTTAACATTCCTGATCTGAATCAGATCCATGTGGGGTTTTTATCAGCTTCTCCTTCTATGTCTTCAAATATTGATGATGCAATGGCTTGTTCTTCCATTTAATAAATTGGTTTTCTATAGCTGCTATATTTTCTATTCACGGCCTTCACCTTTGTTGTGTTCAAAACTCTTCCTTTATTGACTTCCTTCAGTAATGGTTCCTCCTTTTTCTTAATATAGCCATTCTAGTCATGTTTTTCTTCCTCCAAAATTTGTTTCACCTACAGGAATCATCTCCCCTCTGGCTCCTGGCAAATATAGCCAATCTATGTTGCTTGTGGGGTGAAGAGCATTTTATATTAGTTTTCTTGCTTTCTGATCCAAGTTATTGAATTCCATCTGGATCCAATCAACAATTCCTGCTGTATAGCACATAATGGAACTATCCAGGTAGCTTGGATGAGTTTCCAGAACTTAGGTTTATTTCAAAGTGTTTCAGAATTGTTTAATATATTAGTCAGAAATACTTTCTTTGACTTGGCTCTGTAATAAATCAAAAGTTTATAAAACTTCCAAATATGTGTAGCCTTATTATATCTTTATTACCAAGATATAGCCCATCATCTTCATCAATTTTGCCTGCCTTTATGATTATGTCAATGACAAATTGCATTCCAATATCTTTGCTGAATTCTTTTGTACTTTTTTGCCTTCATTTTTCCAAATAGGTTTTAACCCATATAAAGTAAATGTGAAAATTTTACTCCTTTCTTTGCCAATTCATCAAGCCACAGTTTGTCTTGTTCAAAACTGATATCAGTGGAACCACTGAGAGTATAAAGAGTATAAAGGTTTATAATGAAAAAAAATCCACATTTAATTTCAACTTCCCCTAACTCCTTCCCCATTAGCCATCAGTTTCATTTGCCAACACTTCATTGAGGCATCCCTAAATTGCCAAATGTTTCTGCCGATTCCCAAAATTTTGAGTCTTTTTTTGAATCCAGCTATGTAAAACAGATTTGAATTATGATGATGATTTGTCACACAGTCAGCCAGATGTTTAGAGGTGGCTTTGACATTTTTATCCATTCAGTCATATTTATCTGAAGGGAGACCTCTAGAGGACTCTGGCTTCCAAAGTCTCAAATTATCTATTGATACTATTAGGAAGTACTACAAAAATCCTGCCTCTTTATACTGTAAACACCCTGAGAAATAAATCAACCTAATTCATATATGCTTCTTTGTGTCCAGTTGCTGGTCCTTTGCTTGAATGAGAATCCTGACTGAAATACTATTTTTTGTCAGTCTAGAAACAAAACGCAGATCAGTTTCAAAAATCAAGACCGTTGCCAAGGTCATATTATCCATTTTTAAAATGCAAATTGGTGCAGCTCAAAAAGAGTATTGGTGGGAGGGAATGGATTAAAAATAGAATTCATCCATCAATCTATATGCTGAGCACCATTTCCAGAGTACCATTATGAGCTGAACATTGCTTCCTGAGATTCCTCTGTAATCAGGGATTTTTCAGATTCCTCCATCCCTTCCACTACGTCATCTCTAACAGCTCAAGCCAAGCTTTGCAAAATCCCCCCTTCCCCATTTTTTAATTCTTAAGAACTATTCAACTAGAATCTGTATCCTAAATGAGCTAAAACATGGAGTGACATTCCTCCCATCCCTGGTAGAACATGAGAAAAGGGAAATCAACTGAGGGACATGCATAGCTATGTAAATCAGAAAACATAAAAGCTACTTCTGAACCAAGCTGATGAAAGTTTCAGCTTATGATTAAAAGGATGTTCCCTATAGCTACCAAAAGAAGAAGAAAGGGAAAGGGGGGGGGGGAGATGCTGTTTCAGGAAATGAAGAGAAGAAGAAAAGAAATTCTCACATTTGCTTCCCTTTAGAATAAATTGGTTTTTTTTCAGCTCAGCTCTTAAAACTCCCTTTAATAGAATACACAGCATACTGATTCAGGTCCCAGTTTTCTTTCCTAGTTCTTTTTCCTCCACCCTCCATCCATACCCCTCCCCACACCAAAAATTGGGGATAATTAGTGGAAGATTTGGATCACTTGCAATTATCAATCATAGAGCTTCAAATGCTCAAATCCTGAGCTGCAAATGACAAAGGAAACCTTGGGTGGTGGTGGTGGTGGGGTTTCAGGTTCCTGTGGTGCAACCCAGGGAGTCCTTTGATCTTTGGTAGCACATATCATTTAGAGCCAAAGACCACAGGACCCTTACTGGAACTGATACTCTAACCAGTCAAAGAAGCCCCATGACTCCCTTCTCACTTCCCAAGCGTAATGAGTAAGAGTTGTTAATACTGGAACCAGTTACCCAGAGAAACAGTGGGTGTTTCTTTGCCATTGGTGTTCACATTTCCTTTGCATTCCTCCATTGGCCAAGTGGTTGGGCTTGATGGCCTATGCATCTTTTCAAAATCTGTAGTTCTTCAATTTGTACAAACTGCAGGCTCTAATCACAAATAATGGGAGTGGGATATACATTTCTTAACAGGAGAGTTGTCCACATTTTGAACGTCTCATTTTAGTATTTAGGGATTTTAACCTTAATGCTCTGGGTGTGGGGTCTAGAATAAATTATCAGTTCATTGCCTACATGGTAACCCTGGGTTTATCTCAGGTAAACTTGGACCCTGTATATACTGGTGAAGTTATGCTGGAAGAAATTTTGCCTCTGAGCAATTGACATGTGACAGGGATATGGAGGATAGTATATGTGTCCTTTCCTATGATCACATTATGTCCCGGTCCAGATGGGATTCTTTTGTTCCACCTAGAGCAGGCATGTCAAATTGCCGGCCCACGGGCCGGATGCATCACAACGAAACCACACCCTCCCCATTGCCAGCAATGGGGAAAATGTCACGATACATCACACGACATCACATGATGTCATGAGTTTGACATGCCTGACCTAGAGGTTGACAGATTGTTTTATACCCTCTTGTTTGTTCTGCCTGGTGAGAGCAAGTGTGGGGATAAGCAGAGGAAGAAGGTTGAATGACAACATGGCAACCAGTAATTACCTTGGTGGGCTAGGTATTGAAAGCTCAGTGCTAAGCAGAAGCAGTTAGATGGTAATGTCAGTTTGCTTTGGCCGGTTGTGAGGTCAGTTGTGATGGGGCCACCAGACCAGGAATGGGAAGCAAGGATTGTGAATGATAAATATAGTGGGAGAAAGAAAGGGACGCAGTGACATCATGGTGAAGATGGGCTTAGAAAGATGGGCCAAGAGCAGGGGGTGGCCCATGTCAGAGAAAGTAGCTCCCCTGTAGTCATCCCTAGATGTGGTCAACACTGCAACAGGGTTGGGAATTTGCCTGTTGCTACTGAATGCCAGATTGCCTTCTCTGTCATCAATAAGGTTGTTCTGGATGAGATCAACCTGTCACATATCACTGAGACTTGCATAGAGATCGAGGGAGATTCTTCTCTCAGAAATGTGCCTACCTGTGTTTCAGATATGGCCTCACCTGAGACCTTGAGGCATGGTTGGGGGGTGGTTTTTTTTCATCCAGGAGACTCTAGTGGCTATCAGGGACACTACTCCACAGATAGCCATGTTGTTGTTGTTAGTTGCGAAGTTGTGTCTGTCCCATCGCGACCCCATCGACAACATTCCTCCAGGCCTTCCTGTCCTCTACCTTCTTCTGGAGTCCATTTAGGCTCACGCCTACTGCTTCAGTGACTCCATCTAGCCACTTCATTCTCTGTAGTCCCCTTCTTCTATTGCCCTCAACCTTTCCCAGCATTAGACTCTTCTCCATTGAGTCCTTCCTTATCATTAGGTGGCCAAGGTATTTGAGTTTCAACTTCAGGATCTGGCCTTCTAAAGAGCAGTCAGGGTTGATCTCCTCTAGGACTGGCTGGTTTGATCGTCTTGCAGTCCAAGGGACTTGCAGGAGTCTTCTCCAACACCAGAGTTCAAAGGCCTCAATTCTTTGGCACTCAGCCTTTCTTATAGTCCAACTTTCACATCCATACATTGCAACTGGGAAGACCATAGCCTTGACTATATGCACTTTTGTTGGCAGGGTGATGTCTTTGCTTTTTAGTGTGCTGTCTAGATTTGTCATGGCTTTCCTTCCCAGGAGCAAGCGTCTTTTAATTTCTTGGATGCAGTCCCCATCTTTGGTGATCTTGGAACCCAGGAAAATAAAAACTGTCACTACCTCCATTTCTTCCCCATCTATTTGCCAGGAATTGAGAGGGCCGAATGCCATGAGCTTGGTTTTTTTAATGTTAAGTTTCAAAGATAGCCATATATGAGACTTAATAGGTTAGGTTCTATTGTTGTAAGTAGTTATTTTTATGTGCTTTTACGCTATTTCAATTGTTATACTTTGGCTGAGTTTTTATGTTTATGTTAACTGTTGGCAATCTTTTATGTGATTATGTTGTTATACAAAATTGATAAATAATATTGTTGTAAATAAATAAAATACCCATCAAATGTTTGCTTCCTCCCAAATAATGTGAAATACCCAGAAATTCATTGTTCAGATACAGTGAACAGAGGATCAAAAGTCTTCTCAGAGATAACTAAACAAAGTTGTTATATGATGTGCACAACCATTTACACCATTTTCCTGGAGAGAAAAAAAATCTGTCTTCTTGAAATCTCATCTTAAATCTCTTGGTCTCAGTAACTGAATTCTTTGTAGTCCACTGTGGTTGTTTCTCACAATATTAAGGGCTATTAGATAACCTATGTCTGTTGGGTCATCATTTCAGAGAAATTTCTTACCTAAAGAGAGAGAGAGAAAAAATGACAAAGAGTGGGCAAAAAATCAGTGGAAGTAAGAGCGACTTCCAACTTCCTGCCAGTTTCCACATTAAGTTTCCTTGCCGGAATCTTGTAGGGAGCATTGCAAATATTCCTTCCTTCCTTCCTTCCCTTTCTATCAGGCAGGTTGCTGGGTGGGGGAAGGAACAAGGATTGCAAGACTGGCTGGGAAACTGTCAGAGAACAGTGAAAATAATGGGTCACAGATTTGGGGCCCATTCTATAAGTTATCATATTTGAGGTACATTGGTTTAAAACCTGTTGCCCCTATAATTTACTGTTTCTTCAGTTAAGGGTCATGACAAGAATTTTATTAGTATATAGATAGTGTGAAGTCTCACAAAACATTTCAAGAAATGGTCTATATATTCTGAGGAGGGCAGGTTAAGCATAAGTAATGGTAGAAGATAAGATTGAGATGATGGTCTTAAAAAACTGTCTAATGGTTGTCCATCATACTGCCGGACCTTCTGTCCAAAACCTATTAAATTGGCTCTCATTAAATTATTTTACTATAAGTAGTAGCAAGATTTGGAATAACCAGATCTACTTCTTCAGAGCTGCCTCTTGCCGCTTTCCCACTTTGGTTTCTTATGTATCATCCATGTAAAACTCATGACTAATTTTCCCCAAGTTTTATATTTCCCATATGTGAGCTAGTGCATTGGAGTTTTCTTGAGAGAGAGAGAGAGAGAGAGAGAGAGAGAGAGAGAAAGAGAGAGAGAGAGAGAGAGAGAGAGAGAGAGAGAGAAGGAAGAGAATTATATTGGCAGTTTTGCTAACAAATTGGTCTATAGAGTTTTCTCCCCAGGAACTCCTGATTCTGCAAAGTTCCTTACAAGTGCATCGATTAGTACTGGGGCTCTGAACATGTCTCTCTGGAGTTGGGGACAATGTGTGCATTCATTTTGCTGTTTTTGCTGCTACTGTTTGTGGGTTGGTTTCTGTTTTTGTTTGTAAAGAAAAGTAGCTTAACATTCCTTCCTTACCCTGGGGAATAGCTAATTGGGTACATGCACAATAGAAATTAGATGGACAAATAGTATGCACAATGTTTTGCCAGGAAAATGGTTATTGTAAATCCCATTGGGGAAATTTTGCATCACTCAAAAATATCCTTAATTCCCTCCACTTAAATAGGCTAGCAGGGTTGCTTTATTACCCTTGTATTAGCCCGAGGTCTTAATTTATTTCATCCATGTATCTTAGACATAACTGGGGTAGGATTTGATTTCAATGAGAATTTGCCACCTTTCATGTCCTTAGGATTTCTAGACTCAACCATACTAGGATGTGGAGTAATTATAAACTGAAAATGCCCCTGAGGATGTTTAAAGTGCATTTTCCTTAACACCATTGGATTAATTGAATCCCCTTCCACTAATTTCATCTATGAGATGAAGCAGGGTTGTTAATTTATGGATATTAACTTAAAAGAACCATTAGTTATCATATCTATTAAATACAGTATATATTTAGTATTAAGAGTATTTATATAGTGATTAAAACAATAGGCTAGAAACCAGGTAAGTGTGAGTTCTAGTCCTGTGTTAGGCACAAAACCAGATGGGTGACCTTGGGCTGATCACAAACTCTCAGCCTAGGAAGAAGACAATGCAAACCACTTCTGAAATCATGCCAAGAAAACCACAAGGATTTGTTTAGGCATTTTCCCAGAAGGCACACATGCACACATGGATGCCCGCACACATGCACACACACAAACACCCACAAAATGTAGGTACAGATTTTCTGTTTCGACAATGGAGTTGAAATACATCATTCAACTTCTTTGGGGTCATCTAGTATTTGGATTTTTGCATTCCAGGACTGGTTGTAAGGCGCCATTCAATTTCTGGTGGCGCAGTGGTTAGAATGCAGTTCTGCAGGCTAATTCTGCTGACTGCCAGCAGTTCAATCCTGACCGGCTTTAGGTTGACTCAGCCTTCCATCCTTCCGAGATTGGTAAAATGAGGACCCAGATTGTTGGGGGCAATATGCTGACTCTGTAAACTTAGAGAACACTGTTAAGCACTCGGAAGCAGTATATAAGTCTAAGAGCTATTGCTATTGCTATTCTCAGTTCTCCATTTCTTCTTCAGTAGCCTTAACTTTGTTCTCCTTTGAGCCAGAGCAATGCTACACTTCAGTGCTAGTCATGCAAACCCATATGTAAATTCAGTTCAGCCTACTGAATATTGGCTCAAAATTAGAATAAGGATTAGGCTGGAACCTGAAATTTGATGGGGTTTATGTCTGCAAAATGGTCTATCATCTCTCTGCTACTTTCAGTCCATTTGGTTAAAAAAAAGCAGTTGCAAGGAGTTTGTTGTTCCTCTATTACAGCCTGTAGGCAAATATTTCCTGTAGGCAAATATTTCTTTTAACTGAATCTTGAAATAGCACAAATTGCAAATTCAAATTGAATCATACTCTCCTCAGATATCAATTTTCCACTTCAAAGTGGATCAGGGTTGATTTGCACAGGTATGGTAGATGAACGGATTGCAAGTAGTCAGAGAAAAGTCACTCAGTATACACTTAACAATACACTATTGTTTGTTATATTGCTTGTTTTGTTTTTTAAAGCAGCGTAGATACTTGAGGGGGAGGACCAACAGTGTGAAAGAGATGTTATATATAAGTTTCATGAACCATTTGATGATTGATATATAATAATAATAAAACCTAATCACATGATGAAAAAATTCAGTATTGGCAAATATTTTTCCTTTCTGTTATCTATTTTCTTCATGACGGAAACTGATTTATATCCAAAATCCATAGAGTTAAGCAATAGCTTTATAAGGTGTTAATCACTTTATTTGAGTTCTTGATCAAAGCAATTTTTTTTGATAAAATGAAATTGCTGCTTAACCATCATTTTGGACTTTATATTGCTCACCAAAGCACTTTTTCTTTGCTCATGAATTTAAAAAGGTATTACATTTGCCAGGAACATATGCAAGTGATTGCCAAATATTTCCTGGAACGGATTTGCCATGTTTGTCTCCAGCTGAGATGTATAAATCAGTAAAAATCCATTCTCAGTCTTTGTTCCTAGTGTTTTCTTTTTAAAGTAGAAACATTGATGACCTACCTGTCATTTTTACCATCTTCTATTCAGATGCATAGTAATAAAAATGCAAATCTCTCTGATATTGTTCTTTGATATTTAAGATTACTCTGATGTAGACTTTTTGATGTACATTCCCTTCATGTTGGTTGTTTTGTTTTTCAGCATAGTTTTCAGTAGTTTACCCCTGAGTTGTTAGTGGGGAGTCTTGGTATGGATTTCAGATAATTTGAGGCAAATCTTAGTGTGATATTAGCTGGCTGGGGGAAGAAGAAGCGGAATGCATGGGTGTTTCACAGGAAGAGGGCAAATGATATCACACACAACATGATTAACCTAATCTGCATGATTTGGGTATTTGGCATGGTTGATGTCATTATGTGTTATCATGACTGCTACCAAAAGTAGAATAGAATAGAATGGAACGGAATGGAATGGAACAGAATAGAATAACAGAGTTGGAAGGGACCTTGGAGGTCTTCTATTCCAACCCCCTGCTCAGGTAGGAAGCCCTATACCATTTCAGACAATTTCTTCTTAAAAACCTCCTGTGTTGGAGCATCCACAACTTCTGGAGGCAAGTCCTTCATTCTTTCTTTACTTACTTACTTATACTTGGAAGATGAATCTGGTATACTTTAACCTTATTTCCCAAGTGTCTCAAAAACAAAAGTCTTCCAGGCATCAGCTATGCCTGGAATTGTGCTCCAAATTAGTGACTTAATAGTATTTGGGAAGCTGTGAATGGGATTAATTATTGTCCAATTGATTCCTCTGTCCTATGTTAATTCTTTGTTAATACCAAATTATTCCCTATTTCATTTTATGAAATTATCCTCAGTGTTTAGTCAATTTAAACTGGAGGGAGAAAATCTCAGTTAATAGTCTAGCACAAATACCATTCCTGCATTGCTTAATTCCTGTTATCTCTGCAAAAAGGCCTTTGAAGTTGTTACAGAATTATTATTTTTCTGCCAAACTTCATGGCTACAACAGCCTAATTAAACTGGCCATGTTAGAGTCCCATATGGCATCAGGAAAAGGAATGTGCAGAAATGACATGATTCTGATCACTGCTAATCCAAAAAAATTGGTACCTTTTCCAGGAAATGTCTTAATCCTTGCTTAAACAATTGAACTAGGAGGCAGAAAGGCAGTGGAATGGGAAAATTCACCATGGCCAACTGGTCACAGCCAACTTGCCATAGGACAACTCACTGCAGGAGAATTTAACAATTCAATTTAATTACTTAAAATTATATATATATACAGTATATATACACACAGTATATATACACACAGTATATATATATACAGTATATATATATACAGTATATATATACAGTATATATATATATATATATATATATATATATATATATATATATATATATATATATATATATATATATATATATATATATGTTTTCTGAGGTTTTCGCGGGTGTCTGTATGTGGATCCTTGGTTTTTCGGGTTTTTCCCCGCGTAGAACTAAAGGTGTGGGCGCAACATTTTGACGGAGTCCCATCCGTCATCATCAGGCTTTAGCTTCCTTCTTCTGGGAGAAGCATGTGGCTGTTAGTTCCTCTTTTTTAAACTGCCAGAGGGGGTGTGTTCTGTGGAGGTGTGCTCTGATTGGGTAGGGGACCAAGTGTGTTCTGATTGGGTGGGAGTGTGTTTTGAATGGTGGGTGTGTTCTGATTGGGTGGGGGGGTGTTCTGAGTGGATGGGCTGGTCTCAGCTGCCAGCTCCAGAACTGAGCTGGTGAGTTGTGCTGCTTTTGTTCGGCTTCGTGTTTGTGGTGGTGCCATGTTTTTATAGTGGGTGTCAGTTTGCTTATTGTGTGGTTTGGAGGGGTTTAAAGTGGCTGATGTTGCAGCTGTAGTTAGGTTTCTGTTTTCTGGTTGTGTGTCTTTATCGTTGTGGGTTCGGATTTGCTTTTTGAATGGTTGTGTGGTGGTGATGTCATGTGATGTTATCATGAGTTTGGGTCTGGTATCATTCTTGGTGGTTGGGCCTCGTCTGTCAATCAAGGCGGGTTTCCAAATGGCTGGTAGACGAGAGGTATCATCTCGTGTATTCATGCTGTGGGGGCGTTTTTCTATCTCAATGGCTTCTCTGATTATTCTGTTGTTAAAATGTTCAATTTTGGCGATAGTTTTGGTTTTTTTAAAATCAATTTCATGTCCCGTGGCTTCAAAGTGTTGGACCAGGGATGAAGTTTGTTCTCCCTTTCTGAGTGAGTTTTTGTGCTCTTCAATGCGTGCACTTATTCTTCTGTTGGTCTGTCCGATGTATGTGGTGGGGCAGGTGGTGCATGGGATTTCGTATACTCCTTGGTTTTCTAACCCAATTATGTCCTTGGGGTTTCTTAGGATGGTGGATATTTTTCTGTCTGTGTAGAATGCTGTTTTGATGTTGTGTTTTTGGAGGACCTTGCTGATTCTGTCTGTGGTCCCTTTTAAGTATGGGAGGAGGGCTTTGCCATTTTCTTGTTCTCTGTCTTGGGTTTTTGTGGGTGTCTCTCTTCGGATTAAGTTGGTAATCGTGTTTCTTTGGAATCCATTGGCTGTTAGTACATTAGTGAGAGTGTGTAGTTCGGTTTTTAGGTGTTGTTCGTCAGCTAGGTGTTTTGTTCTGGAGATGAGTGTCTTGGCTACGGAGTTGATCTGTGCTGGGTGGTGGTGTGAGAGTGCGTTCAGATAGCGGTTTGTGTGTGTTTTTTTATGGTAGATAGTGTGTCCTAGGGAGCCGTTGGATTTCTTGTAGACTAAGACATCAAGGAAGGGAAGTTGATTGTTAGCTTCTGTTTCCATGGTGAATTGTATTTTGGGGTGTAGGCTATTGAGGTGTATGAGGAAGTCATCCAGTTTTTCTTTGCCGTGTGGCCAGATTACGAAGGTGTCATCTACGTATCTGAGCCAGAGTTTGGGTTTGTGGTTGGATTTTTCTAGAGCGAGGGTTTCAAAGTGTTCCATGTAGAGGTTTGCGATGACAGGTGAGAGGGGTGATCCCATGGGTGCTCCTTCCATTTGTTTGTATCTTTGTCCATTGTAGATGAAGTATGTGTTGGATAGGCAGTGGTTGGTCAGATCTAGGATGTGTTTTGGGGGGTTGTATTTATTTTGGATAGCTGTCAAGGCTTCTTTGATTGGCACTTGGGTGAAGAGGGATACAACATCGAAGCTCACAAGTAGGTCACAGGGCTGTAAGTTTAGTTTACTTATGATCTCTATGAATTGGAATGAGTTTTGTACGTGCGAGGTAATGGAATTTGCATAAGGCTGTAGTTGTTTGGCAAGAAATTTGGCTAGATTTTGTAGAGGTGAGCCTATGGAGCTGACTATGGGTCTGAGTGGGGTTCCTTCTTTGTGTATCTTGGGCAGACCATAGAGCTTAGGACATCTGGATGATTTTTCTCTGGGAATGATTGTTTTCTGGATCTCTTCACTGATGGGGGTGGCTTTTATTTTTGATTTTGTGGTTTTTTCCAGGTAGGTGGTGGGATCTGTCTTGAGGAGTTTGTATGTGGAGTCTCGGAGTAGGTTGGATAATTTGGTATGGTAGTCAGATGAGTGTCTTGGCTACGGAGTTGATCTGTGCTGGGTGGTGGTGTGAGAGTGCGTTCAGATAGCGGTTTGTGTGTGTTTTTTTTATTTAAAAAGTTTTACAATACATTTTGACTTTAATCCCCCCTCCCCCACCCCTATCCCTCTCCCCCACTCCCTCCTCCCCCCCCGACTTCCCAGAGCTAAATACAGGGCATAAAATCAAAAAACAAACATAAACACCCCTATATTATCAACAATAAACTATAAATTCTATCTCTCTCTAGCTCATATAAAATGAATACAAACAATATTAATATTACAAATAAAGTAGAGAAGAAAAAGAGGAAAACAAAAAAAGATCTTTACTCAAAATAAATTTTCTTAATCCCAGTCCTTATTCATATTAATTTCAAAAAAAAAAAGGGAAAAGAAAAAAAAACTTTCACCTACTATTTGCATTCTCCCACCTTTCTCTAATTTCCAAACAAATTCTCAGTTACGCACCAAAAGCGCTTATCTCTGTTAATCTTAATAATCTCCAACCAAACTAAACTATAATCTAAAATAGTTCTTGCGTGTATCACGCCAAATGTCTCACAGTTCCAAATCATCCTTAAGTTCAAATAAAAGTTCAAATAAAAAGAGTATATATAAAAAAAGATTTTTTTAAGCAATCTCTAAGACAACTTGTTATTAATTAGGTGCTTACATACCCACTCTTAGTTCAACACATACTTTAAGTCCGTAACCCTAATATACTTTTCTAGCAAGCAAATAACATCAATCTTAAATTGTATAAAATATTAAAAAAAAGAAAAAAAACTTTCTTTCTCCTCTATAATAATTTGACTCCATTGACATTCTAATCTAAAAATTTAATCAGCAATCTTAACGCCCCAAAACTTTTGGAGCACCTCTGTCATGACCCCCAAAACTTCTTTAGACCGCTCTCCTCCTACATCTTCATTATAAGCACACTTTGAAGATTCCATAACTTTCCGCTGGTCTTGCTCTTGCTCTCGTCTCGCTCTTCTTAGGGCGGCACGCGTCATCTTCTGGCCTCCTGCAGCAACCAATGAGACTGTAGCTTGATCCCCTCCACCACCATTGTCCTCTGTCTGTCTGTCTGCAACATCTTGAAACTTTCCCACACCGTGTCCTTTTGCAACTTCCAAAAATGATAGGGGGGTTGCTTTTAACACATTACTATAAAAATCACGTGCCTGAGCCACAGTAACCAAACAATGTCTTTTACCTTCGTACGTTGTCACCAACCCAACTGGAATCTCCCATCTGAACTTAATATCACGTTTCTTAAGTTCCTGTACTAGAAATGCGAAGTCTTTCCTTCTCCTTAGGATCTTCGGAGGAATCTCTTTTAAAAACAAAACGTCTTGCTCAGCCACTACCAAATTAGTATCATAAGCAGCTTGAATGACTTCATCTCTAATTACTCTCTTTGTAAAATAGACCACCACATCTCTGGGTAACTTCCTCTGTCTTGCAATCCATGAATTTACACGAAAAACTTTGTCCATATTTCCCTCAATTTCAGATGCTGACTGGCCCAGTACCCCTTCCAGAGCCTCAGAAATCAGCTGCTTTAAATCTTCTTTACCATTCTCCTTTAAACCCCTAATTCTAATAGCATTCTGCATCTGATTATACTGAACAAGGCTCAATTCTTCATCCATTTTATCCCTTATGTTTTCATTTTCTAATACCTTTGCTTCTAATATAGAGTTCTTTTGACTGAGATCCTCCACTTTTATATCCAGCTGTAGCACACATTCAGCTACGGATACAACCTTAGACAAGATGTCCACCCTCATTGCTCTCAGCTTCTCTTCCATCTTCTTCTCCAATTTCTCCATTTTCTCCTCCAATTTCTCCTCCAGCTTTTTCAACTTTTCATCCATCATATCAGACATCAGTTGTGCGTGCTTTCCAAGAGCGTCTTGTAAATTTATTTATTTATTTATTTATTAGTTTTTATAAACCGCCCTTCTCCCGAGGGACTCGGGGCGGTGTACAGAGGAAGGAAGGTATACAGACCGAACAATAAAATAATAAGAAACACTAATGAACACAAACTGGGACCCCAATTAACGCTATCATGCCAAATCCTTAAGCGTCAATACCGGAGGAGATGCAGGAGGAAGCAAAGCTTGCAGTGAGGTCTCTTGCACCAGGGAAGACCCCGCATTCCGAAGAGCTTTAGAAGTTTTAGCCGCCATCTTCCCCCACTTTCACTTATTACGCACTTTCACTTTAAAGCTATAAAATCCATTGAGCTAGAGAGTAAAAATAAAGAGTCCACTTCACCTTGACCTCCTGTACCGCTCTGCCTGCATCTTGATAATCAAAAGTATTTCCTTTTGGCAGGGGTGGTTGCTAACGCCTGGCTCTGCTCCAAGAATCCTAGAGCAGAGGCGCTGCGCAGCTCGGAGCAACCCAGGCTTTGGGGGGGCTCATCCTTCAGCCGCCCAAGCTCTCAGCTCAGGCGGCCCCAGAGAGCTCAACCCCTACCTGGGGCCTCACCCCCTCCTCTTCTCCCGAGGAGGGGGCTTCAAATGCATCTAAACAGCTGACAGATGCTGTTTACGATGGAAAAACACAGCTGCGGAGCGGGCAGCCCGAAAACGGCTGTCTTTCGACGTCGCGTCGCCACCGGAAGCCCTCTGTGTGTGTTTTTTTATGGTAGATAGTGTGTCCTAGGGAGCCGTTGGATTTCTTGTAGACTAGGACATCAAGGAAGGGGAGTTGATTGTTAGCTTCTGTTTCCATAGTGAATTGTATTTTGGGGTGTAGGCTATTGAGGTGTGTGAGGAAGTCATCCAGTTTTTCTTTGCCGTGTGGCCAGATTACGAAGGTGTCATCTACGTATCTGAGCCAGAGTTTGGGTTTGTGGTTGGATTTTTCTAGAGCGAGGGTTTCAAAGTGTTCCATGTAGAGGTTTGCGATGACAGGTGAAAGGGGTGATCCCATGGGTGCTCCTTCCATTTGTTTGTATCTTTGTCCATTGTAGATGAAGTATGTGTTAGATAGGCAGTGGTTGGTCAGATCTAGGATGTGTTTTGGGGGGTTGTATTTATTTAGGATAGCTGTCAAGGCTTCTTTGATTGGCACTTGGGTGAAGAGGGATACGACATCGAAGCTCACAAGTAGGTCACAGGGCTGTAAGTTTAGTTTACTTATGATCTCTATGAATTGGAATGAATCTTGTACGTGTGAGGTGATGGAATTTGCGTAAGGCTGTAGTTGTTTGGCAAGAAATTTGGCTAGATTTTGTAGAGGTGAGCCTATGGAGCTGACTATGGGTCTGAGTGGGGTTCCTTCTTTGTGTATCTTGGGAAGACCATAGAGCTTAGGACATCTGGATGATTTTTCTCTGGGAATGATTGTTTTCTGGATCTCTTCACTGATGGGGGTGGCTTTTATTTTGGATTTTGTGGTTTTTTCCAGGTAGGTGGTGGGATCTGTCTTGAGGAGTTTGTATGTGGAGTCTTGGAGTAGGTTGGATAATTTGGTATGGTAGTCAGATGAGTTCATTACCACCGTGGCGTTGCCTTTGTCTGCTGGCAGAATGATTATGCTGCTGTCATTTTTTAGGTTAAGTAGTGCTGTCTGTTCCTCTTTGGGTAAGTTGCTTTTGGGTGGTTTGCTGGTGCAGAGGATGTTGGTCACTTCGAGTCTGATTTTGTTGGCGTCATCAGGGTTAATTTTGGTCAGGCTGGATTCGACTCCGCATATAATGGTTTCCGTGGGAATGTGTTTGGGAGCGACTGCAAAATTAAATCCTTTAGACAGGACGTTGGTTTCGGCTTTGGTGAGAATCCTATCTGAGATGTTGTGCACAGTTTGTTTCATGTGTTGCTGTGAGAGAGGAGGGGTTTGTTAGTTCTACGCGGGGAAAAACCTGAATAACCAAAGATGCACATATAGATAGATAGATAGATAGATAGATAGATAGATAGATAGATAGATAGATATAGTGTATATATATATATATATATATATATATATATATATATATATATATATATACATATACATGCACACACACACGTGTGTGTGTGTGTGTGTTTGTCAGTCACGTGTCATTTTGACCCTTCTTTTGCATCCTTTCTTTAATGATTCCATTCCACTCTTGTCCCACAAACTAAAAGAGAGTTTAAGAAAGATTCCATGGATGGAAATCTTAAAGGATGGTTTTCAAGAAGAGATTGAACAACTATTTGCCTGGAATGCTATAAGATCTCCTGCTCAAGACAAGACACTGTAAAACTCTGAGAAAAAGCATTTGACAACTTTTACTTCTTTTATGTATCTTCTAAAAAGTCTTCATATTTTCATCCTAGTGTTTTTAATCCATTAAACGAATCAATAGATGGGAAAGTATGGGAATACTCTCGTATTGAAATATATTGTTGGGAATGCATTTTAACTGTTTAGTTTCATGACCTTTCATAGAACGTACTAGTAAGCAATGTCCTGAAGTAGGAAGTAAGGACAATAGCAAGTTTATAAACATTTTCATTGGGGAATGAAGCATCATTGTTTCAAAGTAAATTAGTTTGTAATCTAGCTGATTCTGCCCTTGCAAAAATAGCACATTGATTTTATGGCTAAAAAGTCACAAATTTCTGTTTTGAAATAATCAAGGATGTGTAAATATATCACAGCATTAGACAAAAGGTTTCATACATCTCTATTACACATATGCTAAACTTTCTATATGTGTGCATCTTCCAATTACAAAATATCTTTGAATTCTGCTAGGTTGGAGAACAGAAGAATATTGAACAAGACATTCTATTTTCATTGTATTAAAAGCTCCTCTTGTGTCACTCATGGATTTTATTTTTAATGTCAGTGTTCTTTCCATTTCAGATTGTTTTTGAAGGCATCCGTGGTCGAGGCATTGAAGGAGACATTGCTATCGATGATATTTCAGTTGTGGAAGGAGAATGCACAAAATCGGATTATGTAAACAACCGTACGTGGGCTTGTTAACATCTCCCAGTAGTGTCCCAATCTAGTGTATAGTTTCATAACATGTTAGGGCTGAAGGAAATGAATTCTTAGGGCTGTGCAAAGCCTTGAAAGGGGTTTGAGCAATAGCAATAGCACTTAGATTTATATACCGCTTCACAGTGCTTTACAGCCCTCTCTAAGCGGTTTACACAGTCAGCATATTGACCCCAACAATCTGGGCCCTCAGAAGGATGGAAGGCTGAGTCAACCTTGAGCCGGTGAGAATCGAACTGCTGGCAGTCAGCAAAATTAGCCTGCAATATTGCATTCTAACCACTGTGCCACCACTGCTCTCAAAGCAATGCTTTGAGAACACCTATAGTTCATAAAACGGGGCAATTCCTGACTTGTCATGAGTGAAACAAAACTTTGCACTGTTTCACAATCACCAAAATATAGCAAGCCATGTCCCCATGCATACCAGTTTCTGGAATGAATTTGGCAGCCTAGTTTGAAAGGTGACTGTATTTCCTCCTTTTCTTTGTTTTGTTTAGATATACCTTCAGAAGCAGTCAGGACACTGCCCCATATACGGAGTTTCCCCGTTTTTCTTCTTGTGTCTGTCTTAATTCATCAGAGGTGACCTTATTCCGGCAGAGGCTATAACACAGATGTACCATCCACTGGCATGAAGAAAAGGGAACATTTTTAAAACAAACAAAAAACTACCAAAGATTCCTCCACTGACTGATGACTGACTCAAATAAAGTTTTTTTAAAGTATGCATATATATATATATATATATATATATATATATATATATATATATATATATATATATATATATATATATATATATATATATATATATATATATATACATACACACACACACACACACACACACACAAAATTGGGGGTTTATTAAAAAAACAAAAGGAATGAACAAACAAGCAAATAAATGTACCATTCTGGACATGAAGGAGAGAGGCCTTCAGGTGCTCTTGTGGTGAAGGAGTAACAAAGGAACAACAGGAGAATCAAATGACACCAACACACACACCCATCCCCACATACCCCAACCAATAATTGGGAGAACTCTGTCAAAAGAGCTATAGAATTTCTTGTCAAAGCACAAAGTCATGGCTTGTTTTGTTTCAAAGACTAGTTTGCTTGTTGCCATGGAACCTTAATGGCCTGCCCCAAAAGAGATTTCATAAAAGAAGAGAGCAAGAGCGAGCACGGAGGAGAGAAAAATCCCTTCACCTCACTGTCAAACAGGGTATGAGAGGAGCTGGCATTTCCCCCACCTTCACCTTCCACACAAGGTTTTAAACATCGAGTTCAATCCAGCCGCAGGCAGGAAGCAACCCAAGGCACTGGAGTGGTTGAAGACATTCTGCTGAAGTTCCTCATGGCAATTACTAGAAACGATATGTGGTCTCTGCTTTGCATGTGTTCTGTTAAGTCCAGGACATATTTATGGTGACAACAGCAACACTGGCTTATCTAGAGTTTGCTTGTGTGGCCACTTAAACATACCCAACACTCTCCCATGTGGTCTTCGGAACCCTAACCCACTTGCCCTGGCCCTGCTCCTCCCACATCCCACTCCCAGTGAACATTATTTGTCCTTATCAAGGGACAAAAAACCAAACTACCATCTTTTTTCTAAAATGCCATGGAAACCAAGTGCCTTCAATGATAACAAGCCTGAGAAAATGGGGTAGGGGGAACATACACGTGCACATGCAAAAAAAAAATGTTCCAGCAGATAGATGCTTGTATAGCTCCAGTGAGGTTTGCAGTTCCATAAAAAGATCATCCTCTTTTTCTAAAGCAAAGTAGAAGAGCAAAGCTACCGACGCAGGAAGAAATTAAAGACACAGGAAATCTACTTCTAGAGGTGGATTGACTTGAACAACAGCATCAAGTCCTTCTGAGTTTCAGCTTTTTCATCACAATGCTGCCCCAGAATTATGGCTTTTGGGTCATCTGACCCAGGAGGAAGTGGCTTCAGTTGCAGCTTGGGAAAATCTGTATTTTTCAAGTTTCGTAGTGGGGTACATTCGTGTCAGAAGGAGGACGAGGAGGCAACAATACTTGGCAATGGTGAATTTCAATGCAGAAACACCGGCGTGCATGTGTGCACAGTTTTTCCATAGTCTAACGTCTGCTCAAAATTAGATTGATCAATAAAGGTCACAATGCATATAGGATATAGTTAAAAAAGGGAGAGACTCTTTATGGCAAAAGGCAGGCCAGCTGACCTGGTTTCATTTCCAATCACGGAGAAGATAAGGCCTCTGCCCTTTCATCAGACTCTGTGCAAATTGTGAAATATTATTTTATTATTTTAGCAAAATTTAAAAAAAATCACTTTTACAAAATAAATAAATAAATAAAACCTGTAAAAATATTTTCAGCTACCTGGCTCCATCCCATACCTATCTTTAGCCAATTTTTCCAACACACTGTAAATTTCCCTTTCTATGAGTTGGTAATGAAAATTTGAAAATCTTTTTTCCGTAAATTATCTCAGCTTTTAACTTCATTAAAAAAAAAGTTTTGTCTAAGCAAGAGTTATTACTATAATTATTATGGTTATTATATGTTCTTTCAATACCCTAGGATGAGAAAAGGGGGAAAAAAACTATATGCAAATAATTCGGATATTAAAAGAAAACAGTATAACATTTGAAAATATCAATATTTTAAAAAGCACAAAGAAATGCAGTAAAAATGATGAGGCTTGGTTTTTTAAAAAAATACTGTAGAAAAAAGTTTGTGCTGATGATTCAGTAATTCAACTGAAAAAAGATAATTTTACAACTATGTTCAATAAAGCTTATTTCCAGGTAAGGCATAATGGTAAGTGGTGTTTGTGTTTGTTGAATGCTTCAGATACTCAGCAGTCATCATGTAGTTTGCTTCTGTTATGTTAGATCAACTATTTCAATTATTGAACAGTATTTAAAAGGGTCTATCTGTCAGATGAATGGATTCTACCAGTGGCCAAATTCCTTATTTCCTCACCCTGAAATCCTGCATGTTCTCTTCAGATCATCTCAATGAAATTGGAAATGGAAGAAAATTTTCATTTGGAAATATAGTTTAGATGTAATGAGGATAGTCTGCTGTGTGATAGAGTATAGAATCCACGAAGATCATAATATAGCCTGAAAATAAAAAAGGCACTATTCTTTAGCATCCTATTTCCATAATACTTTTCAAAAAAATCCATGCCTACCAGGGTAAGATTGTCATCATCTAAACTGATCACCACTGTCTTATCTAGTAATAATAATATGTTTGCTGAGGATTAGCAGATTCAGGTTCACAAAAATGTTAAAAATACTAGAAGAAAGAATGTAAAAACCAGCTCAGTGGCATAGAATGGTGGCTGGCTAAGTAGGAAAAAGTAATTAACTGTAATTTGATGCTCAGTACATGGGGAACTGTGAAATAATCAGTTTAAAAAAGGAATGTCATGCAATAACCTGCATTTTATGTGCAACTAACATTAGGCTATAATTGACTGATTGATTGATTTTGTGCCATCAAGTCAATGTTGGTTCTTAACAACCGTATTGATTGTCAGACTTGCAAGTAAGCCAGACAGGAAATATGACAAGATAAATTAATTCTACTTTATTGTAAGGCTACAATACTAGAATCTTGCAAATCTGAAAGAACAAACTCTCACCATCTCTTTTTACCACGTGATAAGTTGGGGAAGATCCTTTCTAAGTTTCTTTTTCTGTCTACTACCCAGTTGTAGGCTCCTCACTCCTATATTTGATCATTCCATAGGTATCATCTGTTGCCCCATCTTCCAAGGTCATTCTTACATTCCATTACATTGATAGACTTTCACTAGGATGATCTGTACCCAGTTTGGCCCTTCATGTTTTCCAGTGGTACACCATTGATCCTGTAATCAAGTCAATTCAACTTGCTGCTGTTCATAATCATCCCTTCCCTTTCACTTTTCCCAGCAATATAGACTTCTCCAGAGAGCTAGGTCTTCATACTGTTTGTTTATTTATTTATTTATTTATTGATTTATTTATTTATTTAGGGGACTTATATGCCGCCCTATCTCCCGAAGGACTCAGGGCGGCTAACAGCAATAAAAACAACAATACAAAAAGTAAAAAAGAATTAAATAACAGCCCCAAAATAAATTAACTACACAGTTAAAAATTAAAACATATTTAAAAACCCATCGTCAATCCAGGTCAGCCTGATGGAAGAGGAAAGTTTTGAGGTTGCGGCGAAAGGACCGAAGGTCCGGGGTCATCCGAAGCTCAAGGGGGAGTTGGTTCCAAAGGGCTGGTGCTCACACAGAGAAGGCCCTCCCCCTGGGGGTCGCCAGCCGACATTGTCTGGCCGACGGCACCCTGAGGAGGCCCTCTCTGTGTGAGTGCACTGGGCGATGGGAAGTCGTCCCCGGTAGCAGACTGTCCTGCAAATATCCCGGGCCTAAGCCATGTAGGGCTTTAAAGGTAAGTACCAGCACCTTAAATCTCGCCCGGAAGACAACTGGTAGGCAATGTTGTGGGATTCATCCAGTTCACACCAGTTCGGTAGAACTGGTAGCTAATTTTTTGTTGCCCAGGCCGAGAATGGACTTCCGGAAGTGGCATCCACACAGAGAACTGGCTGTTCACATATTTGAATCCCACATTGTAATGTGTCCAAAATATGATCTGAGCCTGCTCATTTGTGCCCCAAGTGAGAACTTTGGATTGGTTTATTGGTTTTTTGGAGGGGCTAGCCAGGCTATTTTCAGATATTTTCTCCAACACAAAAAGTGTACAAACATCAATATATTTATATCCTATTTCCTCAAAGTCCAACTTCTACTCTCATAGGGAAAGCCATTGCCTGCACAGTTTGATCTTTCTTGATACAGAGAGATCACAAAGTATGAATATATATATATATATTATTTGTATTATTAGTCCTATTTTTCGCTATGGTCCTTGACTTTCATTAACAGAGCTTGCAGACTGATTTCATTTCCAGTTATTAATTTAAATTTAATTTATGCAATTTAGATGCTGTCTGACTCCAAATAACTGTGGCTCACAAAATAACAAACAAAATAAAATACAACAACAATTCAAACACATAACCAGCAAAAAAGTAAAATCAGATTAAAAAAACAAAAGAAGAGAATAAGTGTAGATCAGGGATGAACTGTGGAGACTTTGGTTCTCTGAGTTTGGTTGTTTGCTTGCAGAAATTTCATTACCCAATAAGATAACATCATCAGCACTAGCAACTCCACACTCATTTGCACCGATGAAGTTACCTAGATGGGTAATAAAATGTCTGCAAGTAAACAGTCAAGCTCTGAAAGTACCAAGGACTTCACAGATTAAAAAACAAAAACAAAACCCAGGATGGCAAATGCGACTAACAACAGAACCCACAACGCATTCTAACCACTTTAGCCCAAGGCCTGGGAGCAGAGACAGGTCTTCAAGACCCTTCAGAATCCTATCAGAATTGGAGTCAGCTGAATTTCAAGGAAAGCTTCAAAGATAGTTGTGGCAACAAAGTAGCATCATCACTATTGCACAGGTTATTGGTTTTTATTTCTCAACACTCATTATCTTCAGATCCAGCTCCTCTCAATATACTGTATATTCTGCATACAAGTTGAATAAATAAGGGGAGAATATATAGATTTTTCTCATTTGACCATTATGACACCATTTTTTTCAGTAAAGTAGTATTTATTTCACTTCAGGTCTTCCATGAAAATGGGAAAATAACATTGTTCCATATGGCTTTCATAACTAATTCAAATAATAATAATAATAATAATAATAATAATAATAATAATAATAATAATAATAATAATAATAATAATGATGATGATGATGATGATGATGATGATGATGGAACACCTGCTGCCGGCATCATCTTCCCATCGTCCTGTGCGCTCCCACAGGGAGGGCCTTCTCAGGGTACCGCCGGTTAATGAATGCTGACAGGTTATTCCCAGGGGAAGGGCATTCTCTGTGGGTGCGCCTGCCCTATGGAACCAACTACCTACGAAACTTAGGACTGCCCCCGACCTTTGCTCATTTCGCCAGGACCTGAAAACTTGGCTCTTCGAGCTGTTTTGCCCAGACTGATGGGTTTTTAATTTTAATTGGGTTTTAGATTTACTTTTGGGGCTTGAATTTAATTAATTGTTTTAATTGATTTTAATTTTTGTATTTCATGGTTTTAACTGCCCTGTAAACCGCCCTGAGTCCTACGGGAATAGGGCAGTATACAAATTCAATAAATAAATTAATAAATAAAAATAAAAATAATAAAAAAATAAAAATAATAATAATAAAGTTGGAAGGAACCTTGGAGTTCTTCTAGTCCAACCCTCTGCTCAGGCAGGAAACCCTATACCATTTCAGATAAATGGTTGTCCAGGAAGTGCTTTTACTTGCACCTTTATTATAAATAGAAATTAATATGGAATGAATTGATTCTCAGTATTGTGCAGACTGGATCATTCTCAGATCCTTTATTCCAAGAAATCTCAGAAAGGTCAAATCAATGGGTCTCAACCTTCTAATCATGCCATGATTTCAAAGTTACAAGGCTAAGGCAGGGATATAGTACATAAGGGGCTTTTTGCTCTTGATCAGTATGCCTCATCCTGAACAATTTTAAGATGCATGGATTTCAGCTTCCAGAATTCCTATGGGATGCAATTCCTTGCCAGGGTTTTTTCCCTTATTTTTCCTTGCTTAATTTACTGCATTTAGAAGTTTCAGTAATTAAGTCTGGCACACTCTTTTCAGAAATCTAGGCCACATACAGAAAGACTTAAACCTTCTTTATGCTTCTAACTCCCATTTCTTCACAGTAATTACTATTCTTTAACAGTAGAACCAATTACTAGTTTTCCTTTGCAGAATGCATTAATTAAAGGCTGAAGAATCATCTGTCAAGGATGCTTCAAGATAAGTTCAGCACTAAGCCAAAAGTTGTTGACCGGCCTAACCCTAACCTCCACTCTAATATTGCTGTTCTTATGTTGGTTAAGGAGAGGAATTGGCAGGAGCATTGGCTGGCTAAAAGTATACTGCAATCTAAGCCTGGACTTGAGAAGGGGACACATTTTTGATACAATGTTAAAAGAAAATAGGACAAATCATCCCAATTTGTCAGTTTCATTCATAAAGGATGGAATAGTCATCCATCCTGAGCAATGAGGTTTAGGGTTTTTCAATCACACAAGTGATGTAGAATGTTTAAACAAAAAGCAGCACCATCAAATGGAGATAGGGCGATGAGAGAGGGAGGTGTCGCCCTCAGGTTATGATCATTCATTCAGCAACCATTCAAATTTATGATGGTGCTAGACACGGTTGACTTATGACTGGTCATCAAGGTTATGGTCATCACAGCATCCCCAAGGTCATGCGATTGTTGGTCAGGCACTTGGCAAGCAACACACATTTATGATGTTTGCAACAGCCTTTAAGCATAGGATCACCATTTGTGAACTTCCCGGACAGCTTCTCACAAGAAAAGTCAGTGGGGAAGCTAACACAAGATCACAAGTCATTCTGGTAAACCATTCCTGTTCTCACAAGATGGTAGCTAAATAGATGGCTAGATAATTAGCTAGGTAGCTAGATGGCTAGCTAGATAGCTAGAAAGTTAGATAGCTAGATAGACAGGTGATAAATAGGTTTCTCTCTCTCTCTCTCTCTCTCTCTCTGTGTGTGTGTGTATGTGAATTTAAGTGGATTAGACAATATTTTTCATTGTTGAGTTATAGAAAATAGAAAATGCTTATTACAGAAGTACATTATGCAGTTTCAAATCACAGCATGCAATTATTTATCCTGGAATTTCAAATGCAAGATGAATATGCTTCTAAGCACTTATCCAAATGTCTACTCTCATGCAACATACTTAATTTGGTTACTGATTTAATCCACTTTTGGTCTTTTACATAGTATACTAATTTCTAAACAAAATTAACAGGCTGGGCTTTATTTTATGCTAAGTGAAAATCCCAAACCCTGAGATTAAGAATAATTGACCTGTTGTGCCATTAAAGTTACAGTAAGCCTTTAAGAAAAAAAATGTACAGGGGGGAGGAGGAGGAGGAGGAGAGGAAGAAGAAGAAGAAGAAGAAGAAGAAGAAGAAGAAGAAGAAGAAGGAGGAGGAGGAGGAGGAGGAGGAGGAGGAGGAGGAGGAGGAGGAGGAGGAGGAGGAGGAGGTTGTCTCTGAAGTTGATGTTGACTCTGCAATATTCTGGAGTTTTCGTGGCTCTCCTCCAAATTTAGAAAAGGACCATGAAATTTTTCCTTTCTGTTTGTCTTTCCATGGAATTTAAATCAAGGGTGGAAAGCCTGGAAGGTTACAGATCACTGCAATGGTGATGGTTTAATAAAAGAACTACTTCATCACCTTCTAATTAAGATAAGTGCAATATCTCTCTCTATCCCATGCGTGAACATTTCATTGCAGATTTACTTTCCTGAAGTGGAAGGGCCATGGAACAGAAGGCATTTTTTTTTTCTATTACACTGAATTAGAGAGGTCCCAAACCGCAGAGGAAAATGTTGGCACAGCAGTGAGCTGATTCCCCCATTCAAGCAGTATTTGTATGAATACCATATCATCAAAAGGGTAAGTTACCCTTTGGTGGACCAGGCAAATGGTGGGGGAACAGGGGTCTGCAGTAAAAACCATGGGATGGTGCTGTGGTAACTTATAAAATGGTGGAAGAAAGCAACTATGTTAGAAACTTCATTGAAAAGAATTTCCTATTCTAGAATGCCATTTTTCTTTCTTCTACAGATCAGCAGGCAAGCAAGTTGTGGGCTGCTTCCCGCATCTGTAGCCTAACAATTCGATTATCTGGCTTAAGTTGTGTTATGAGGCATGACAAAAGGGGCTGTATAAGGGAGGGCTCCGTTGTATAGCAGGAGGCTAGAATAGGTTATCTCAGGGGGTGCTTCAAGGCCTCTAATCATCTGAAAATCCAGAAAGTCATTATTGTCTGCCTCCAGAGTTTACTTAGCCCTGCCATAATAATTTGGCTCTGCAGGTTATGGGATGAAAATCCATCAGAGGACCAAATGGAAATCAGTAGCTTTGAGTTAAAATATTGCACACCACTGCTGGCCAATTAGCTTTTGTGAGTCCAGAATCTGACACACTGTGTCCACGCAGTGCACTAGCCAAGCACTATTGGTGTTTCCTCTGAAGGACAGCTGTATACGCAATTTGCTACTACATTCTGCTTCATTTACACAATAATCCCCTGCAAGCAGATCGTCTCCCATAATATCAATTAGGTGGCTTAGAGGAGATGTTTTCAAACTTCATTGAATAGAGGCCTAACTCTGGATGAAAGAAATCTTTTTATTATGGCACTGGGCCAGAAATGAAATTAGTGCAGACCCATCCCCTTTCTTTTTTTTGGTGTGAAAACAGGAGTCAGCTCTTGATGCAAGATCCCAAAGGATGTCATATTTCAGTTAGTAGAGGTGAAATTGTGGGTACACATAAGGTATCCCTTTTGAGAAAGGAAGTGTCAGATCTGCCATCACACCACTTCGGCCCTGCTTCACTTTGATGGCAGTCTGTCATAAAATGTGGAAAGGGAGAGAAAAGAGGATACATGGAGGTAGGAAATGATAGGAACCAGAAGTGCCAACTAGAGACAATGGTTGAATGATCCAAGGACACAGGCATGGGAACAGAATGCGAACTCCCATCAAAGAGATGCCAAACTTAGAACTGTTACCAAAAGAACTAATTTGAACTTTATTGGACACTAGCAAGATGACCAAGGGAGAGGGCCCAGGAGGAGGGAAAAATATCAGCTTTACATGGGAATCTTCAGATCTGGCTGTTCCTATGCTGTAACCACTTGGCTTTAGTATACCTATCACCACACATGGAGTCAAGGGTCTTTCTTTCCTAAACACCCAAGCTGGACAGTTCTGACAGGAGGCTTCTGAATAGATTCATCATCATTTTTTTCTTTTCCTTCCACTTTTTTATTTTTTTTCCTTTGGTACCTTTATTCATCATCAACCTAGTGGTAAGTGCAATAAGTCAGTAAATAAGTAAACAAAGTCCTGCACTTAGTCAGAGAAAACCAAATACATGGGTATAGAATAGGCGATATCTGGCTTAATAGTAGTAACTTTGAAAGGGTGTCCTAGTGCAGAGGTCCCCAACCTTTTGGGCACCAGGGACCGGTTACATGGAGAGAGGTTTTTCCGTGGACCAGAGAGTGTGTGATTTTGTGTGCTGCCTGCATCTTGTAGATGGGGCTTTGCTTGTTTGTGCGGCCCGGTTGCTGGCATGCTGCGGCCTGGTACTGGTCCATGGACCGGGGGTTGGGGACCCCTGTCCTAATGGAACATCACTTAAATATGAGCCAGTAGTATTATTCAGATACCAAAAAAGCCACTGTGGTCTTAGGCTGCATCAACAGAGGAATAGCATCAAGATTATGAGAACTGATTACTGCTTGATACCACATTAATGAGCCTGTACATGGAATACTGTGTGTAGTTTTGGTCAACATGATTCAGAAAAGATGCTGATACTTTAGAATAATGGCTACAAAGGATAAAGGATCTGGAGGGTAGATTGTATGATAAATGGTTGAGGTAGGTATGTCTAGCCTATCAAAAAGTAGGATTACTGGGGATATGACAGCCATCTTCTAACATTTGAGGAGCTGTCACAAAGAAGAGAGGATTGACTTATTATCCAAATCACCTGAGGGCAGGACAAGAAGCAATGGGTGGAAGCTTGTTAAAGAGAGATCCAACCTAGAAATAATGATAAATTTTCTGACAGTGATGAACAATTAATCAATGGAATAGAGTTGTGAGTGCTCCATCCCTGGAAGTTTTCTAAAATAGCTATTTGACCAGGATGGTGTAAGGCAGGGGATTGGTCCCTTCCAGTCCTATGGTTCTATATTCTATGTCCTATATTTTCTCATAGTATCATGCATCTTTTTATAAGCAAACAGGATTCCTCACACTTGTGATTACTTAACAAATTAACAGGACAGGTCCAAATTATTGATGTGCACAGCAAAAATTTAAATAGAATTCTTCATTCCTCACCCCAGAACAATACACACAAACCAATTACTGTTCTGTGCCTATGTTTCAAGCAGGCTAATGCCTCACAAATGGGATGCTGCTGTAGCTTGTGCTACAAGTGTTAACAACACCTAAGACTGCCATGTCAAATAGCTGCTTCATCTAATTTCACAATAGGAATAGCTGCTGCTGTGTTGTGCACTAAGCAAAGTTAAATTGAGTAAATCCCTTGATAGAGATGGTTAAATGTTGAAAGAATTCACCAATGTATTCAGTAATGACAGTTCAAAGGAGCCAACCAATATTTTTTACCTCTTATAGCAATGTGCCCACAAAGGAAACTATTTCACCCCAAATCACTTTCTCCCATATGACTTCGGTCCACTTAGTACACTGGTAGAAAAGTATGGATAAAGCATAGCAGTCCTCTTCAATCCTCTTTATCATCAATAAAGATGATAAAGAGTCAAGAGACTAACTTGTATGATAAATGGTTCAGGGAGCTAGATATATCTAAGCCCATCAAAGAGAAGGAGGACATGATAGTTGTCTTCCAGTACCTGAGGGGCCGTCACAGAGATAGAAGGCTGTCTCCAGAGGATAGGAAAAGAAATAATGTGTGGAAGATTGTAAAGAAAAATACAACCTAGAAATAAGGAGAAATGTTCTGACAGTGAGAACAATCAATGGAATAGCTTTCCTCCCAGAGTTGCGGATGCTTCATCAGTAGAGGTTTTTAAAAATAGATTGGATAACTACTTAATTGGGATGGTATAAGGGCTCTTCCCTTGAGCAAGGATTTAGACTAGAAAAGTGCAAAGAAAAGCAACTAACATGATTAAAGCCCTGGAGACTAAAACATATGAATAACGGTTGCAGGATTTGGGTTTGGCTAATGTCTCTTGAGAAACCTATATGCGGGCCAAGAAGCAACAGTGAGAACTGGACACGGAACCACTGATTGGTTCAAAATTGGGAAAGGAGTCCGGCAAGGCTGTATACTGTCGCCCTGCCTATTTAACTTATATGCAGAGCACATCATGAGAAAGGCAGGGCTAGATGAATCAAAAGTTGGAATTAAGATTGCCGGAAGAAACATCAACAACCTAAGATATGCAGATGATACCACTCTAATGGCAGAAAGTGAAGAGGAACTAAAGAGCCTCTTGTTGCGAGTGAAGAAGGAGAGTGCAAAACTTGGGTTGAAACTAAACATTAAGAAAACCAAGATCATGGCATCCGGCCCTCTCAATTCCTGGCAAATAGATGGGGAAGAAATGGAGGTAGTGACAGATTTTATTTTCCTGGGCTCCAAGATCACTGCAGATGGGGACTGTAGCCAAGAAATTAAAAGACGCTTGCTCCTTGGGAGGAAAGCCATGGCAAATCTAGACAGCACACTAAAAAGCAGAGACATCACCCTGTCAACAAAAGTGCGAATAGTCAAGGCTATGGTCTTCCCAGTTGCAATGTATGGCAGTAAAAGCTAGACCATAAGAAAGGCTGAGCGCCAAAGAATTGAAGCCTTTGAACTATGGTGCTGGAGAAGACTCCTGCGAGTCCCTTGGACTGCAAGGCGATCAAACCGGTCAGTCGTAGAGGAGATCAACCCTGACTGCTCTTTACAAGGCCAGATCCTGAAGCTAAAACTCAAATACTTTGGCCACCTAATGAGAAGGAAGGACTCCCTGGAGAAGAGCCTAATGCTGGGAAAGATTGAGGGCAATAGAAGAAGGAGACGACAGAGAATGAGGTGGCTGGATGGAGTCACTGAAGCAGTAGGCGTGAGCTTAAATGGACTCCAGAAGATGGTAGAGGACAGGAAGGCCTGGAGGAACATTGTCCATAGGGTCGCGATGGGTTGGACACAACTTCGCAACTAACAACAACAACGTAGAGAAAAGAAGGACTAAGGGTGACATGATAGTAGTATTCCAGTATTTGAGATGTTGCCACAAACAGGAAAGGGTCAACTTATTTACCAAAGCACCTGTAAGCAGGACAAGAAACAATGGATGGAAATTAATCAAGGAGAGAAGCAACCTGGAACTAGGGAGAAACTTCCTGAGAGTGAGGACAATTAATCAGTGGAACAGATTGCCATCAGTTTTTATTTATTTATTTATTTATTTGGATTTATATACCGCCCTTTCCCGAAGGACTCAGGGTGGTTTACAGGTTATTTAAAACAAGAAATACAAAAGTTAGAAACAATTTTAAAAATTACATCAATCCCTGAAAAAGTAAAAAAAAAAAACAATTAAAATTAAGATTAAAATTCTCAGCCTGGGCCAGAGAGCTCGAAGAGCCAGGTCTTCAGGTCCCGGCGGAATGAACGGAGGTTGGGGGCAGTCCTAAGCTCCACGGGCAGCTGGTTCCAAAGGGCAGGCGCACCCACAGAGAAGGCCCTTCCCCTGGGTGTTACCCGCCGGCAACCTTTTACCGCCGGCACCCTGAGAAGACCCTCCCTGTGGGAGCGCACTGGACGAAGGGAACTTGATGCCGGCAGCAGGTGTTCCCTCAGATATCCTGGACCCAAGCCATTTAGGGCTTTATAGGTAATCACCAGCACCTTGAATCTCACCTGGAGGGCAACTGGAAGCCAATGCAGTTTGTGGAGTAGAGGTGTTACATGGGAGTATTGGGAGACTCCCATCACATCTCGCGCGGCTGCATTCTGCACCAGCTGAAGCCTCCGAGTGGTCCTCAGGGGCAGCCCCATGTAGAGAGCATTGCAGTAGTCTAGCCGGGAGGTCACAAGCACATGGGTGACTGTGCATAGGGTATCTTGGTCCAGGTAGGGTCACAACTGGTGCACCAGGCGAACCTGGGCAAAAGCCCCCCTGGTCACGGCTCCTATATTGTCTTCAAAATTGAGCCGGGAGTCAAGGAGGATGCCCACGTTGCAAGCCCTATCAACGGGGGGTAACACCTCACCCCCCCATCATTAAAGGTGGAATGGTCTGGTTAACCCGAGATGCCTATATGCATAGCCACTCAGTCTTGGCAGGATTGAGACAAAGCCTGTTTCTCCCCATCCAGACCTGGACCGCCTCCAGGCAACGGGACATAAGGGCGAGGGCATCGCTGGGTTGGTTCGGGGTGGAAAGAAAAAGTTGGGTATCATCAGCGTACTGATGATACCCCACCCCGAAACCATGAATGATCTCACCCAGCGGCTTCATGTAGATGTTGAACAGGAGGGGTGAGAGAACCGACCCTTGAGGAACTCCACAAACGAGAGGCCTCAGGGTGGATCTCTGCCCTCCCGTCAACACCGACTGTGACCGGCCCAGGAGATAGGAGGAGAACCACCGTAAATGGTTCCTCCCACTCCCAACCCCCTGAGATGCCGTAGTAGGATACCATGGTCGATGGTTTCAAAAGCCGCTGAGAGATCTAATAGGACTAGGACAGAGGAACAACCCCTGTCCCGAGCCCACCAGAGATCATTCACCAGCGCGACCAATGCCATCTCCGTGCTGTGTCCGGGCCTGAAACCCGATTGGTATGGGTCCAGATAATCAGTTTCCTCCAGGAACAGAGAAAGCTGATGCGCCACCACACTCTCAACAACCTTCTCTAGAAAGCGAAGGTTGGAGATTGGACAATAATTATTAAAAAAACAACCGGGTCCAGGGCAGGCTTTTTGAGGAGAGGCCTCACCACCGCCTTCTTCAAGGCAGCAGGGAAGACACCCTCCTTCAAAGAAGCAGTTATTACTGCCTGGAACCAGCCTCATGTCTCCTCCCAGGCCGCATAAACCAGCCAGGAGGGGCACGGATCCAACAAACAGGTGGTGGAGCTCAGCCTCCCCATGATCCTGTCCACATCATCAGGGGAAACAGGATCACACTCAGTCCAGATAACATGCTCAAGACCGTCCGATTCCTCCACGTCAGACTCCACCCAGTCAGAGTCCAGGCTGGCCCAGATCTGAGCGATTTTGTCCGTCAGATTATGACTAAACTCCTTGGCCCGTCCCAGTAAGAGATCCTCCCTCACCTCCTGGTTAAGGAGGGAGCGAGTCACCCTAAACAGGGTGGCCGGGCGATTATCTGCGGAAACGATGAGGGCAGCGAAGTAATGAGACTTTGCCGTCCTCATTGCCACAAGATAAGACCTTATAAAGGTTCTTAGCTGCAATTGGTCAGATTCGCATCGGCTGGACCTCCAACCGCTCTCTAGACCCCGTCTCTGACGCTTCATCTCCCGGAGCTCCTCAGAAAACCATGGAGCCCAGCGGGATCTGTGCCGGGTGAGAGGTCGCAAGGGTACAACACAGTCAAGTGCCCTGGTGGCCGCCCTCTCCCAGGCATCCACCAAGGCATCGACTGGGCTGTGGGTGAGGGCGATAGGTATAGAACCAAGTGCCATCTGGAACCATTCCTTGTCCATTAGGCACCTGGGGCGGAACCACTTGGTCGGTTCTGCTGCCCAGCAGTGGGGGGTGGCATAACGGAAGACCAGCCACAGGAGATGATGATCTGACCATCCCGGTCTAGATGATCTGACCATGAACAATGGTTGGAGAACCCCCTCCCAGATCATCCAACCACTGTCCAGACAGGAACACCAGGTCGAGGGTGTGACCCCCCACATGAGTCTGGCCCTGAATTACTTGGGACAGGCCCATGGCCATCATGGAAGGCATGAACTCCCAAGCTAACTCAGAAGACCCTCCCAGTGAAGGCAGGTTGAAGTCACCCAGAACTATAAGCCTGGAGAACTCCACCGCCAACCCTGAGAGGGTGTCGAGCAGCTCAGGCAGGGCTGTTGCCACACAGCTGGGCACCAGGTATGTAAGCAACAAGCCCAACTGAGCCCAAGGGCCACATCTCAGGAGGAGGGACTCACTTCTGGCCATCTGGACAATGGTGGCCTCCTGCGGGCATAAAGTCTCCCGGACAACCACCGCCACCCCACCACCCCTTCCCTGAGCCCGTGGCTGGTGTAGCACATGGAAACCTGGAGGGCATAACTCAGTCAGAGTAACCGCTCCCTCCAAGCCCAACCAAGTCTCCGTGATGCACGTCAGATCTGCACATTCCTCCTCAATCAAGTCCTGGATGAGGGGAGCCTTGTTAACGATGGATCTGGCATTAAAATAAACCAGCCTAAGCTCAGGGGCCTGATCACCTTCATCCCTGGGCAAAAGGGTGCTAACCAGAGGGTAGGAGTGCGCCACCGCTCGAAGATAGTGGGGGCGCAATCCCAGATGTTGATGTGGCCCTCCGTGCAACCACCTGCTGCCATTCCCTATTGTCGTGGGGATTTGAAGCCCCACCCCAACATTCACAGAACCAGCAGCCTCCACCCCCAATCCCATCCCGTCAGGACCCCTAACAGGCCCAGACTGAGTGCCGGTTAATAATTCCCTCCCCACCCTACTATCCCTCCCCCTCCCTAACCTTTTAAAATAACCAGCTAAAAATGTATCAGGGGCCTCTTAACATGTCTCAACTCGAGGCCCAGCCACCTCTCGGAGTCCCAACAATTGGGCTCGTCATTAAGGGGAGTGTGGAAACAGGCGGCTGGCCGTACCCAGGAGGGAGGAACCCCCCCTGAGGGCATACAGATCAGCTCCAGAGTAATGGAAACCAACCATGCAGCAATGAAATGTCCACATAGGGCAGATATTACAAATATTACAATGGGTGGTTTGATGGAATGATGGTATTCAGATGGAATAGTATTGAGTCCAGTGGGTATGTCTCTCAGTCCACTAGTCCAGCTCAGCTCTCACCTGAGCTGGCGATCAGAAAGGAAGCCCCAGCCGTCCTCTCACTCCAGCTGAGGAGTCCAACCTGGGGTGGAGTTGTAAGTTGTAAGTGCCTCATCACTGGAGGATTTTAGGGTCTCCTGCTTGAGCAGGTGGTTGGATTAGAAGACCTCCAAGGTCCATTCTAGCTCTATTCTGATTGATCTCTGAGGTCCCTTCAAGTCCAATTCTAAACTTCATCAAAACAAATTCTTAAGAAGTTTTGAATCACCCTAAAACAGAATTGGGAAAAAACAACAACAGAAGCCTCTTTTGCATGAGAAGAAAAAAAAAAGTGAAAGGTAGCTGAAAATTTCAGGTTATATATCGTCCTGCACAGAGATCAGTTCCTGTGCAATTCAATCCCCCAAACAACAGAAAGTGAAAATCAGGAAAATAAAGGAGCAATACTGGAAGTAAATAAATAGATGGCCAAAAGGCCTAGAAAAGAGATAAGTGACTCTGAGTTGAAAAAAAAATTGCAGGGAGGGAGGCTAGTAGAAAATGATCTCCAGAAATGATGAGCAAAATGCCTAGGAAGAGGTCAAAACATCTTTCCCTAGCTTACATGGATGGATTTATAATTATTATTGTGCGAAAATCTATCTGCTGCATGAATTTCAGTTTGTTTTGTTAGCGCTGCTACTAACAATTACTTGGTTGAGTTGAGATGACCCCACTCTCTCTTGGGTAAGTGATATATGTCCAAATCAGACCCATTTTGCCTAGTCATGAAGCATGATGAACTTTTATCATCTTATCTATGTATATTGGAGCCTTGGTGGAGCAGTGGGCTAATGCCTCCTTAAGTAACACCAGCTGCCTGCAATTAGTGCAGGTTCGTATCCCACCAGGCTCAAGGTTGACTCAGCCTTCCATCCTTCCGAGGTAGGTAAAATGAGGACCCAGATTGTTGGGGGCAATTAAGCTGACTTTGTAATAATGCCGCTTGGGGTGTGTGTGAAAGCCCTAATAAGCAGGCATATACATAGAATGAAGGCTACTGCTAAGCTTGTAAGCCGCCCTGAGTCTTCGGAGAAGGGCGGGATAAAAAATGGAATTAAAATATTTTTTTTTAAAAAAAATACCAAATTGAGCACCCTCAGGATAAATGCTTAGGGGCTCTCTAGTCCAAGCAATGAAGTTTGCAGTTCCACCAGTAGTAAGTACTTCTATAAGTCAAATTTGGCTACAAAACAAATTGGCATCCTTTTTTTCCTTAGGCAGTTGAATACTGAACATCCCACTTATGGTTTGACTACTAGGTCCAAGAACTTCAGTTTCCTTTGTTATCTTTTCAGTTAAAGTAATTCAAAGACAAGTACTATTTCTGCTGTGTTGCATCTAATATTGGGAAATCAAGATAAATTTCAGGGCTTCCCCATTCATGTTTCTGGATTCCGAGAGGAAGAGCAGATGCCATAAGCTTTAGAGAATGGGGATTCTTCAAGGGGGGAGGAGGAGGAGGAGGAGGAGGAGGAGGAGGAGGAGGAGGAGGAGGAGGAGGAGGAGGAGGAGGAGGAGGAGGAAATGTCACAAAATCTGGATCTATCTACAGGATCTATCTACCTGGGCACACCCTTAACATGTCATGGAAAGACTTCTGTGATTCTTTAGGATGACTGATGAATATCACTTTCTAGTCATACACATGGAAACAGGCAGACACAGCTTTAAGGACACTGCAAGGGATTATAAGATGCACTGAACTGGAGAATGGAAGAGATAGGGACACAATAATTGCTTTCTTCACTCCTGCCCATCTGGCTCAAGATGAAGAAAAGCATTCTGGAAGTGAGCACCTGGCTATGCAAGTGGTATCAACACTTAGGATTTTTTAATATATATATTGGAATGTGTTTCTATGATAAGAGACTTGTAGCAAGAGTTGGAGTGCACCTCACCTGACCTGGAAGGCTTTAAATGAATCCAGAGAAGAGATCCTAAGAAATACAAGGATAGCAAGCACTGGGAATGGGAATGGAAGAGGTATAGTATGTCACTTCGAAATTAGCAATCAAATACTGAACTAAGTCCAACCCCCCCACCACCCCCAATGCCATTGACCCTTATCTAAGTTTAGCTAGGTGCTGACCATTAGCTGAGAAGATTCCTGTGTGTAGGCTTTTAACAGTAAATAATTGAACATTCATGTGTGGACCTGGGCTTTCATGCTTGACAGATTGAACTAGCTTGCATCTCATGGTCTGGGCGTGGGCCTGATAAATACAAAGCAAATGAAATAAATGTAATAAGAATTGTTTGATTACAACTATAGCATACACAAAGGACAAATACATCTCCAAAGACTTTTTCCATGGAAAAAGCTAAAATATTTCCGAGACCTCATATATCTTCATTACCCAACCCTGGAAACTCTTCCTTTATCTTTGCTTCACAAGCAAAAGTGCAGTTCATCTTCGCTAATAAATTTCATCTATGTTTAACAAATGGTAATAATATATTGCAGATTATCATTACAAGAGGCTGAATGAGTCCTGAATGATATTTAAACCTCCTCTCCAATTTTCATTAGTGGGCCAGTCACTGGCTTTTAATTTAATTTAATTTAATTTAATAATTTGATTTCTATACCGCCCTTCTCCCGAAAGACTCAGGGCGGTGAACAGGGCAATACACAATAAAATCAGATACAAAAATTAAAAAACCATTAAAAACCAATTAAACATCATGCCCATAAAATCAATACATATTAAGTTAAAAACTAATTTTAAAAAACCCAACCCCACCCCGTCAGACCAGGCCAGCTTTTTCGAAAAAGAATGTTTTAAGATCGCGCCGGAAGGAGCGAAGGTCGGGGGCCGTCCGGAGCTCAACCGGTAAGCTGTTCCAAAGGTCTGGCGCGCCCACAGAGAATGCTCTCCCCCTGGGGGTCGCCAATCGGCATTCTTTGATCGGCGGCACACTGAGGAGACCCTCTCTGTGGGAGCGCACTGGACGGAGGGACGTTGACGCCGGTCGCAGGTGTTGCCGTAGGTAATCCGGACCCATGCCATGAAGGGCTTTGTACGTCATAACTAACACCTTGAACCTCACCCGGAGAGCAACCGGTAGCCAATGCAGCTCACGGAGCAGAGGTGTAACATGGGAGTATCGGGAAACTCCCAAGACAACTCGCGCGGCTGCATTCTGCACCAGCTGGAGTCTCCGGGTGGACCTCAAGGGCAGCCCCATGTAGAGAGCATTACAGTAGTCTAGACGAGAAGTCACGAGCGCATGAGTGACTGTGCGCAAGGCATCCCGGTCTAGATAGGGCCGCAACTGGCGCACCAGGCGAACCTGGGCAAAGGCCCCCCTAGTCACAGCTCCAATATGCTCTTCCAAAGAGAGCTGTGAATCTAGAAGGACCCCCAAGTTGCGAGCCCTATCTACGGGGGGTAATAGCTCACCCCCCATGGCCAATGATGGGATAATCGGAATTTCCCGGGATGCCGGCACGAACAGCCACTCAGTCTTGTCAGGGTTGAGTCGAAGCCTGTTCCTCCCCATGAGGACCCGGACGGCCTCCAGGCAACGGGACATCACGTCGAGGGCATCGCTGGGGTGGTTTGGGGTGGAAATAAAAAGTTGGGTATCATCAGCATATTGGTGATACCCAACTCCAAAACCACGAATGATCTCACCCAGCGGCTTCATATAGATGTTGAACAGGAGAGGCGAGAGAACCGATCCCTGAGGAACTCCACAAATGAGAGGTCTCAGGGTCGATCTCTGCCCCCCTGCCAACACCGACTGCGAACGTCCCAGGAGGTAAGAGGAGAACCACTGGAGAACCGTGCCTCCCACTCCTAACCCCCTGAGACGTCGCAGCAGGATACCATGGTCGATGGTATCAAAAGCCGCTGAGAGGTCTAAAAGGACTAGGACAGAGGAACAACCCCTGTCCCGAGCCCGCCAGAGATCATTCACCAGCGCGACCAATGCCGTCTCCGTGCTGTACCCGGGCCTGAAACCCGATTGGTACGGGTCTAGGTAGTCAGCTTCCTCCAAGAACAAAGGGAGCTGATGCGCCACCACGCTCTCAACAACCTTCGCCAAAAACCGAAGGTTGGAGACCGGACGATAGTTGTTTAAAATTGCTGGGTCCAAGGCCGGCTTCTTGAGGAGGGGTCTCACCACCGCCTCCTTCAAGGCGGCGGGAAAACTACCCTGACTCAAAGAAGCAGTAATCACTGCCTGGAGCCAGCCACGTGTCCCATCCCGGGCTGCATAAGTCAGCCAGGAGGGGCACGGGTCCAACAAACACGTGGTGGAGCTCAGCTTCCCCATGATCTTGTCCACTTCTTCAGGGGTAACAGGATCAAACTCTTCCCAGATTAAATCGACAAGACCGCCCGTATCCTCTTCGACAGACTCTGCCCAGTCGGAGTCCAAACCGGTCCGGATCCGAGCGATTTTGTCCGACAGAAATCGACTAAACTCCTCGGCTCGACCCTGCAAGGGTTCCTCCCTCACCTCCTGATTAAGGAGAGAGCGAGTCACCCTAAACAGGGCGGCCGGGCGATTCTCTGCGGACGCAATGAGGGTGGCAAAGTGGTTAGACCTAGTGTTCTGAACCAGCCCTCTTCTATCAAACCCCTATTCAAAAGAAGAGACTGGAGAGCGTCCAAGGCTAAAAGGCTTCTGCCAAGATTTAATTACGCAGTTAACAAAAACACTAGAGCTTGTCTTCTCAAGCGGAAAAGTTGCTTTCAGCAACCAGCCCCTCCCCAAACACTCCTTTTATAGAGAGCTCAGGGCGTGGTCTCCCTGTGCCTCCTCCCGAGGAGTCCCATAGCCTTTCTTTGTTTGTTCCTGCTCGACTGCCTCCTGCGTCGGGCGTCCTTGAACAGGGCCAGCTGTGGGTCATCATCCTCCGCACTCTCGGGCTCACGCAGCTGAGAAGAGGTCCCCGGCTGAGGACTCTGCAAAGCCTCCAAACCATCATCAGCCGGTTCGTCTCCCTCCTCCCCCTCATCTGAGTCCTCCGATACATCGGACCCGGCTGTCGGACCCACAGGCTGGCCCTGAGTCACAACACTATCCCGCACCGCAGGGCCCTTCCCCCGGGTCTGCCGATCCGGATGCGGTCGGGATGGGAACTGTTCGTGAAACGCAGTCACCAACGCAGGGGCATGAACGGCGGTCGCGTCTTCCCATGTGAAGTCCTCCGGCCCGTACCCTTTCCACTCGATCAGGTACTGGAAGCGACCTTTCAGCCAGCGGGAATCCCTGATGCTGGCGACCTCGTACTCGGGGGTGCTGCCTCCATCACGAGTTCCTGATGGGGGAGGTTCTGCTTGGCGAAGTGGACAGGCCGGTTGTTCGGGGACCAACAAGGACCGATGGAAGACGGGGTGCACGCGCAGGGAACGTGGCAGAGTTAAACGATAGGCGACCGGATTGATGACGGCCTCGACTGGGAACGGTCCAAGGTAACGGTGGTCCAGCTTCCTCGCCGGCCGAGTGGATGGTAGGTTCCTGGTGGACAGCCAGACCCGATCCCCCACCGATAGTGGAGGCGTATCCCTTCTCGACCGATCGGCGAACCTCTTGTAGTCGGCCTTGGCCTTCTCCAGCTGCCGTCGCACCAACCGATGGATCGCCTGTAACTCCGCCATGAATTCGTTCGCTGCCGGCTCCGGTGAGTCCACGGGAGAAAGGGGGAAAAACCTGGGGTGATAACCCACGTTGGCCAAGAACGGTGTCATCTGCGTGGAGGTGTGTTGCGAGTTATTAAAGGCAAACTCGGCTATGGCCAAATAGTCTACCCAATTGTCCTGCTGCAGGTTAACATAGCAGCGCAGATACTGCTCTAAGATGCCGATGACCTTCTTGGTACCCCCGTCGGTCTGAGGATGATGCGCGGACGAGAGGCAAACCTTAATGTCCAACGCCCGCATCAACTCCTGCCAGAAGCGGGCTGTAAACTGGGCCCCCCTATCGGAGACGACTCTATCGGGAAGGCCGTGCAGCCGGAACACCTGTTGGATGAACATGCGACTAGTGGCGCGAGCTGACGGTAAGCCGCGACAAGGGATGAAGTGCGCCATCTTGGTCAGCATGTCCACCACCACAAACACTGTCGTGAAGCCGGAGGATGGGGGTAGATCCGTCAGAAAGTCCATGGACACAGCCCCCCAGGGTCTCTTGGGTGTTGGCAAGGGCTGCAGTAAACCAGGCGGGGCCCCTGTCGCTGACTTGGCCTGCCTGCAAGGAATGCAGGAGGTGACATAAGACTGGACATCGTGTCGGACTCGGGGCCACCAGAAAGTACGGGAGACCAAGTTCAGAGTCTTGAACAGGCCAAAATGCCCCGCAGCCGGGTTATCATGACACTGGCTGAGGACGGGTCCCCTGAGTGGCCCTCCTGGAACATAGAGCCGGTCACGATAATACAGGAGTCCATCCGCGACCGACCAAGGCGAATCTGGCCCCACCTCTTCCTTCCGCTGAGCCACCCACGCCTCCTGCTGCTGCGCCTCCCGGATCCGAGCCCGTATATCCACCGGCTCCCGCACCGCAGCAAAAGACTCGACGGGGATCACTGTCCTGGGCGGAAGCTTGTCTTCCGCTCGGGTGTATTCGGGCTTTCTGGACAGAGCATCCGCTCTCTGGTTGTGCCCGCTTGGTATGTACCGCACCCGGAAGTCAAACCTCGCAAAGAAGAGGGACCACCGGATCTGGCGTTGATTCAAATTCCGAGCGGTCTGCAGGCTTTCCAGATTCTTGTGGTCCGTCCGGACCTCGATCTGATGCCGCGCCCCCTCCAGATGATGCCTCCAAGCCTCGAACGCCGCCTTGATGGCCAGCAGCTCCTTCTCCCAGATGGTATAGTTGCGCTCCGAGGGGTTCAATTTCCGAGAGTGATACACGCAAGGGAAAAGGGTACCGCTGGGCGTCGTCGCCTGGAGTAACACGGCCCCAATGGCAATGTCGGAGGCGTCCGCCTCCACGACAAACGGCCGTTGCGGGTCGGGATGTTTCAAGATGGGCTCCTTCATGAAGGCGTCCTTCAAAGCCTGGAACGCCTGTTGTTCGGGGGCGTTCCACTGGAACCGAGTCTTCTTCTGCAGGAGCCGGGTGAGGGGGGCTGTCAAGGCAGCAAAGCCAGGGATGAAAGTCCGATAGTAGTTGGCAAATCCAAGGAGTCGCTGAACGTCCTTCACGCGACGCGGGGGTTGCCAACTCTGCAACGACTCGACTTTACTCGGCTCCATGGCGATGCCCTCAGGAGAAATGCGGTGACCCAGGAAATCGATGGTCACCTGGTAGAACTGGCACTTCTCCAACTTGGCAAACAGCCGATGTTCCCGGAGGCGCTGCAGGACCTGACGGAGATGCTGATGATGCGCTTCACGCGACGGGGAGTAAATCAGGATGTCGTCCAGGTAAATCACGACAAACTGGTCCAAGAGATCCCGAAAGATATCGTTCATAAAATGCTGAAACACAGCGGGGGCGTTGGTCAAGCCAAACGGCATCACCGTGTACTCGAAATGTCCATAGCGAGTACCAAACGCCGTCTTCCACTCATCACCCGGCCGAACCCTGACGAGGTTGTAAGCTCCACGCAGGTCCAGTTTCGTGAAGATCTTAGCCTCCCGGAGTCGGTCCAAGAGCTCGGGGATGAGGGGCAGCGGGTAGCGGTTACGCACCGTGATGGCGTTGAGTTTCCGGTAGTCACAGCAAAGCCGTAACTCGCCCGACTTCTTTTTGACGAAGAGCACGGGCGCAGACACTGGCGAGGACGAGGGCCGGATGAAACCACGAGCCAAATTCTTTGTCAGGAAGTCCCGCAATGCAGCCAACTCGGGCTCCGACATGGAGTACAAACGCCCCACTGGGAGAGGCGCATCAGGGACTAGGTCAATGGAGCAGTCGTAGGGCCTGTGCGGGGGTAATTGGTCCGCCTCTGACTCGCTGAACACGTCAGCAAAGTCGGACAGTTCGGGAGGCAAGGAAACCCCTGGGGAACCCTCCACCTGGCCGGCACAGATATGGCGGGTGTGGTCCACGCACTGCAAACTTGGGAAGGTGACCAAGTTCTGAGACCAATAGATCTGTGGATCATGCGCCCGGAGCCACGCCAGTCCCAAGACCACGGGGAAGTGCAGATCCGAAGTGACGTAGAACTGGATGGCCTCCACATGGGTACTGATGGCCATACACACGGGTTGCGTGGCGGCCGTAATAGGCCCGGACAGGAGCACTCGACCATCGATGGTCTCCACAAGCATGGGCGGATCCACTGGACACTGGGGAACAGCCCATTTGGCCACGAAGGCCGAGTCCATAAAGTTAGTGGTAGCCCCAGAGTCAATTAAGGCATGGACCGGAATCCCCTCTGGCTTGCCAGGAAGGATCAGTCGTGCCTCCAAAATCAAATGCCGTGGAGGTTCACAGGCACCGTCGGAACGGCGTCGCTCGGCGTGGTCGTTGTGGGTCGCCCGATCTTTCACACCGTCTAGATCGGGCTCGGGCCGTTTCCCGATAGCAAAGCAGGGGACTTTCTCGGGGCAGGCTTGGTCACTGACGCCCGCTGACGCTTCTTCGGGCAAGAAGCAGCCAAATGTCCAGGGTCCCCACAGTAAAAACACAACCCCTCCGATCGTCGTCTGTCCATTTCCGTCACCGATAGACGGGACCTGGCGGCACCCAGCTCCATTGGCTCCTCCCTCTGGACTGGGGGCTCACGCACAACAGGGGCGGCAGGGGTCTGTGGGGTGGCACGGCGACTCTTACGCTGCTGCAGCCGGGCATCGATCCGCAGACAAAGATGGATCAGCCCATTCAGGTCTGAGGGAATGTCCACGCGGGCCAGCTCATCCAACATCTCCTCCGACAAGCCATCCTGGAAGGCATCCACGAGCGCAGCCTCATTCCAGGCGGAATCCTGGCTAAGCAGCCGGAAATCGCTGATGTAGGCCTGTAGGGGGCGCTGACCCTGCCTCAAAGCTTTCAGGCGTCGGGTGGCAGTCTGCGCCTTAATTGGGTCCTCATACATGAGGCGCATATGGTCACAAAACCCCCCAAAGTTATCCAACAAAGGGCTAGGCTGTGCCAACAGAGGCATGCCCCAACGAGCTGCATCTCCCGACAGAAGGCTCAACACGAATCCCACCTTATCTCGGTCAGTGGGGAAATCAGCCGCCCTCACGCTGATAAAAAGCTGGCATTGTCCCAGGAAGGCAGGAAACAGTTCTGGATTACCAGCAAATTTATCCGGCATAGCTATCTGACATTTCCTCCTGGGTGGGGGGGCAGCATGTACCTGAGCCTGCAGTTGTGCCACCTGAGTGGCCAGCAAGGTGAGTTGCTGGTTGAGCTGGGCATTCTCGGCAAGAAGCTGCTCCATCGTAGTAATAAGGGGTGGGTGGCTGAAAGCAAACTGTTCTGAACCAGCCCTCTTCTAGCAAACCCCTATTCAAAAGAAGAGACTGGAGAGCGTCCAAGGCTAAAAGGCTTCTGCCAAGATTTAATTACGCAGTTAACAAAAACACTAGAGCTTGTCTTCTCAAGCGGAAAAGTTGCTTTCAGCAACCAGCCCCTCCCCAAACACTCCTTTTATAGAGAGCTCAGGGCGTGGTCTCCCTGTGCCTCCTCCCGAGGAGTCCCATAGCCTTTCTTTGTTTGTTCCTGCTCGACTGCCTCCTGCGTCGGGCGTCCTTGAACAGGGCCAGCTGTGGGTCATCATCCTCCGCACTCTTGGGCTCACGCAGCTGAGAAGAGGTCCCCGGCTGAGGACTCTGCAAAGCCTCCAAACCATCATCAGCCGGTTCGTCTCCCTCCTCCCCCTCATCTGAGTCCTCCGATACATCGGACCCGGCTGTTGGACCCACAGGCTGGCCCTGAGTCACAACACCTAGCCACCCTCAATGCTGCGAGATAAGTTCTCGTAAACGACCTTAGTCGTAACCGGTTGGATTCGGATCAGCTGGACCTCCAACAGCTCTCTAGGCCCCGTCTCTGACGCTTCATCTCGCGGAGCTCCATGGAAAACCATGGGGCCCGTTGGGATCTGCGTCGGGTCAAGGGCCGCATGGGTACAACTTGGTCGAGTGCCTCTGTGGCTGCCCTTTCCCAGGCTTCCACCAGGGCATCGACCGAGCTGTGAGCAAAGGAGGCAGGTGGGGGCCCAAGCGCCGTTTGGAACCGCTCAGGGTCCATAAGGCGCCTAGGGCGGAACCATCTTGTTGGCTCAGCAACCCCACGACAGGGAGTGGCAAAATGGAAGACCATCCGCAGGAGATGATGATCGGTCCATGACAGGGGTAAATTAATTGGGAAACCCCCCCCCCCAAGATCATCTAACCACCGTCCAGATAGAAAAACCAGATCGAGCGTGTGACCCCCTCCGTGAGTTGGGCCCAGAATAACCTGCTTCAGGTCCATGGCTGTCATGGAAGCCATGAACTCCCGAGCTAACTCAGATGATCCCCCCAGGGATGGTAGGTTGAAGTCACCCAAAACTATAAGTTTGGGGAACTCAACCACCAACCCTGAGAGGATATCGAGAAGCTCAGGCAGGGCTGCTGCCACGTGTCTAGGTGAAATATACACCAACAGCAAGCCCAACTGAGCTCTGGGACCACATCTCAGGAGGAGGGACTCACACCCGGCTATCTGGACTATGGTGGCCTCCCGCGGACATAAGGTCTCCCTCACAACAACTGCCACTCCACCGCCCCTACCTTGAGCCCTAGGCTGGTGCAGCACCCGGAAACCTGATGGGCTAAGATCAACCAGGGGGACCCCGCCCTCTGGGCCCAACCAGGTCTCCGTAATGCAAGCCAGGTCCGCATGCTCCTCCTCAATCAGATCGTGAATGAGAGGTGCTTTATTCATTACAGACCTGGCATTAAAATACACGAGCCTGAGCTCAGGTGGCTGCTCATCCTCGCTCCCGGTACCACGTGCTGAAATCAGAGGGTCGGAGCGCATCACCGCTTGAAGACAGCGGGGACGCACCCCCGGGTATTGATGTGGCCCTCTGTTCCTACACCTGCGGCCATTCCCAACCGCCGTGGGAATAGATAATCCCACACCCTGCTCCGGGGCCCCGTAAACCCCCAGCCCAGCCCCTACCACGGCGCGATCAGTCCCTGACCTGGTCTGAGAAACGGTTGGTGGAACCCCCCTAGTTTCCAACCGAGCCGATGAGCCCACCCCCCTCCCTAACCCCTCAAAACATTTAGCTAAAAAACACACCAGGGGCCTCTTATTAAATTTGGAAGAGAGGCTCCTGTCCCTGCCCAGCCATCTCTCGGGGTCCCAATAATTGGGTCCGTCATCAGGAGGCACGATGGAAAAACAGGCGGGTCGCACCCAGGAGAGGGGGGCACCCCTGAGCGCCAATAAGGCTGTGCTGGAGTAAGATAAAACCATTAGTCCGGGGGAGTCCAGTCAGGCAGTCCATCAGTCAAAAGTTGGGAAGCTGAAAGTCAAAAATGTCCAATTCACCAGCTCCCTGCCACTGAGCTGGGTACCAGTCAGATGACTCCAGGATAGAACAGGCACCTCCCTCTCACGAAGGGCCCAGATCTACGATGGGATGGACAATTGCCAACTCAAAAGGGCATACCTCCCTAGATCTCTCACCTCTAGGGAGGCAGCAGATGGTAATTGGTTGGTATCGATGATAACATATACGAGCCGCCCTCTCACAGAGGCTCGTCCAAGACCTTCTTGCTTCAGTGGGGACCATAGAGAGAGAAAAAGAAGAGCAGCAGTTATCAGGATTAACCTGAGGATAACCATAGTTAAGTTGGAGAGCAGAGTTCCTCTCAAGGCGGGAAACGCAAAGCGGGGAGAGCAGGAGACGCAGGATAGAAGATCGATGGACCCCGATGCAAGGGGCTGAAAGCCGGAGGCAAAAAGCCCGTCGCCCAGCCAGCCACACACAGCACCAGAAGTCAGGCAGTCCCACGCCAGCCGCAGGCCTCCTCGGTCGAGAGCAAACAAGAGTGACTTCAAACAGACCTCCACAGACCGCACAGGGGCCACGAGCCAGCAAAACGCTCCCCATTCCGCTCGCAGTCGATCACTCCACCGTTCTATTCTGAGGCCGAGTCAACCACCATTACTAAGCAAACAGGAAAATCAGAGGCCACTCTAGGCCGCGGCTCTATCGGCCCCGAGGATCCACCATTCGGAGCCCTCCAAGCCGCGGCTCCTCCCAGCTCCACCAGGGCCTCCGAGATGAAGACACCGAAGCTTAGTTGAAAAATGGAGGGCTGCAACTCCAACTGCATGCCGACTCTCCTTCTCTCTCGGTTCAATCAACTCTCCGAGCCACAACAAATAGGAAAAACATCTCCGTGGGCTCGGAGGAACCCCAAAGGACCGGTAAGGACACCAAAACTGGAAACGCTCCACGGAGCTCAGCCCAGCACCTCCGCCATCGTGGGCATGTGCAAATAAAATCTTCCATAGTAGTGACTGATCACACTAAGCTTGAACTCTAATGCATGATTATCGTTTACAGAGAATGACCACACAATAAAAAAAAATGTAGGCTTTAGAGTAGACCAAGGAAGAAAAATCAAGGATTTTCTTGATTAGTAGAAAGAAAATAGATATTTTCTATACAAATCCACTTAGGAGCAGCCTTATGATTTTGGGCATAAAATCCAGCAGATGCATGGCCTGCATAGGATCTTCTTGGATGAGACTTCAAAGAACAGCAGTGCGTATATGCATGTGTCAGGATTTTGGTGAAAATAATAGTTACACTGTTTGCAACAGCTAAACAACAAAAGATAAAAACCCTTTAATTTTGCATTTAGTCCACATCACAGATTTGGTTCTAGCCACAAAGGAAACAGGTCCACTTAGCCTAGCAGAGCAAGATGAATATAGCTTTGATAGGGAACCACTACAACACTTGGTTACACAGAAAAATATGGTTAATTTTTAGAGACAGTTGAAGGGATGTTACCTTTATCCTTGCATTATAATCTGTACCACACAGAATTGTTCTTCAGGAGAAAACAACTTCAACAGTTGTCAAGTTTTGAAACTAGGGAAAAAAGATGCCTGGGAGAAAATGTTGATTATGCTTTTCTTCCTAACTTATAATCTGGGGTATATGGTCATCCACTAAATGAAATAATTTAATATTTTCAAGCATTGTCTTTCTTTGTGAAGTGCATTTCTGCATTTCTACCTTATTCTATTCCAGCACATCTCCTAATACATAACACACTGAGGATACCTTACGCCAAAATCAATGAATGCCCCTTTCTAATGGTATTATGTGGAAGTTAAACAGGGATGAGGGATGAGCACTAAGAGACCCAATAATGGAATGCCTGATGGTCTGACCTCTCTCCTTTGCAACCACTAACTGTACCTGTCCATTATACTGTTATTCCTTCAACTCCTAACTCTTGCTGGCAGTTCAAAAGGATAATGTAGTCCACAGTATCAAAAGCCACAGAGATCTCTACATGAACAAGGACAATTATGCTTCTTCCACAAGTGATTCATAGAGCAATTAATGAGGGTTTTTTTTTACTTCATGCCAATCCGTATACTCAACTGCTATTCCTCATAAGCGAAGGTTGGAGATAGAATTGAAACTGGCCATTACTTGTCAAAGACTACAGTGGAAGTACCAGCACCTTTCAAAAGCTGCTGGAGTCTCTCCTTCCCTAAAAATAATATTAACTATCTTTCAGATCCTATTTCCTTCTTATCCACTGTAACCAGGAGGGTGGGGCAGGGGGTCCAGTTTACGGATGTCGGAGCTATATCAGAAAGAGCTTTGTATATTTTTTTGTTAGCCACTATCTCAAAAACCTTCCAGATAACATCACAAGACATCACCTCCGTCTTTTCAACAGATTTCATCCATCTGGCAATGCAAGTGATTTCTCCATGGGATGCTCAGCCAGACAATCACATCTTACACTAATTGAGTCATTTGGCTTGTCCTCAAAAAAGGGCTCTAAACAGTCCAGTTGGCTGATATTCCACAGATGCAATAAGGGCAGAGAAATAACTTTACTATCACAATGTAAGCTCAGATACAGTATATTTATTGATCATGCTCATTTCATCCAGCAACCACTCCAAGCATGTCTTCACCTGGTTCATTTCCTATTGCTCCACCAAAAATTAAGAATTCCTTGAGAGAGGCACACAGGAAGACATTATTCAATGATAATTCTATACAGTATCCTCTCTCTAACCTCTAACCTCCTATTTCAAACCTTTTGAATCTCAAAAAGTTGCCCTGTGCACTGTTTGAAAGTCCTCCAGGTCTATCAAATGACTTAGGTGACCACCTTTATCAGCCTCTCCTCCCTGCAAAGGTTAATGGGTCCAGTTAACTGTCATCCATCTAAGGGTAATAATTAATGGAAAAAAATCCTTCAGCACCAAGTCACATTTCATCTGCTCTGAGATAAAGTCCAAATTTAATCCAGCTATGTGGGTCAGGACTCAGAAGAAGCATATTATTGCCACGGAAAACATACATTCTCAAACTGGCTCTAATCCCAAGGAGTGGAAGTTTAAATCGTCCATAGCTGTCTGAGCAATGAGATCATGCACCCCAGGAATGCACTATACTATGCAACCGAGAACATGAGAAGACCTTCAGATTGTCCCTTTGGCCCAATCTCATATGTCTTTACATGTGGTTACCTGTGGAACCATGTCCCTTGCAGTGACCAGGGTCTCCCAATACAGAATTGCCACTTTTCCTTCCATTCTGGAAGGTGGAAGCTGATGCCATGCACAAAATGTGGCTGGGCAGATCCCAATGAGAGGAAATTATTTTAGTTATTCCCTGCAACTTACCCAACTAGATTTCCCTGTGCTAGAGGTGTTAATAAAGCTGAGGCTTGGAGACAGAAATTTGTTAATGATCTGCCATGCCCTCTATTGTGTAGTGGGTCTGACGCAAGAGAGACGCCAGCCGGTTTGTGAGTTCAGCTCTTCATTGGAAGGGGAAGTGAACTGAGGAATGAGGGCTACCTGGCCTCCTTATATACCTGGCCAGGTAAGCTAACAGCCAATGGGGTTGGCCCTAGGTTTCCCGCCGAAACTGTCCAGGCCAACGCCCCCTGATGGCTGTTGCTATGCAGATGCCTGCATACATAACACCCCTCCCCCCTTAGAGAAGACCCACATAACAACAACAACATGCAACTACTATAACTATGAGTATATATATAAAAAAACAGTGGTGTCCTTGTGTGAGGGTCACTTGCACACATAGTCCGACAGGTAGGCTGGTGTCCTGTGTGGACGGGTGGATCGTCTGGGTGTGCTTGGCCCCTGGGCTTGGACCGTGGGTTCCTGAGGCCTTTGTGCAGGGCTGCAAGGAGCCGGCATCAGGAAGTCCTCCTCCTCTGGTCCCTGCCCTGTGACGTCCTCAGCTGGGTTGACCCCTCCTGGGGTGTGGTCCTCCTGTTGTTCGTGTGCGTTGAGTTCAGGGACGTGTGTGACGCGCTCAGGGGCGTGTGTGACGTGCTCAGGGACTCTTCCTCTGAGCTGATTGATGTGTCGCCTTATGTGTCTGTCCCCCTCCACCCCTACAATGTACGAAAGGGGTCCTGTTTTCCCGACCACTGTCCCCGGAACCCAAGGATGTCCAGCCCCATAGTTCCTTGCCCAGACCAGGTCCCCCAGGTTGAGGACCCTGTGTGTGGGTGATGATGGCAATGGTGATGGTAGTGATGCTGGTGGTGATGGTGATGATGGTGATGATGGTGATGTTGCCCTACTGGTTTCAGCTGCTACCTGGTCTGGGTGTAGGCAGTCCAGCTTGGTGATGAGGCGCCGTCCCCATCGCAGTTCTGCTGGGCTCTTGCTGGTAGCCACGCATGGTGTTGTGTGTTGGGCTAGTAAAAATTTGGCCAGTCTGTGGTGCCATTCCCCACTGATGATGCGCCGGAGTGCGTCTTTGGTCGTCCTTACCATCTGTTCGGCCTGCCCGTTGGTAGATGGATGGAAAGGCGCAGAGGTGGCGTGCCTAATCCAGTTCGCCTTCAAGAACGCCTTCGAACGGCGGTTCCTCCGGCTGCAGCTCGTGGATCTCCTCTCGGGGGCGGCGGCTACGGCAGACGGCGGCTATGTGGCCTGTTTTCTTGCAGGCCCGGCACGTGGTGGACCGGAACTTTCAGAGGCTGCGCATATGGTTCCCACCACACCCTGCGCACCTCTGGGGAACGGCAGTGTTGCTGGGAGGCCTGGGCCTGTCTGGGCGTCTGGCTCGCTGGTCGGGGGTCGACTTCCGCTGGAGGAGGTCGATGCTCAGGTCGTCCTCCTCTGTGGCCCCTTGCCGGTGGATGCTGGTTGCCTGGTTGCCGGGCCGGGTTCCCTGGCAAGCTTGGACGGCCCCGCAGGCCGCTTTGTGGGCTAGGATGGCATCCTCGGCTTCCTGGAGAGAAACCTCCTCTCTTTCGAACAGGCGCTCCTGCAACCGCCTGTCGCGTAGGCCGCAAATCAGTCGGTCCCGTAGTCGCTCCTCCAAATTTGTGAACCTGCAAGCGACGGCAGCTTCCCGTAGGGCGGCGAGGAAGTTGGCGCCGGTCTCGTCGGGGCGCTGGTCCCTTTTCTCAAATTGTGACCGTGTGGCCACCTTGGCGCGCCGGGGCCTGAAATGTGCGTTGAGCCTGGCCACGAGGTCTCGGTACGCGACGGTGTTGATGGCCTCCTGGGGGAACAGGTTCGCGGCGACTTCCAGCAGCGCTGGTCCCCCAAGGCAGAGCAGGGCGGCCGCCTTTGCACCGTCCTCCGATATCTGATTGAACCGCATGTACAGTTCAACGTGAGCCAGGTAACGGGTCCAGGTTTCGGGGCGGCGGGTCTCGAATTCGCGGGGTTGTCCGGCTCTAGCCATGGCGGCAGTTGGTCATGGATGTGGCGCTTGGCATTGCCGGTTCGGCTGGCAGTCGTGGGGGGAAGAAGGAAAAATGCCTTTCCCTTCAGCTCGCGGAGCGTTTCCCCAGTGACTTCAGCTCTTGGTCAGCAGCAATCCCATCCTCGTCGCCACTATTGTGTAGTGGGTCTGACGCAAGAGAGACGCCAGCCGGTGTGTGAGTTCAGCTCTTTATTGGAAGGGGAAGTGAACTGAGGAATGAGGGCTACCTGGCCTCCTTATATTCCTGGCCAGGTAAGCTAACAGCCAATGGGGTTGGCCCTAGGTTTCCCGCCGAAACTGTCCAGGCCAACGCCCCCTGATGGCTGTTGCTATGCAGATGCCTGCATACATAACACCCTCGATCTTATCCACCTTGGGAATGATGGGATCACTGTTTCCCCAGTACTCAGCAAACTGGTTGGCAGCTTCCACCTTCTAATTTAGAAATATCTTCAGAAAAGATTCAAAGGTGCACATGTTTCAAGAATACAGGCAGTCACAGCTCTTGCTTGCCATGTTGCTTGCCAGGAGAAAGCAAACAGCTAGAGGGGGGAAAATTGTAGGAAAACAAGTTGTGTACATAAATTGCCTGAGTTGTCGATCATATTATCAAAGAGCATCATTCAAGCAGGAACTGCTTCTAGTCTAGCAAAAAATACAAGGTTGTCACGGAAACAGCAGCATTTTCCTTAGAGAAAACAAGGAAATATCTCAGGGGGGGGGGAGGAAGCAAAGCTTAATTAAAACAGCTTAAACAATACTAAAATTATAGATGTCCCAGGAAACCTCTTAGGCTTTAATTCCAAAACATGCAAGTAATCAGACAAATAGCAGCTGAACAATAATAATACTCAAGAATTTCTAGCATTCTTCCTACCCTGGTTGTGAGTGACAGATTTTTAAATTTTGGACTAACTCGTAATCTTGAGAAACATTGTCCTGAGCAAAACAAATCATTGTAAACCTCAGAATGCCTAAATGCCTCAAACTAATTGTGCTTTGGGGACAAAAGCAGTAGAAAGAGAAAGTTTTAAGAACAATTTTAAGGACAGGCTTTAAAAGTTGACAATAATTAGGTGATTTAATACTATTTTGTAGAGATTAAACAGCAACCAGGACTTCTAAAAATAAAATTCTGTGAGCAAGATGAGGGATACCTAAATTTGATAAATAAATAAAATAAAATCTTACATTTATCACTGTCACACTCAATAACTGTTTTATGAATAGCCACTATTTATAGCCACTGCCCCAGTCTGTGCTTCCTGCATTTCAACTTTTATTGATTTCAAAATAACTTTGTGAGATTGGGTAGCTCCACAAGGTATTTTTTAATTTGTTTACTTCTAAAACGTAGCATTATTCCTTCAAAGTGATTGGCAGAAGGGCCAAAAAACAACTTTTCTCTACAACTTCCAGCTTGTAAAATTTAGTCAACTCACAGCCAAAACAGGCAGCAGTAATTTTAAGAAAGGCACACCATTTTTTCCCCATAAAATAAGGACTCATCTCTTACCTGAAATGAATCAGCTCTATTTGTTCTGCTAAAGAGTACATTATGAACCATCCTGTGAAAATCGGAACTGTCAGAGAAACAATTTAGAGGATAGAATCAATACTTGGCATTATTTTAATTAACAACTAGAGGGCACTTGATCCTGTCTTCAGTCAATTTAGAAGACATTATATGGTGATGAAGTGGAATTTTATGATATTATCTGTTCATTTCTACCTGTTTATCTTTCATAGAAGATTTATTTAAAGGAGGATGGAAGCACATTTGCTAGATTCTGATACTGCTACCAGGCACTGAGAATTCATGCATGGGTGACATGAACATCTCAGGATCAGAAGAAGGTTTTTCCATTTATCTTAAGCCCAGACCATCTTAAGCTCATTTAAATCTCCTAAATGAAAGTATTAATAAATGGAAGAAGATAGTTATGTTCATAATGGGTCCAAAATTGCTTCTGCAGTTTTCATTCATTAAAATTGCTTTTGATTTCCTTCTCCTCATCTCTCACACCCTGCAAAATTATTCTCACTGATGAAGCACAGGGTTTTTACACTTCTTTCCATTGTGAGGGATCCAAATTATACCTTCCTCTGTATAATTATTTCTTCAGTAATCAATAATCTCCCTAGCTGCACACCCTTCCATTAGTCCTCAATAGAATCCTCTTCAGAATGTTTCCAGATCAAAATGCCTCAATTTCTGACTTCTTCTTTTATCATTGGACCATTTCTAAATGTACCATTTGTGACCCAGGAGTAAAGATGGCAGGTTCTTTATCTTCACTCTCTACATGGGCAATGGGAAGAAAAGATATAATGCAGCAAAAAAAAAAAAACCTTTTGGATGGTGGAAATAGCAGAACTAATTTCATTTGTCAAGACAAACTATTTAGCTAGATCATTTACTACATGTTTGTTAAGAACGATTCATTGCAAATTTCTCCATTAATAAGATAGACAGAAGTGAGGTGGGAAAAATTCAAATGGAAAGAAAGTGAAATTGACTATTTGGATTGCTTAACTCCAGCTGGCTGTCTTTCCTATCTGGACTACCTGGGAATGTTGACATCAATCTTGCAAACCTGAAAGTACCAGCCTCCTGCTTCTCTTTTACCAAGCAATAAGTTAAGGAGGTTCCTTTATCTTTATCTACCCGTTATGTAGCTGGCAACTATGCCACCTCTTCTGTGATGGAGTTCTCTAGGCAGCATTTCTTCCCCTAGCCCCATCTCCCAAGGTTATTGTGAGGTGTTCTCACAATGAATCGTTAAAGGTGCTTCCAAGCAAAGGCATCACGCAGAGATGCAATCATATTATCTTTATTCATGATAGATCAAAGAGAAAGAAATATTTGGCATGAAAGCATTCATGCCTGCATGTAAGAGAGAAATAAAATAAAACAAGCTAGCATAACATGACTAAAAGAAGGACTAAGAACTAGGGGAGGAGAAATGGAGACTAGAAGCTGAAATACAGTAGAACAAAGAGCAGCCCCTCGTGCAGAGGTATTTATGGGGGGTCTTGGCCCCTCCTTGACCATAAAACACTCTCACCAATGGGGCTGTGGGTCCGAGACCCTTGGCTCATCAGTGGAAGCAAAGAAGCCTCTTTGCCTCCATCTGATGACCCTTTTGGGGAACTGCCAATGGCTGGCACTAATCACCTAACAATTCCCCTTCTTGCCAGCCAATGACAGGGACCAGTGAATGTATGTAAGGGGCGAGCAGGTGTCATAGACATGCATAAAAACATTCAGAAGGCCAAACACAAACGCTTACACAGAAGGTTGTGCCGGTCAATGGGAACAGGCTTGGTAAACAGATCAGCTATCTGGTCAGCTGTATTACAGTGCTCAACATGTATAAAACCCTTTTTGGTAAGCTGCCTGACATTTTTGTAGCGTATGTCTATATGGCGAGATCTAGATCCTACTGCATAAGCCTCCGAGATTGCAATGGCAGCTGTGTTGTCCTCTAGAATTTGGATGGGCAGAGGGGGAGCTGCCCAGATGCTTGTTATCAGCTCATTGAACCAAGTCAAATCATTGGCCGTGTTTGACAGGCTGGCAAATTGAGCCTCGGCCGTGGAGCAAGAAATAAATTTTTGCTGCCTAACATTCCAATGTACTGGGCAGCCATTTAGCAATATGAGAAAACCGGAAGTGCTCCGTCTAGTTTTGGTGTCGCCAGCCCAGTCTGCATCTGAGTAAGCGGAGAGCTGGGCCGTCTTCCCCTTCTCTGGTTCTAGCATAAGGAGGGCATCAGCTGTGCCCTTAAGGTATCTAAGCACCCTTTTAACAGCAGTCCAGTGGAATTCCTTTGGGTGTTCCACATGCCTGGACAATAGATTCACAGCTAAAGCTATGTCAGGTCTGCTCCAATTGCTGATGTATAGCAAGGAGCCAATCACAGATCTGTAAAGCGTGTTATCTGTGAACTCAGGACCGTCCTTATGGGTGTGGTTGTAAAAATCGGTTTGCATTGGGCTATGTGTAGGATTAGATTCTGTCATTTTGCATTTGGCCAGTAATTTCTCTATCTTTTCTTTTTGAGATAGAGCGAACCCCCCTTTAGTGGCCAAAATATGCACACCCAAGTACTTGTCAACCCGCCCCAAAGACTTCAGAGTAAACTTTTCTTCCAGGGCCTTGGCAAATTCATCACACCCTTTCTTGTTTGGCCCTACATATAATAGATCGTCCACATAAACTAACACCCGTTCTGTGGTACCCTTGGAATTGCGTGTGAAAACACATTGATCTGCATGAGATGTATGGAAACCAACTCGCTCTAAACTCTTTCTAAGACAGTCATACCATAATTTCCCTGACTGCTTAAGACCATATGTGAAGCAACCATGTATTTCCCCCTTCTTGCTGGTAGCCAGGTGGGGCCTTCACGTAGATCTGCCGGTCCAAGTTGGCGTGGAGGTAAGCCGTCTGGATGTTGAATTGGAAGACTTCTTCTCCCAGAGCGGCTGCAGTCACGAGGGCGGCCTTGATGCTCTCTGCCCAGACGGTTGGAGAGTAAGTCTCCGAGTAGTCTTCCATATAACGCTGAGCGAAGCCCTGGGCTACCAAACGGGCCTTATACAGGTAGAGGCCATTGGCAAGTGGTTTTGCCTTGTAAACCCACCTTGTGCCAATGACTTTCCTCTCCTTTGGTGGTTGCTGGGGGGTGAAGACCTTAAGTTGTTTCAGGCTTTGCATTTCCTTCTCCATCGCGAGCTGCCATTTCTCTTGCTCTTCGATGGGCAGCTCCTGGATGTCAGAGAAGGATTTTGGGGTGACCACAATGCTGTTGACAGACGCTATGTGGCCAATGTCAATTCTCTTTGGCGGAACCCCCTTGTTGGACCGCTTTGACCTCCTTACCTTCTGCCACTCACCGCTCTTTTCTTCCGCGGGTCTCTGAGGTGTCGCTGGGGGTGAAGACGGCGTGTCTTCCTCCATGGGACTGGACGCATCTTCATCTTGTTCCTCACTTTCGTCGGTGGCAGGGTACGAGGTCGCCTCTGGTGATGTCGCGGTCGGTGTGTCCTTGCTGGGTCGGTTGGCATATGGGCTCAGATCATTTGAGTGGATCTGAGTCCAATTGGAGTCCTCTTCAAAAGAGGCAGATTGGGAAGTCACAGGCCTGCCCCCTTCTCCCAGGAAATGATAGGCCTTGGAGCCAGGAGCATAGCCCAAGAACCTTAGTCTCTGAGAAACAGGTTTCCCCTTCTTCCGCAGCTGCTTGGGGATATGCACCCATGCATAGGTACCAAACACGCGCAAATGTGCCAGATTTGGTTTCCTACCGTGAACCAGGAAATATGGGGTCTGGTTCACAACACTGCTCCAGGTGCGGTTTAAAGTGTAATTGGCATAATGAATTGCCTCCCCCCAGTATGATTCTGCGACACCCGCGTCTGCAATCAGACTACGCATCATGGTTTGCAGGATTCCATTCCTTTTCTCAGCTACACCATTTTGCGACGGGGTGAACGGTGCAGTTAGAAAATGGCGGATGCCCTTATGCCTTACCCAGGCCTGGAACTTCTGAGACATGAACTCAGCCCCGCGATCGCTCTGCAATTGTGCGATCTTGGTCTTGTACTGGGTCTCTACGAAGTTGTACAGCGACTTTATGGCATCAAAGGCTTCAGATTTCTCTGTGAGAGTATACACGTGACCGTAACGTGAAAAATCATCAACGGCACTGAGAAAATACCTTTTCTTTCCTAGGGATGGTGTAAAAGGCCCAACCAAATCAACATGTACTAGTTGGTAAGGGTATTGAGTCTTACGGGATGACACCTTTGGTATAGGAGCAGCCTTCCTCTTTGTTTTCTTGCAAATGGCACAGTCCAGAAACACGTCACAGTCCTTGAGCTGGACTCCCTCAGCAAACTCCCCCATCTTTTTAACTACAGGGAAGCTTGCATGTCCTAGCCTTCTGTGCATGAGGTGGACGCACTTATTGTGAATTGGGTTTCCCATTGACACTCTCTTGGCTCTTGTTGCTTTGAGTGTTGCTGTAGGTGCCTGCTGAGATTCAGGCTCCTTGCCCACACTGCCCTTGGAAAGCCTTGGGGCAGGTTGTGGTGCCTTGGGAGAAAAATATGGCAAGCCATTTATTATTGTAATATTTCCAATGACCTTCTGGTCCCGGGTGATATGACCTCCCCCCTTGCGAAATAAGACTTCCACTTTGTCATCGTCACACAATTTGGTGATGCTTAAAAGGTTGTTGGCTATGGAAGGCGCGTGCAAGACACCTTCTACTTTTCCAAGTCCAGGTACAGAAACAAAACCCTCCCCAACAACTGAAGCAGTATCACCGTTTGCAACCTTGACAGATGAGGTAATTTTCTTTAACCTTTTAAAACCTTGACTCATATTAGTAATGTGAGAAGAAGCTCCAGAGTCCAGTAACCATAAGTCAGTGGAGCTATCAGCCTTTGTTGTGGGGGTGAGGGAACAAGTATGCAGTGAATTTCCCTTGCCCCTGCCACGCCCCCTTATTTGCCCCTTCCCTCTTACTTGATTGGGACCACGTTTAGGGGCTTGATGTTGATGGGGGCAGTCTTTCTTGAGGTGTTCCTCAGAGCCACAGATGAAACATTTAAGCAGAGCATTAATTTGCTCTGAGTTGTGGCGCCCCCTTCTGGCTTGCTGAGTGGTGACTCTAGCGTATTATCCAGCATTTCTCCTTCTCCGATCTTCTTCAATCAGTCTCCCTGTGAGGTAGGACAGATTTATGTCTTCCCTCTTGACCGCTTCGAGTGAAACAATGAAATTGCTCCAACTCCTGTCTAGAGAAGTAAAAATTATGGAGAGCATGCTCACATCAGACACAGGAAAATCTCTGGAAATCAATTCTGCCCTGAGTGCCTTTAATTTTGTAAGATGTTCAGGCATGCTGGCACCAAATTTCAGTTTGGTTGTATAGAGCTCAGTTGTATATCTGGTGATGGAACCAATGGTATCGCTGTTGAATAATTTGAATAACAGTTCCCAGACCTGAGCAGCTCTGAGACCAGCTGGGATGCTAGGGAACAAGTTATTGTCCAGGGAACTGAGTAGAGCAGAATAAGCCTCCAAGTGTCGCAGCTCTTCTTGATGTCCCCATGGGGGAGGGGGTGGTTTTCGAACCATTTGTAGAATCCCATTCTTTAAGAGATATAGCTGTATATCTTTACTCCAACTGCTGTAATTTTCTCCCCCTATTTGTAGTTTTTTAAAATCTCTAGGAAGGTCTGTAGCTAGGAACTCAGACCCATATTCAAAAAAATCTGACACGTCTATTGATGTAAAAGGAAGCGGAAAAATGCTTGCTCCTGAAGTGGTTCCTTCATTGAATCCTTCAGTGAAAGGGGTCCCTCTAGTGGTCGAGGAGGGAATCCTTTCTTGATTATTTATTGACTCCAGATGGGCGTGCCCGGAGACCATGTGACCCAGGGGAGGGCGTTGTTCAGGGTTTCTTCCTTCTTCCCATGAGGCATTGGGGGGGGCGGAGCCCAGATTTACCAGCCCGGGGTTGCTTCAATGGATCCTCCCGAGAATTAAAGCCACATGGATTTTTATCAATGCCTGTTTTGCCCTGAGGAGCCCACTGCTGGTCCTGAAGACCTGAAGAGAAGGTGGGAGGCCGCGGGGGTTGATTGTTGGGAGGCTGCAGGCTGGATTCCCCCCGGCAGTTGGGCCCTGGGGAGAGGATGGGAGGCCTTGGGGGGGGTGGGCACCCCTGACGTCTGTTTGGCCGCTGTCTTGCTGGCCTCAAAGGCAGTGGCCAAGGCTTGCATGGCTGTCTGGAGAGCCGTTGTAACAGTTTTGGCTGGACAGACATCATTGTCATCATAGCATTTTAGGCTTTGTGGTGGGGAAAACTCAGGATTTTGCATGCTGTCTTGGCTGGAAGCCAGGGATTGCATGTCATTTCTGCTGTATGCCAGTGACTGCTGGCTATTTTGGTTGGAAGCCAGGGACTGCTGGCTTTCCAGACTTAAAGAAATCAAGTATTTGTTAGACCGTGTGGGCTTACAGGGGGTGGCCATCTTGTTTCCTGTGCCAGACCACGTGGGCGGAGCCATCTTGTTTCCGCTTGCCCCAGGAAGTTGTAGCTCACGGCTGGGCAGGGGGTTCGCGCCAAAAGCCCTGGGGTCCCGGGGTCACTAAGGGTGGCAGGCGCCATATTTGGGAGCCTCGTGGTGTCTAGGGAGAGACTCACCAGGGTTTCTGAGGCTTCAGTTTCCTGGGCTGCCTGCCCCCTCCCTTTCACCTGCATTGCAAGGATCTCTTTAAGCAGCTCTTCACGTTCCTGTGCAGTCAGTTTACTCACGCGGCGTTTGGTTTCAGCCAGGTCCGTCTCTGCAGCATCTGAGCAGTCTTGGACAGTCTGCAAACCTTGTATGCTCTCCTCTGTGGCGTTCAGTTGTAGAGAGGCATGTGAAGGGGTCCTGGACGCTCTGCTGGATCCTCTGACGGAATGAAGGTCATTTGCGCTCTCATCTGCAGCTGAGGTTGCTTCAGGGACTGAAGTCTTGGATGTAGGCAGGGACGTTGTCTTCGATCGATGACTCCTAGTCACGATGGGAGAAATCCTGCCATCTGTTATAAATGGATTGGAGCCGGGCCTTTCAGACATCTTGTTGGCTAGTTCCTGGCTGGCTTGGAAGCTTTCCTTTAAACCATCCTCTGGCTACTAACTTGTGAGGTGTTCTCACAATGAATCGTTAAAGGTGCTTCCAAGCAAAGGCATCACGCAGAGATGCAATCATATTATCTTTCTTCATGATAGATCAAAGAGAAAGAAATATTTGGCATGAAAGCATTCATGCCTGCATGTAAGAGAGAAATAAAATAAAACAAGCTAGCATAACATGACTAAAAGAAGGACTAAGAACTAGGGGAGGAGAAATGGAGACTAGAAGCTGAAATAGAACTAGAACAAAGAGCAGCCCCTCGTGCAGAGGTATTTATGGGGGGTCTTGGCCCCTCCTTGACCATAAAACACTCTCACCAATGGGGCTGTGGGTCCAAGACCCTTGGCTCATCAGTGGAAGCAAAGAAGCCTCTTTGCCTCCATCTGATGACCCTTTTGGGGAACTGCCAATGGCTGGCACTAATCACCTAACAGTTATTCCCACTTACCATTACAATATTTCTTCTTCTTTTGTGTCTAGATCAAACTTTAAACTGCCAGATCGAAGCCAACTTCTCGGCTTTGTCATTGGCCAAAAATAAGTCATTATTGGTATATGTTTCTTGTTGTAGCCTGGGATTATCATACTGTGATGGACAATGATCTAATTAGAGAGGGCTCATGTGGCATACATTTTCTCCATAGCAAAGCAGTACATTGCTGCATCTAAAGACAAGTCTTCTTGCACCTTCTACCCGCTTCTCAAGCTCCCTATTCTTCCATACTGCTGTACATAGAAAGCAGAACTATTTAATTCATTTTTGCATCTGTCTTTACACAAAGGGAAAAACAGTCCAACCTACCAAGACCAGTGCCATAAAAACCAGAATAGAAACGCAAGTTAAGATAGGCAATATAATGGTAAGTGAGCACCTGTCCGGCCTACACAAGTTCAAATCACCAGGACAAGATGGATTATACCCCAAGGTTCTCAAGGAACTGGCAGACGTGATCTCAGAACCACTGAACTATATTTTTAAAAGATCCTGGAGCACTGGGGAACTACCAGAGGACTGGAAGAGAGCTGATGTAGTTCCCATCTTCAAAAAAGGGAAAAAATAGATCCAGGAAACTACAGGCCTATCAGCCTGACCTCAATACCTGGGAAGATTCTGGAAAAGATAATCAAACAACAAATCAGCAAACACCTTGATGCAAACAAAGTCATCACTAAAAGTCAACATGGGTTTGTCAAAAACAGATCATGCCAGACAAATCTTATTACATTCTTTGACCAAGTGACAAAACTAGTGGACCAGAGGAATGCTGTAGATATAATTTACTTGGACTTCAGTAAGGCATTTGATAAAGTAGATCACAACCTACTACTTGATAAGATAGAAAAATGTGGGTTAGATAGCATTGGCAGGGGGGCAGAGATCGACCTTGAGACCTCTCATTTGTGGAGTTCCTCAGGGATCGGTTCTCTCGCCTCTCCTGTTCAACATCTATATGAAGCCGCTGGGTGAGATCATTCGTGGTTTTGGAGTTGGGTATCACCAATATGCTGATGATACCTAACTTTTTATTTCTACCCCAAACCACCCCAGCGATGCCCTCGATGTGATGTCCCGTTGCCTGGAGGCGGTCCGGGTCTGGATGGGGAGGAACAGGTTTCGACTCAACCCTGACAAGACTGAGTGGCTGTTCGTGCCGGCATCCCGGGAAATTCAGATTATCCCATCATTGGCCATGGGGGGTGAGCTATTACCCCCCGTAGATAGGGCCCGCAACTTGGGGGTCCTTCTAGATTCACAGCTCTCTTTGGAAGAGCATATTGGAGCTGTGACTAGGGGGGCCTTTGCCCAGGTTCACCTGGTGCGCCAGTTGCGGCCCTATCTAGACCGGGATGCCTTGCGCACAGTCACTCATGCGCTTGTGACCTCTCGTCTAGACTACTGTAATGCTCTCTACATGGGGCTGCCCTTGAGGTCCACCCGGAGACTCCAGCTGGTGCAGAATGCAGCCGCGCGAGTTGTCTTGGGAGTTTCCCGATACTCCCATGTTACACCTTTGCTCCGCGAGCTGCATTGGCTACTGGTTGCTCTCCGGGTGAGGTTCAAGGTGTTAGTGATGACTTACAAAGCCCCTCATGGCATGGGTCCGGATTACCTATGGCAACACCTGCGGTCGGTGTCAACTTCCCTCCGTCTAGTGCGCTCCCACAGAGAGGGCCTCCTCAGGGTGCCGCCGATCAAAGAATGCCGATTGGTGACCCCCAGGGGGAGAGCGTTCTCTGTGGGCGCGCCAGACCTTTGGAACAGCTTACCAGTTGAGCTCCGGACGGCCCCCGACCTTCGCTCCTTCCGGCGCGATCTCAAAACTTTCTTTTTCGAACAACCTGGCCTGGTCTGACGGGATGGGGTTGGGTTTTTATAAATAGTTTTAATTGTAATATGTATTAATTTTAAGGGTATAATGTTTAATAGCTTTTTAATTTTTATATAATATTTTTATTGTGTATTGCCCTGTTCACCGCCCTGAGTCCTTCGGGAGAAGGGCGGTATAGAAATCAAATTATTAAATTAAATTAAATTAAATTACCACCAGATGGATTCCTAGCTGGCTGACAGGCCGTACTCAGCGTGTGTTCCTCAATGGAACCACATCTACATGGAAGGAAGTGTGTAGTGGGGTGCCCCAGGGCTCTGTTCTGGGCCCAGTGCTCTTCAATACCTTCATTAATGATTTGGATGAGGGGATAGATGTGGAACTCATCAAATTTGCAGATGACACCAAGCTGGCAGGAATAGCCAATACTCCAGAAGATAGACTTAAGATACAGAAGTATCTGGACAGATTCGTACACTGGGCACTATCTAACAAAATGAAATTCAATGATGAAAAAAGTAGGGTTCTACATTTAGGCAGGAAAAATCAAATGCACAGGTATAGTATAGGTGGTACCTTGCTCAATATTAGTAACTGTGAGAGGGATCTCGGAGTCTTAGTAGACAATCACTTCAATATGAGCCAGCAGTGTGCTGCAGCTGCCAAAAAAGCCAACACAGTGCTAGGCTGCATTAACAGAGGGATAGAATCAAGATCAAGTGAAGTACTAATACCACTTTACAATGCTTTGGTAAGGCCACACATGGAATACTGCATACAGTTTTGGTCACCACAATGTAAAAAAGATGTCGAGACTCTAGAAAGGGTACAGAGAAGAGCAACAAAGATGATTAGGGGGCTGGAGGCTAAAACATATAGGGAACGGTTGCTGGAATTGGGTATGTGTAGTTTAATGAAGAGAAGGGTGAGGGGTGACATGATAGCAGTGTTCCAATATCTCAGGGGCTACCACAAAGAAGAGGGAGTCAAGCTATTCTCCAAAGCACCTGAAAGCAGGACAAGAAGCAACGGATGGAAACTAGTCAAGGAGGGAAGCAACCTAGAACTAAGGAGAAACTTCCTGACAGTTAGAACAATTAACCAGTGGAACAACCTGCCTCCAGAGGTGGTGAATGCTCCAACACTGGAGGTTTTTAAGAAGAGACTGGACAGCCATTTGCCTGAAATGGTATAAGGTTTCCTGCCTGAGCAGGGGGTTGGACTAGATGACCTCCAAGGTCCCTTCCAACTTTGTTATTGTTATTGTTATTGTTATTGTTATTGTGAAGTGCTATGTAGAAGAATTCTGCATGTTTCCTAGGCAGTTTCAATTTTCTGAAAGGGAATTTGCTTCTGAAGTTTATTTCAAGGAAAGAGGGCATTTCAGTGAAACTCGTAAAAGTGGAGTTCAGTGCTGTTATATTTGTTTAGTTACGATGTGACAGAGAAACGAGTGTGGAAGTCCTATCTTTCACTGATTAACCACCTCTGACTTCCCTCACTTCCATTAAAAGTGAAAATAATGTGTAGGAACTCTTCCCGGGGGAGGGGAAATAATGTGTGGTAAGTCTTCCCAGGGGGCTTTTTTCAAGGTTGAGAGGGATGAGCAGCTGAAAGAATTTGGGGTGATGAATAACTAAAGCAATAGCTATTTTTTATACATTCAAACATAGCTAAGTGAAAGTCTCAAAGAGGAATGGAGAGAAACAACACCCTTTTTTCAGTGGAAGAAGAAGAAACTGCAAACCTCAACAGGTGGTTCAGCCCCAGGCACCTAATGGACCCTGATCGGTTCCAGATGGCGCTTGGGTCTGTTCCTATCTCCCTCACTGACAGCTCGGCTGACGCCTTAGTGGATGCCTGGGAAAGGACTGCCACTGAGGCGCTTGACTGTGTTGTCCCCTTGCGACCCCTAACCCGACACAGATCCCGTTGGGCTCCATGGTTTTCTTCGGAGCTCCGGGAGATGAAACGTCGGAGACGGGGTCTAGAGTGCTGTTGGAGATCCAGCCGATCTGAACCTGACCGATTGCGACTAAGAGCCTTTACAAGGTCTTATGTCGCTGCAATGAGGACGGCGAAGTCTAATTACTTCACTACCCTCATCGCGTCCACCCGAGATGCCGGTATGAACAGCCACTCAGTCTTGTCAGGATTGAGACGAAGCCTGTTTCTCCCCATCCAAACCCAGACCGCCTCCAGGCAACGGGACATCACGGTGAGGGCATCACTGGGTTGGGTCGGGGTGGAAAGAAAAAGTTAGGTATCATCAGCGTACTGGTGATACCCCACCCAGAAACCACGAATGAGCTCACCCAGCGGCTTCATGTAGATGTTGAACAGGAGGGGAGAGAGGACCGACCCCTGAGGGACTCCACAAATGAGAGATCTCGGGGTGGACCTCTGTCCTCCCATCAACACCGATTGCGAGCGGCCCAGGAGGTAGGAGGAGAACCACCGTAAATGGTTCCTCCCACTCCCAACCCCCTGAGACGCCGTAGTAGGATACCATGGTCGATGGTTTCAAAAGCCGCTGAGAGATCTAATAGGACTAGGACAGAGGAACAACCCCTGTCCCGAGCCCACCAGCCGCCCTGTTTTGGGTTACTCGCTCCCTCCTTCATCGGGAGGAGAGGGAGGATGTCTTGCAGGGACAGGCCGAGGAGTTCAGTCGTCATCTTGCGGATAAAATTGCTCAGATTCGGGCCGGCTTGGACTCTGATTGGACAGAATCTGACAGGGAGGATTCGAGTGGTCTTGAAAGTGTTATCTGGACTGAGTTCGATCCTATGACCCCTGATGAGGTAGACAGGATCATGAGGAGGCTGAGCTCTACCACCTGTTTATTGGACCCGTGCCCCTCCTGGCTGGTTTATGCAGCCCGGGAGAAGACACGAGGCTGGTTCCAGGCAGTAATAACTGCTTCTTTGAGCAAGGGTGTTTTCCCTTCTGCCTTGAAAGAGGCAGTGGTGAGGCCCCTCCTCAAGAAGCCCACCCTGGACTCAGCGATTTTGAATAACTATCGTCCTGTCTCCAACCTTTGCTTTTTGGCGAAGGTTGTTGAGAGTGTGGTAGCTCATCAGCTCCCTCTGTTCCTGGAGGAAACTGATTATCTCAACCCCTACCAATCGGGTTTCAGACCTGGGCATAGCACAGAGACGGCATTGGTTGCACTGGTGAATGATCTCTGGCAGGCTCGGGACAGGGGTTGTTCCTCTGTCCTAGTCCTATTAGACCTTTCAGCAGCTTTTGATACCATTGACCATGGTATCCTACTGTGGCGTCTCAGGGGGCTGGGAGTGGGAGGCACTGTTTTACAGTGGTTCTCCTCCTACCTCCTGGGCCGCTCGCAATCGGTGTTGATGGGAGGACAGAGGTCCACCCCGAGATCTCTCATTTGTGGAGTCCCTCAGGGGTCGGTCCTCTCTCCCCTCCTGTTCAACATCTACATGAAGCCGCTGGGTGAGCTCATTCGTGGTTTCTGGGTGGGGTATCACCAGTACGCTGATGATACCTAACTTTTTCTTTCCACCCCGACCCAACCCAGTGATGCCCTCACCGTGATGTCCCGTTGCCTGGAGGCGGTCCGGGTTTGGATGGGGAGAAACCGGCTTCGTCTCAATCCTGACAAGACTGAGTGGCTGTTCATACCGGCATCTCGGGCTGACCAGCCTTCTCCATCATTAACAATAGGGGATGAGGTATTACCCCCCGTTGATAGGGCTCGCAACTTGGGCATCCTCCTGGATTCACGGCTCAGATTGGAAGATCATATAGGAGCCGTGACCAGGGGGGCTTTTGCCCAGATTTGCCTGGTGCGCCAGTTGTGTCCCTATCTGGACTGAGATGCTCTACGTACAGTCACTCATGCGCTCGTGACCTCCCGGTTAGACTACTGCAATGCCCTCTACATGGGGCTGCCCTTGAGGACCACTCGAAGGCTTCAACTGGTGCAGAATTCAGCCGCGCAAGTTTTGATGGGAGCTTCCCGATACTCCTGTGTAATACCTCTTCTCCGTGAGCTACATTGGCTTCCGGTTGCCCTCCGGCTGAGATTCAAGATGCTGGTAATGACCTATAAAGCCCTAAATGGCTTGGGTCCGGACTATCTAAGGGAACACCTGCTGCCGGCATCATTTTCCCATCGTCCTGTGCGCCCCCACAGGGAGGGCCTTCTCAGGGTACCGCCGGTTAATGAATGCCGGCGGGTTATTCCCAGGGGAAGGGCGTTTTCTGTGGGTGCGCCTGCCCTATGGAACCAACTACCCACAGAACTTTGGACTGCCCCCAACCTTCGCTCATTTCGCCGGGACCTGAAAACCTGGCTCTTTGATCTGTTTGGTCCAGACTGTGGGGTTGTTAATTTAACTGGGTTTTAGATTTACTCTTGGGGCTTGAATTTAATTTAATTGTTTTAATTGTTTTTAATTTTTTTGTATTCATGGTTTTAACTGCCCTGTAAACCGCCCTGAGTCCTACGGGAATAGGGTGGTATACAAATCCAATAAAATAAATAAATAAATAAATAAACATATTAATTGAGGCTCCAATAGTCAAAGCCAGTGCTTTTTTTGTAAAAGAAAAAGGTGCCGGAACTCACACGTCATACAACCCGCCTTGCGTACCCTACAAGGTTCCATCCAAAAAAGGTGCTGGAACTCCGTTCTGAGCATTCTATGAGAAAAAAAGCCCTGGGACTCAAAACATTGAATTCTACAAGGATGTATTTTAGAGGAAAGGTATAAATAAATGTCAATTCCAGAACTCTACCAGGAAAAAATATATCTTTCTAAATTTGTCCTAATCCCTCTGACTGCCCCACCATCCCCAAATTATAGTCATCACAATACTTTCTAGAAGATTATTTATTATTTTAGGCAGATTTACACTTTAAAAAAGCTTGTGGGATTCATTTTCTTGTGGACCTCAAGCTAGCAAAGTGTCTCATACCAAAACGTATGACATCCGTAAGTTCTATAGCAGTTATACTGTTACTGTTTCAGGTGCCCTATGACTTCTCAACCACAGTTAGGAGGCTCTGAAAAAAGTATTTTTCAGTAAATCCTGGGCTCCAACCTTTGCTGTCCTGCCAAATTTCCTCAATTTTTGGTACATTGAATTGTATTGAGCTAAAACCAACGAGCTGGGCTGGTAAGACTGCACTGAACTTTGAGGAGACACATCACGGTTTTGCTTCCAGACTCCTTGTTGCCAATGAAAAAGATAGTTAAACAAGCATTTGTTCTTTTAAATTCAGATTGCCAATTCTATGTTCTTGTCAAGTAGATTGTCAGCAAGCCTGGTTTATAATCCAAAGAGCTTCAAAGGGCAGATGGATCAGATTGTCCAGGGAAACAAAAAAGTGAGTTATTTTGTATGTCTCATGAAAACCCAAAATAGAAAAATGGGGATAGAATTTTCCCAACCCGTTTTTCCATTTCTGCATGTGCCAGGAATCTCAATTTACCTAAATGTCTACCTTTCCCTCCTTTTCCAAAATTAGCATATAAAACTGTTCACAAAAGAATGAAAGAGATAATGAAAGAGATAATCAGTAGTACAACCCTGCTGTTGGCCACCTTAAAGGCTCAAGACAAAATGCTTTTGTGATGTTTGCTCTTCTAAGATGCATGTCAATGGTGTATTGGCAGACTGAAAAGGAAATCTATTAACAAAACAGTCCAGTAAGTTCTGATTTATTTCCATCGCCACCTCCCAAACCCACATTTATCGCCATATTACAGGAATAATTTTTTCTTCTAAATTTCCTTTGGCACCAAAAAGAAAAGAAGAGGAGGGAAGAGAGAAAAACACAGACTAAATGAAATGGAGAGGGGATTCTGAAAGAGTACCCATCTTAAGGTAATCACTTAAAGCATAGGACAAACAGAAGTTCCACACAGAATGGGATACCTCACCACAGCCAACTCACTATGGAATAGCTCACCACAACTCACCACAGGACAATTCATCGCAGGGCAATTTAACAATTCAACTTAATTATTTAAAATAAATTTAAAAATATTTAAATTTTTGTCATTTATATTTCATTTTGCATCTTTTCTTTAATGATTACGTTCCACTATTTCTTTGATATTAGTATAATTCTTGTCCCGCAGTGAGTTGTCCCACGGAGTGTTGGCTGTGGCAAGTTGGCTGTGATGATTTGGCCATGGTGAGTTGGCTATGGCAAATTGTCATAGACCCATTCCACAGGTATTTGTGTAACTGTGCTACAAATTTGATACATTGAACTGAAGTTCTTGCTTTCTTGCCATACTTTGTGATCTCTTGTGACACAGCTAATGATCTGAGACAAGGAAGAAGCTGGAGGCCATGGGAGAAAGTGAAAGGATCCTTGGTCCATGTCGTGTTGTTGGGCTGTAGAATTTCCCTGGATGGGATTTTATGCAGAGATGCATGGCCAAATTTCATGGCACGAAAGAGCAAAGTGTGGATCAGAGTTGTGCATGAAGGTGATTCAATGCACTTAGTACAAGGAAGAGAAATAAATAAAAAGAGAGTTTGGTGTAGTGGTTAAAGCAGCCAGCTAGAAACCAGGAGACTCTGAGTTCCAGTTCCATTTTTGGCAAAAAAATCCAGTTGGGTGACTTTGGGTGAGTCAGCCCAATCACTCCATAAGGTTGTTGTGGGCAAAATAGGAAGAGAAAGGTGTGTTGGATATGTTCACTGCCTTCAGTTATTTGTAAAAACAGTAAAGATGGAAAGAGAGAGAGAGGGAGGGAGGGAGGGAGGGAGGGAGGGAGGGAGGGAGAGAGAGAGAGAGAGATGAGGCAATAGCAAGTCACTTTCAAATCTTGCTAAGAAAACTGCTGCAGAGACTTGTCCAGGCTGTCACCAGGAGTCATCACTCGAATAGAATAATAACTTTATTGTCACTTTGAATGTACACTAATTTGCATACATTAAAATGAATTTTTGTTGCATACAGCTCTCAAAGGGTCACCACCTCTGATATACACTACATAACTATGACAAAAATAAATAAATATAACAAATAAATGCATGCATATATATACTTATAGAGAAACAAACAGAGAACAAAGACAGAGAGGGAGAGAAAGAAAGAAATGCATCTGCATTTTCCCTCTACCAGTTCTCATTCAGGTGTGTGGAAAGGAGACATGCTTTATCATTATTATTATTTTTTTAAAGAGAAAAGAACTTTAGAGCAATTCTTGGTTGGGTGTTCTTGCAGTTGCAGTATTATCAAGGAAATAGCTAGGAGGCGTGTTATGGATGTCCTGCCTTTCATTGTACATTCATCTCTCCAGGAAATTGTGGCTTCCCTGACTGAATGCATTTCAGCTGAATCTCTAGGGAAAGCAGCACAGAGCAATGTTTGAGTATTCGTAAGCGATGGTTTCAGATCCACAAATGGAGAATCCTCCTTGAGAAATGTTTGGAGGCCAGGTTTTAAATCAGTGGTTCTCAAATTGTGTCCTTCACCCAAGACAAATTAACAAATCTCAGGGACTGGCTGTAAGTCCCTTTCTTCAGCACGAGTGTAATTTCAAACAGTTGCTGGACAAATAGTGGTAATACTATGGACTGCTCTCCCATACCTTAAACTCTTTTATTCCTTGAACTGGTCTTGAAAACTTAGTTTTTCCTCCTGACACTAGTTAAGAAGCGTGTGAAAATATTATTCTGGAAATGTTATGACTGTGCTTCATATGTTATTCTCTTTGATTTGTATTGTATAGCTTTTAACATGTATATCATTCAGAGTCATTATGAGTTAGGAGGCCTGCTAATTTCATTTTATTAATTAATTTATTTAAACCTTTTACGTGGCTGCCCACCTCACTTTTGTAACTGGTGAAGGTTGGGCTTTGGAGACACTGTTTTGCATGGGTTCTTTTCCTTCCTAAGATGACAGTTCCAATCAGGATAATGGGGAGATGAAAGCTCAAGCTCTGGAGTTTAGTTTTTTCTTCTTCCCCACCCCAATCTTATTCAATATGAGATTTGCATGAAATTGCAGGGAGAGGTCATCCTCTAATCTGGGATCAGATGTCAATATTTTGATGATATCAGCTTTACATTTTGACCCCAAGCCAAACCAAAGATGTAGCAGAAATTTTGATGTGGTACTTGGAAGCTGAGTTCAACTGGTTGAGACAAAAGAAACCGCAGTTGAATTCCAGCAAGATGGAATTACCGTTAGTACGGAAGCCATCTGGTTTCAGGGAATTTCCACTTACTGCTCTTGATGAGTTTGGATTCCCCAGAAATTGTTAAGATGTAATCTGGCTGTTTTCCTGGATTTACAGCTCCTACTGGAACAATCCAATGAGGATATGAGTTACACCCATTTCTGAACTGGAAGGGAATGAAGACAGTGACTCAGTCTTTTGTTGTCTGTCAGTTTTATCACTGCAATTTAGTCTATGCCAGGCTGCCTTTGTGGGCCATTGGTTCTATCTGTGCTTGGTGGCTTTTTTGCAGATGTTTCATTATCAAATTAGGTAACATCATCGGTGTATTGAAACATCTGCAAGAAAACCAACAAGCATCAAGGACCCTACAGTATAATCCTGATCTATAAATATTCTCTTCTAAGAGCTGCCTTTGAATACCCAGAAGATGCTTAAGAACAATTTCATCCAACACTTTCATTGCCACAGAGATCCAGAGATCCATAGGGATATGATGGAGCTGGCTACCTTACTGATGGGCGAAACTTTGCTATGAACAATAATGGCAACAAGTCATAGGCTGATCAGGTGATGACCTGCCATCACAAAGGATTAATGGTAATGGTCTCCACTTCCACATCACATCTCATCTGCTCTGAGATGAAAACTAGATTAAGTGTGCCTTCCCTATATTGAGTAGGAATCAGTCTCAGTTGGGGAAAGGCTGTGATTGCCATGGAGGTTATTTATCCTGAGGCATTCCATATTCCTACTAAAGCATGGAGACTGGAGTCTATAGAGCCATCAAACTAAGGAAATCCAGCAACAAATCTGCTGTGAGATCCAACAAGTCATGTACCTATAAAACTGCATGGACAGCACACTAGTGCATCGTTTGCCTATCCCTGGAGCATAGCTTTAAGTAAAAGCACCCACTTTTAGTTTCCTACAGAGCAGGGTGTCTGATAACAGCCAAGATCTCATGAATGATTGTTGCCAATTCTCTTCTGGAATCACAGGTGCTCGAAAATGCTACATCTTGGAGCATAGATCTCAAATAGGGCAACACACCATCCTTTCTTAGCCAGGTCTATTTTCTCCTCCCTAATAAAATAACAGGGGGTCCTGACCTTATTACATACAGAAACATAACTAGCATTAACTAACAACAATTTGAGGCCAAGGTCACCAGCAATTGTCTTATAACCTAACCTCTTTCATTAATATAAAAGCTTGAGAGGGACAACGGGCTAATTCCATGAGCAAAACAGTTTCATCACCCCACTTGAGCTAAAATATTCAGTAAAGAGTTTTACAGAATCTTAGGTTTACAGCATAAAAATTCCAGAGTTATTCTGCTTTCAAATGCTATATCTATATATGAGCAATTTACAAAAGCAATTATTTTGTCTATTTCTTGGGGTTTTGAGATAGCAAAGAAATTTCCCTCTTTAGTGCAAGAGGGACAGTCTGCATTTGTTGATTGCTTTGATAGCTACTATTCTTTTTATCAGTACAGTATAATAAATTATTTGATTGCTTGATTGAATTATATAAATACCCATCTCACAAAAGTGATTCTGGGCAGCTTACAAGGATCAAAACAGGGAAAAGCCCATCATAACTTCTGGTGCCCAGCTAAATGATAACCCTATTCTCACCCCACCCCAAAATTCTCCACATCAAAAAGAATGCTGCTATGAACACTGACAGAGCAAGCCACAAAGTATATAAAAATAAGACCAAATTCTATTCCCTTCTAGCACTGATGATGTTATCTAGTTTGGTTATCTAGGCTTGCTAAGATGGTGGCGCCTTGCTTGGCTGCAGCTGCTTCAGCTCTCAAAAGTGTGGAGGTTAGGGAGGGAAATGACCGATCCAGACTGAAAGGTTATCTTATGTAATGAAACATCTGCAAGAAACCCACCAATTTCAGAGAACACAAGAACCCCACAATAAGAACAGAACCTTTCTATCCATTTGATCCAAAAGCCTGAGGAAGACTCTCATGTCACCAATCCATATCTACTATAGTGAATAAATTAAATAACATTTTAAAGAGATATTTTGGTCCCAGTTTGTATCTTGAGGGTTCTGGGCTGGGAAACCAGCTTGAGAAGACCAAGGCCTCTTTAGATGGATTACCAAGATACTGAGAGACATAAACTGCCCTTGTGTTTTTCAATTTATCCCTACCGGTAATTCTATATCTCAGGGAGGTAGAAGGAAGGAGGAAAAGAGACAATAGTAGCAAGACATAACTGCTGCAACAATCAGATTGACCTGGATGGAAGGAGCAGACCTGGTTATAAGTAAGACCCTTAAAACATCTTTAAGAAGGCTGAACCACTCAGAGTCGTTTTTTCTTACTATTCTAACTGAGCCTTTATTTCATAAGTAGAAATTAGAGCTGTGCACCAGATGTCAACAAAGACAGAAAGTAAAGTAATATATGTTACTTTATATATCAAAGTAAAGTTGATTGACATGCAATATATATTTTTATTCACCCAAGTGGGCCTAGTCACTCTTTTCCAGGTTAAAAATGCTTGTCTATCAGAAATAATGAAACCTTATTTATATAAAAACAAGACAAGAGAAAGGAAGGTGATCCATTGATTAAGAACTCTGTGCCCAAATCATACTCTTGCAAAGCCATCATCACTTTCTTGAGAGGGATGGAGTTCTTATGAGAAAAATTATTTGCTGCATCCCATTATTTTTAAATTATCTCATGCATATTAGGTGTGTGATGATGTTTATGATTTGTGTAAACTTTTGTTTTCATTTTATTAAAGAGAGGAGTGAGTTAATCTTTTTGTACTTTTTCAGACTTCAACTCCTAGTATTCATTTATAATTAATTTATTCACACTATAATCAATATATTTCTACGAAAATGCCACACCTCCTCTCCTTATATGTGGCAAACATTCCTGCAAATTTCACATTGTTCTAATTCTAGTTCTAAACCTAGATGTTGATCTAGATTGATAGGATTTTGTTTTGTAAGTAATGGGAGGGTGGAGTTTCTGGTTCAGGAATTAATTCAGACTCTACTGTCTCCAAAATGACATAGCCTGATTTACAAAGTCATTTACAAAGCTCTTCATACGGCCTTTGGAGTAGATTAGGTTGTTTCTGTATAGCTTTCCTGGAAACTGTGTGCAACAAAAATTAAATAAAAATCCTCTACCCTCACATCAAATTAGAAGGGCTAAATTCAAGGATTAGAGGAAGTATCTTTTTTTCAAATATCCAAGTTCTATCCAACAGGGAATGAGAGGTGGATGGACACACTGTCTCCATGCTGGATCAAAGCTCTCTTTTAAATTTGGATGTATGAGCTGTCAAAGAATTCAGTCTCCAATAGTCACTTACATTGGAATAGGGAAGAAGGAAGTAAAGTGTGTATCTTGGACCTGAGAACCCACTGGCAAACAACTACCATAGTTCTGAACCTGATCTAGGTATATTTTGCATCCCAATATGTTGGTTCCACTTCTGAGTACAACAAAGGCCTGGAAGATCTCACTCTCTCCATAATTTAAATCCTTCTCTGAAGCTTACAACAAGAAGATAAGGCTGATACTTATTCAGTGATAAAGATTTTCAATTACACAATCACACTTGTTTGTAATATGCTGCCATTCATGAGGGTAACCGGATCAGGGCAAAAATGTGCTTTCTTCAGAGCAGAGAAGATTAACTACTTGATGAATCAATAATTCTATTTTCAGGGAATGCTAATGGCAAACCATTTGGTAAAAGCTCAAATGGATAATCTTTTATTCCACAAAGCGTGACACATTTTAGTAAAGCAATCTTAAAAGCAGCATTAATTGCCGGCTTTTTTCCTCGCCCCTTAGTTTTTTTTTAAAGGAAACCAGAGCACTAACCTTGTGTACATATTCCTCTTCAAGGAGTTTCATAGAGGTCTGCATAGCAAAGAATAATAGTTCGCAATAGAAAGGAAATGACTGATAGTATCTCAATGGTATAAAGAGAGGTAGGTTACATTCGGAAGGAACAACTATGTTCCATTTTTCCTGCTTATGTTTTCTGCCAAAACACTCATCAGTGCTTTTATGTCTTACTACTAGATAGTTCAGCAGTGAGCATGTTTTGTTTTTCAACCTTTTTGATGATCCCATCAGTTCCCTCTGGGGCAAGCATAAAGGTAAAGGTTTCCCTGTCTAGTTGAGTCCAACTCTAGGGCAGTGTGCTTATCTCTGTTTTTTAGCCGAGGGAGCCAGCATTGGCCAAAGACATTTCCAGCATGGCTACTTGCCAAAGGAGTATGGAACACTATCACCTTCCCACTGAAGTGCTACTTATTTATCTACTCACATTTTCATGCTTTCAAATTGCTAGATGGGCAGGGAGCTCACCCTGTTGTGTGGCACTTGGATCTCAAACCCAGGCTGTCAGCTTTCCAGCTGACAAATTAGGCATCTTTCACCAACCATCACACCCCCTTTGGGCAAGTATTCAGGTTATGAAATTTGCATTGGACCAATAATGCCTGGGCCACCAACTTCTCTCCCCATCTGTGATGATACCTATGGTACTATACTGACCATTTACTTCTATATTGATTCACAAAAACCTAGGAGTCTGGTGGCTGTTAGTTTTCTGACCAGTCAGTCAGAAAAGGTGTCCATATATATATGTATATGTATGTATGTATGAATGTATGTACATTTTTTGGCTTGGTAACAAAGAATAAAGCCAAAAAAATTTACACAAATATGAGCTGCCACTGCTGTGGCTACTGCCTGTAGATGGCCTTGGGCTAGGCTGAAACAGGAAATAAGCTTTGTTCCGTGTCTGGGACCAAGCAAGTGTATTCTGAATGCTTAACAAATATGTATATGTATATGTATATGTATATGTGTATATGTATATGTGTATGTGTATATGTATATGTATATGTATATATATATATATATATATATATATATATATATATATATATATATATATATATATATATATATATATATATATGTGTGTGTGTGTGTGTGTGTGTGTGTGTGTGTGTGTGTGTGTGTATGTGTGTGTGTGTGTGTGTGTGTGTGTGTAAATTACTAACAAAGAATTAAGGGAGACTAAGATGCATTTCTGACTCTTTAGTCTTCATCAGTCAGAAATGCATCTTAGTCTCCCTTAATTCTTTGTTAGTAATTTACACACACACACACACACACACACACACACACACACACACACACACACACACACACATATATATATATATATATATATATATATATATATATATATATATATATATATACATATACATATACACATATACATATACATATACATATTTGTTAAACATTCAGAATACACTTGCTTGGTCCCAGACACGGAACAAAGCTTATTTCCTGTTTCAGCCTAGCCCAAGGCCATCTACAGGCAGTAGCCACAGCAGTGGCAGCTCATATTTGTGTAATTTTTTTTGCATCTTAGTCTCCCTTAATTCTTTGTTAGTAATTTACACAAATATATGAACTCTCCGGTGTGACTACAGCCTGTTCGATGGCCTTTGAGATAAGGCTGAAAACAGGAAATAAAGATTTGCCCCATGTTTGGGGCCTAGCAAGCACATTTATTCCATGCATACTTCTTAAACACTTCTCATTTGACCTACTTTTAAGATTCCCCCAAATACTCAGTTCTTTAAGTGTCTGTTCCTTACAACAGAATAAATATTACTACTTTTGTACCAGTGTTTTTGTTTCTTAAAGTTTCTTCCTCCATTTCCACAGGTTCAGAAAACATTGCAGCAAGCTACACACTTTCATCTACATACTCTACTTTTTTGCCATTTGTATTATAGTAATAAATTGATATGCTGCCAGAATCCCATATTGCATTGCCTTTAGAAACATGCAAAGGATTATACAGCTTTCATCAAAATGATGAAAGCAGCATGATGGAATCATACCAGAAGCTATGTCTCTTTGTTTGTGTCTTTGTGTGTGTGTGTGTGTGTGTGTGTGTGTGTGTGCACAATGCCACAATACATGCAGTATTGTGTTAGGGCACTGGTTTCATCAATATGACTGCCCTTGCTCTCCACATTAAGTTGCTGATTGATAGTTTCATTTTTTAAAAACTAATAATTTTTGGAAAGCACAGATCTCTCACTCTAATGCCCATATCATATTAACAACAATAGATCTATTTCTTGCTTTAGGATGGAATTTGCTTGGTAACTAAGAAGTTTCCTGAAACTCTTTAAAAAAAAGTTTCTCAGTCTCCTGAGAATTTGCTCCTGACTCATAAAACTGTGGACTACATGAATAGTTTTATGTTACCCTCTGTAAATTATATTTTTCTTGGATAACAAATACTATGGAGCAGTTGGAAGCTTTTAAAACCATTGCAGTTAAAATTTCATCATTGTTCAAGAAATTGTGAAAGAAGTCACAATGTATGACTAGTTACACCAGTAATGTTCTGAAAGCACTAGATACTATCAAAAAGTTTAAGAAGTTAAAAATGTTTAGATTTTTAATTTTTATCTATCCATTTTTATTTTCTGTTTTGGAATTTGATATACCAGAATTTTATCTGGACCAGAGAAGAGACACTACTAAGTTGGATGGCCTTAGAAACCTAACAAACAAACATTAAAAGAACCACTCACATTTTTTAACATTGTCCTATGTTTTCATCCTCAGACAGCCATTTTGCTTGGCTGTCTGAGGAAGCTTTGCAAATAGCTGAGGAAAGGAGGGAAGCGAAAGGCAAGGGAGAAAAACATAGATATGCCCAATTGAATGCAGAATTCCAGAGAATAGCTAGACGAGATAAGAATGCCTTCTTAAATGAACAGTGCAAAGAAATAGAAGAAAACAATAGAATAGGGAGGACCAGAGATCTTTTCAAGAAAATTGGAGAGATGAAGGGAACGTTTAATGCAAAAATGGGCATGATAAAGGACCAAAATGGCAGGGACCTAACAGAGGCAGAAGAGATTAAGAAGAGGTGGCAAAATTACACAGAAGAACTATACAAGAATGAGCTTAACATCCCAGATAATCACAATGAGGTGGTCACTGACCTCGAGCCAGACATCCTAGAATGTGAAGTGAAGTGGGCCTTAGAAAAGCTGAGCAACAACAAAGCTAGTGGAGGTGACAGTATTCCAGCTGAGCTATTCAAAATCTTAAAAGACAGTGCAGTAAAAGTGCTACACTCAATCTGCCAGCAAATTTGGAAAACTCAACAGTGGCCACAGGATTGGAAAAGATCAGTTTACATCCCAATTCCAAAGAAAGGCAGTGCCAAAGAATGTTCAAACTATCGCACCATTGCACTCATTTCTCATGCTAGTAAAGTCATGTTTAAAATCCTACAAGCTAGACTTCAGCAGTATGTGGATCGAGAACTACCAGAAGTACAGGCAGGATTTCGAAGAGGCAGAGGAACTAGAGATCAAATTGCCAACATATGCTGGATCATGGAGAAGGCTAGGGAGTTCCAGAAAAACATCTACTTCTGCTTCATTGACTATGCTAAAGCCTTTGATTGTGTGGATCATAACAAACTGTGGCAAGTTCTTAAAGAGATGGGAGTACCAGACCATGTTATTTGTCTCTTGAAAAGCCTATATGCGGGTCAAGAAGCAACAGTGAGAACTGGACATGGAACCACTGATTGGTTCAAAATTGGGAAAGGAGTCCGGCAAGGCTGTATACTTTTGCCCTGCCTATTTAACTTATATGCAGAGCACATCATGAGAAAGGCAGGGCTAGATGAATCAAAAGTTGGAATTAAGATTGCCAGAAGAAATATCAACAACCTAAGATACGCAGATGATACCACTCTAATGGCAGAAAGTGAAGAAGAACTAAAGAGCCTCTTGTTGCGGGTGAAGCAGGAGAGTGCAAAACTTGGGTTGAAACTTAACATTAAGAAAACCAAGATCATGGCATCTGGCCCTCTCAATTCCTGGCAAATAGATGGGGAAGAAATGGAGGTAGTGACAGATTTTATTTTCCTGGGCTCCAAGATCACTGCAGATGGGGACTGTAGCCAAGAAATTAAAAGACGCTTGCTCCTCGGAAGGAAAGCCATGGCAAATCTATACAGCACACTAAAAAGCAGAGACATCACCCTGCCAACAAAAGTGCGTATAGTCAAGGCTATGGTCTTCCCAGTTGCAATGTATGGCAGTGAAAGTTGGACCATAAGAAAGGCTGAGCGCCAAATAATTGAGGCCTTTGAACTATGGTGCTGGAGAAGACTCCTGCGAGTCCCTTGGACTGCAAGGCGATCAAACCGGTCAGTCCTAGAGGAGATCAATCCTGACTGCTCTTTAGAAGGCCAGATCCTGAAGCTGAAACTCAAATACTTTGGCCACCTAATGAGAAGGAAGGACTCACTGGAGAAGAGCCTAATGCTGGGAAAGATTGAGGGCAATAGAAGAAGGGGATGACAGAGAATGAGGTGGCTGGATGGAGTCACTGAAGCAGTAGGCGTGAGCTTAAATGGACTCCAGAAGATGGTAGAGGACAGGAAGGCCTGGAGGAATGTTGTCCATAGGTTCGCGATGGGTCGGACACGACTTCGCAGCTAACAACAACAACATGTTTTCATCCCAGCTAGCCAAAGCCTTGATAGAATCTTTGTCCTGAAAAATCACCTGACCTTTATATTTGGGTTGTGTCATCGTACCCATACCCAAGAGGGTACAGCGTGTACTGTGAACCCACAATTTACTTCATATTTTGCTTGTTCATACCAATGATTTTTGTAGCCCTCAAGGTTACTTCAATTTTCACAAAAAAGAGCAGGAAGGGAAAGGGTTAGCCATCCTTTGCTTGTTCCTACTATAATTTCCCCAGTTTATAATAATGTAAGCTCTTGAAACATGATGGATCAATTTGTGATTATACAAATGATTATGAGTGTTTGATCGATTTGTCCTTAGCAACTCATCTAATTATCTTTAAAGATACCTGCATAGAGGACAGACAACAATAGCTTGAAAGCAGAGGCTGGGTTTTGTTGGCACTTCAAAATCAGAGGAACGTAGAAATAGAATCCCTCCACTGATGGTAGCCTTTCTTCTCTTTAGAGGCCTAGAGCTTTCTGTTCAGAAAGGGATCATGCCGAGTGCAACACATTTGTCATGCTGGGACACCCAAGTTGGTTGTTGACTACCAGGCTGAGTAGATTTGTACTATTGACTTTCTTTCTCACTCAGCCAGAAATCATCTAATCCTATTATGGCAGGGAAAATAATGCACAGATTTCATCCTGTAATAAATCATAAACCAGATTGGATTTACAATAGCTTTGTGGATCAATGCAAGTAAGAAATAGCTCAAGGCTAGGTTTTATTGGTGGCAAAGATGCATGGGCAACATGACCTTTCCAAAGATATAATTGTTCCTTTGTGGTTATCAGAAACAGGGTCGGGCAGTGAGTTTTTACTATCCATTTAACTTTACAAAATGGAAGCCTGTGGTTTTCACTAACCACTATAAAATTCTTTCCTACAGAAAGGCTGACTTTGCGAAAAGTACAGGAACATGCTATATATAGACTGATATCCAGAAATGTGGTTTACAGTGGTTTAGAGCTGCTGGATAGATGCCTACTGAAAAGGAGATTTACAATCTTTAGTTATAACTCATGTAAATCGCAAGGCACAACATTGAGAGGGAAGATATTTTTAGATTTGAAACTATGAGCAGCCAAGGGCACTACTGAGTGGTAAAGTAGAAAATTGTAACAAAAGTAATGGTATCTTCCACTATTTCCAAAAATAAACTCAGAAACCTCATCCAGATAAATTTGACAGAAATGTTCAAGCATACTGAGAATTAGATCAGGGAAACTTTCCAGGAAATGGTTGTACTAAATTCTGAAATAGCTTTAGTTGTACCAAAAGAGGAAGTCCTGTTGAGAGAAAGCAAATTTCAGCAGAATATTTCACTTAACACTATGAATATTCCACTTAACACCATCACCAGGCAAGTTTATGAAATAGCAGCTATTGTAGGAAGCCCAAAAATCAGGTGCTCAGTCTAGGCAGAAGAATTTCCTGACAGGTGTCAAAATGTTCCATTTTGGACTTACAGTTTGCCATCACGGTGCCTGCAGACACAGGAAGGCAAGCTCCATCTTCTGCGTCCAAAATCATTCCACTGGGGGACCCTGGAAAGGGTTGAAAGTCACCCTGTAGGGGCAATGAGAAAGGAGGGGACCCCTGCTTGATCGTGGGAGGGTGGCAGCTCTTCCACTTGATCCAGGGCAGCTCTCCAAACTGGCGGGGGAAAGACTGGCCATAGTAATATGTCTCATCACTAAGCTGCTGACATCCGAAGTTAAAATTACTACCCAGCACCTTTAAAGCAATGCAGATGAAACTGGGTGAGATATGATCTTCTCTTTAAAAAGCTCTGTAAAAGCTGTCCAAAATACTTTTTCCCCTGTGAGGAGAGAGGGAAGGGAATTTCTACCCCACCCTCTAAGAACAGTGGCGACTAACTACCCAGGGGAAACAGAGCAACTATAAGAACATTCCTAACCTAATTGGATGCATACACTTTTGAAATTTGGGGACTAAAAGTTTTCCTATTCTTACTGGAGATATTTGTTTTTATCTAAAAAAAGAAAAGAAATAAACCTTGAAAAACTATCATAAAAACTTTGGATTTAAAAAGCTTTAAATGGCATTGGTGACATCTTGTGGTGAAGTATGGTATTGCAACTTGTTATTGCCTAAAATAGATTTGTCTTGAAGCCCAGACTCTAGAAAAAAACTCTTCTGACTTTGACAGATACCACCTGTGAAAAACTAAGTTGTAAAGAAGGAACTTTTGGCCGGCATACCTGCCCTCTTTGAACTATGAATGTAAACCTTTACTGATTTTCAGAGTTATATGTGGGGAACTGCTTTCCTATTTTTTTATATGAGAAGCGGCTATTATTATTATATTATTATTATTACACGAGATGATGGAATACTTTGGACTATAAATTCTTACTTGGTAAACAATCTCTACTATAAAGACTACATGTGAAATAGATGTCCCATAACCAGTTATAAAAACAAAACAAAACTATTTTTAATGTTTGATTTTAAAGTCTTTAACTTAACACATTATCAAGAGAATATGGACGAAGATCAGGAAAAAATCCTTTCTATGTTGAAATCAATACATGAAACCATTATTTCAGCTTTTGACAAGATAAGATGCAACATAAAGGAACAAGATGCCAGCTTAGATATTCAAACCTAGACCTAGACCACAACCAAAGAATTAATAATGCATAAAATAACAGGAGAAATGGAACAATTAAAAACTAAGACAGAGGACCTAATTGGCCAACAGATCCAGTAAATGGAAAAATCAGAAAACGAAGTGACAACATTGAGAATGGAAAAGACTTTTTACATCAATCAGAAGAAATTTGAGGAAAAGGAAGAACAGATTGAAGATAAACCTATCAGCACAACTGTGGGAAATTGGAGTAATAGGGAGGTGATCTAATGAATACAAATGGACTAGTTCTTCCAAAAAAAACTGTAATCAAATGGTCTTTCCTATTTCAAATAATATATATATAATAATAGTGGGAGAACTGTTTGATGTTTCAAAAGTACTGACATGGAAGGTCAGTTGGCAAAGGAAGAAAACTAGAATAAGGCTGAAGGAAACTAGGGTTTTGATTTATTAGAGGGGATTTCATATTACTGATTAGAGGGTTGAATATGGTGGAAAATAGATATATTTTTAGAAAATAAAGTAACATTATAATTGAATAGGTAAGATGTGTAATAAGACTAATAGACTTGGTTTAATATGGTGGAAAATAGATACCTTTTAGAAAACAGAACAAGACTATATGCAAATAGATAAGATGTGTATTTAGAATATTAGATTTTGTTATGAAAAGAGAAAAAAGAAGAAGTTGAGATAAGGGAAACTTTAGTTACCTAAAGTTTGGAAAGTATAAATATCAAATGTTAATTTAAATATTGATGGGAAATTAAAGCTTGGGAAAAAAGTAATAACAAGACATTGATTGTATATAAGATTGAATGCAAACACAATTAATAATAATTTAATTTAATTTAATAATTTGATTTGTATACTGCCCTTCTCCCGAAGGACTCAGGGCGGTGAAGAAGGCAATGCACAATAAAAATCGAATACAAAAATTAAAAAGCCATTAAACATCATGCCCATAAAATCAATACATATTAAAGTTAAAACCCATCCCGTCAGACCAGGCCAGCTTGTTCGAAAAAAAATGTTTTGAGATCGCGCCGGAAGGAGCGAAGGTCGGGGGCCATCCGGAGCTCAACCGGTAAGCGGTTCCAAAGGTCTGGCGCGCCCACAGAGAACGCTCTCCCCCTGGGGGTCACCAATCAGCATTATTTGATCGGAGGCACCCTGAGGAGGCCCTCTCTGTGGGAGCGCACTGGACGGAGGGAAGTTGACACCGGCCGCAGGTGTTGCCGTAGGTAAGATATCTATAAGCTAAAAATTATTGATAAATGTAACAAAGATGGTTTTACTTAGTTGATAATAAGAACTATACTAGCTTAATATGAGATAGTAGATATTAAGGGAAAAAGAGAGGAAATATTTGATGTTGTAACTTGAGATTTGTACTAAAGATTTATGTATGTTATTGAATTATTGATTAATCCAGTCACCATGTTGCTTTTAAAATGTTTAATTGTAAAATTAGAAAACTAATAACATATTATTTTTTAAAAATGTTCCATTTTGAAGAATATATTTCAAAATGGAGTTTTTTCTGGAGCAAAGAGAGCTTCATTAATTTAATGGGTCAGCTAAACAAGTAAAATGAACTGATTGGGATCAAAACACTTCTTTGTTGGTGCTGGACACAGGAAATGTCAATCCCTGATTTGGAATCCTCCATACAAGGTGCTCTTGCCTTTGGTGCTTAAGCAACAATTATTTGGCTAATCTGTAGCATATCAGATTTCAGACCAGGGTGACTCTCTGTACCAAAGACAGAGCTGATTAATGCAGGAATCCTTTCTCTGGTTGTTCTGTCCTCACTACACGTTACTCTCTTTGCAGCTTGACATACAGCTAAATTCACATATCCTACAATAAAACAGCTCGTGTGCGTAGATCTGGATACTTTATTAAAAGTGCAGGATGGTGAAACTGGAAAAAAAGAAATGCATACAATAAGAACCCAAATACAAAATAAACAGTATTGAGTTGCTGGTGAACATAACAATTAACAAATATAGATAAATCGAAATCTCACCAGCAATGTGGTGTATATGGGATGTGACCATGTGCCACAGATTAGGCTGGATTCTTCCTGGTGCTTCTGCTTCCTTCCAAGTGCTAAAGGAAATGGAGTCTGACTTCCCAGTATGCACTTGTTTTGGGAATAAGAGTTGATGAGTAAAAGGGTTAGGAGTGAAAGTTGATCAGTAAAAGGGTTGGGTCTGCTTCCAAACAATACAGATTGGTATTGGGATAACATTGCCACACCCACTGCCCATCTCCCAATGGAGTGAATTAATCAACAATTTAAGATCAGGAGGCAAACGGGTCATCATAAATCCAGTCCAAATTCAAAAGGAGTTCTTTTCTATTGCCAAACTTCCCTGAGAAAATTCAAGCAGTTTTTTTCTGGCAGATCCCAGGAATAATCCTCACAGTGACTTTGCAGATGTGTTTCTTCACTGTTTCATTTCCTGAAGCTTCTAGGAAAACCAGGGGGTTCTCGCGGACCTACAAGCAGTGAGAATCCACATAGGTGTGATCCGTTCTGTGACACCGATTTCCTATTCATTCCAAGCATTGACCAAGACTTCAGGGAAAATCCAAGCCAACCTCTGAAACCCAGCTGGATCCATCAGGTGCCTAATATGGACTAATCAATCAAGTCTTACCTCCCTGTAATAGAGAAAAAAATCCAAGCTAACAACAACAGTAACGTTTCTCAATTAGAAATTCTGTGTCAAATTTAAGTATTGTTTTCTGATCTATTCTGGTTTAAAATAGACACAAATCAGATGTGGATTATAATTGACTTGTATGATTCCTTTAGAGCTGGGAAAGAGAGAATGCATATAAAAGCAAAGGGACTAAGTCATCTAAATATTTTTTTTTCCTTTTCTTTGAAAAGAGGATGATTGAAAAGCAATCATTTACAATAACAACTTGTTTGTTTCTCCTCCCTTAACCTTCTCAGCCCATTACTTATCTAAGTATAATACCATTTCTGGCTCTTCCATTATACCGATTTGCTTTCTAAATCTACAATTTCTTTTACAATAAATTCATCTTTCTGTTTTGGGCCATTAATCTTTGCTTTTTCATTTAAAGAGAACACATCTTCAATGGCTAATGAATGTAACATCACGGCAAGACCAGGAGTGTTTGACATGCAATTGAAGGGCGGCAAAAATAATGTTCTCTGAAATATTGTCCAAATAAATTGGCAAATAAACTTTTTTTCAATAAAAAAGTACAAGGGCATCCAAAACTGTTTTAAATGCAGGTGATGATTGATGAACTCCAATGGTTGTCTTCCCAAAATATGTTGACTTTATTTCTATAGTCACTTTCCTGACATAATTGTAAAATACACGCTGGGAAGAAAGGTTTTGTTTTTTGTATCTCATTCTTTTGCTGGAACTTGTTTACGAAGGTTCTCCTGAGAGGGAGAAAAAGAGACAGAGAGAGGAAAAATTCATAGCTAGATTCTGCTGCTTTCTTTCTAATGTTCTGCTCTTTCTTTATTCCAAGGCCTTTTATCTTTTTTTTATCTCTCATTTGTCTGACATGTCCCATTGTCACTGTGTCAATGTTATTTACCATTCAGCTTTAGTTCCCCTCTTTCATCCATCCTTTAGTTCTATGTTTCATTCCCTTTCCTTTCCTTCGGCCTTTACAAGAAAACAAATTATGATTTCTCTATGTATTTGTCTTGCCTTAGATAATTGTTGGGTAAATGGGTCTAAGATTGTACGCTTTTGGTCACAGACTTGTACATAATATAGATAGCAGGGGCAGTCCCATGAAGAGACCATCACAATTGCTCAATTGAAGCATAAGGAAGGGTATAAGTGACAATATTGTCAATACTTTTGGTTGCAGGGACGGACAGCTATTAATGATGAACCATTTGAAAATGGCAAAGACTTTTCTGGACACAACTTCCACTCAGTGTTTCTTCAAGATCTTTGAGTCCAGAACAAATCACAGGTTATGGATCTTTTAGGAGAGCATAACCCTATCAAGTGTTGATATTAGTACTATGTTAGAATCAGTTGCTTTCTAGATTAAGAGCCACTTCATCCTCTTTGAACTGAATCTCAACCTGTCTTTCTCCATTCTGATCTTTACGGTATCCAGATCTGGTTTAAAAGAAATAAAAAACCTATGGGTTTTATTTGGCCTGAAGTAGAGACATGTACCGTGGTATTACCTACATATTGATGATACCATAATCAAACCATTGGATGACCTCTACTAGTGGTTTCATGTAAATATTAAATGAAATGTGGGAGAAGGTTTAGCACTCATGGGACACCATGTTGGAGTCCCTCAGAGATTGATCACACAACCCCCTCATTTACTGGAACAAACCACTCACAAATGAATAGAACCAACATAGAATAGTGCCTCCATTAGCCTACACCAAGTTCCTCTCACTATCTCGTCTCCACAAGCATAACAGGTTCAAACTTTTCTTTGAGAAGTATTTTCCGGTGAGACTGGTCTATCAGGGCAATTTGGTCTGCCCCAAATATTTGAGAATATTTTTGAGAATCATCCTGGTCAGCTCTTTGGAATCTGCTCAGCAGCACCTCTAGAGGCTAAAATATATTTGTGCAAGTGATTTTTCTTTTTCTTTTTTCATATATTTACAGTGCAGTTTATAATTCAGAGTACAGGTTAAGTTTCAACTTGCAACCATTTGCCTAGCAACTGTTGGAAGTTTCAGTGGCACTAAAAAAAGTCTTAGAACAGGTTTTCACACTTAAGATCATCACAGCATCTCCACAGTCATGTGATCACAAATTGGTTGCTTACCAACCAGCATGTAATTGCGATGATTGCTGCATCCCAGGTCATGTGAGCACCATTTGAGGCCTTCCCAACCAGCTTCTGACAAGCAGTGGGTTTTGCTTAATGGCTGCACGATCCACGTGACAACTTCAATGATTTGCCATGGCAAAAAAGTTATAAAATAAAACTCCACTCACTTAATAACTATCTTGCTTACCAATACAAATTCTGGTCCCACTTGTGGTCATAAGTTGAGGACTACCTAAACATTGGTTATCATGTCAGACTGGAGCTGGAGAAACTCAGATTCATGTCTGCCACCCCACCCTAAACAAAAAGCTCACTGGGTGATTTTGGACTGGTCTTTCTTTCTCGATGCAGCTTAAAATACATAGTTGTCGTTTATGGGGATCATATTAAACACCCTCCATCTCTTGTATATGTCACCTTAGAATCCCAGAGGAAAAGCAGGTTAAAAATACAATGTGAATAATCTACAGTAGAGTAAAAAAGCAAAGGTACTATAAGGAAAAATATATGTACAAAAGCATGTATCATCAGTAATAATCAATGGAAAATTGCTTGAATAAAATCCCAAAGGTGCTTTTTCAAAAGGCAACTGGATTTTGTTTTTCCTTGAAGAAGCTTTGCTTCTCATCCAAGAAGCGTCTTCAGTTCTGACATGAATGGTGGAGGATAGAAGGATTTATATTCCTGGCAGTCATCTGGTCATTAGCACTCTTCCCGAGGGTCGTTGAGGCCACTTGGAAGCTTATCTGTGCCCTCGGGATCACGTGAATAGTGCAAATAGGCATGGAACCTTCTGGCAACTGCTAAATGGACCTGGATGACTGAGAATCTCCATAGATGCTTGTGTAAAATGTGCAATGTGAGCACAAAATACTAGGAGATAAAGTGAAGAAAAGTATGTACTTTTGCATGGACTTTTGCCAAATTTACCAATGATTGGTTGGGAAAAAAGGGAAACTGAACAAAAACAAACCTGACAGATTGGCCCATCTGTTCTTAATTAAACACTGGACAATTATGATGAAGAAACCTCTCCCAATTTCACCATTCTTCCACTCGTTGCTCTGCATCACAACGTCACTCCCATCCACATGTAGCAGCTTTGGCACAATGCCATTGTCATGCCCACATTTCATGCTCCTGCTAAGATGGCTGCCATAGGAATTCAAATATAGTAACAGTGACATCTGGTCATTTAAAAAGGAATTTGCAGACAATTGCTGGACCTCCTACTCAGCGGGATTTCAATAAACCTGTTTCATCTCAATAGCCCCCCCCCCATCAAATTCCATGCAGTCAAGCCCCATAGGCCATTGTTTACTAACTGAAAAAGCTCTGTCATTCTACAAAGTAAGAGACTTTCAGAAAGCTGCCAGCTTCCAGAGGTAATTTGTTGTTTGGCTAATTGGTGAACAAAATGCCTACTCAAGCAGCAGCCAACCAAAATAGAATGGATTTCCATTCTTCTCATCTGCTCTTGGAATCTCTGAGGTCTTCTTTGAAATGCCATTTTTCATCACGCTCAGCTTTGCATGACAGGCGAGTTTAAAATAAATAAATGTGTAATGCCACAACAAGTCATTAAAGGCCATCTATCTCCAGAAATTGCTGTTTAAGAATGAAGAGAAGCAGGTAATATTCCATAAGTTTAATTTATACAGGGCTATAAATCTGATTAGACCTTTGTACATGATTCTGTTGACAGATCGGGTTTTGTAGCATGAAATGAAATTTTTAAAAATCAGAACAATGAATCAGAGTGAAAGCCCCAAAGAAGAATGAAATCATGTGGATGTTAGAGAAACCAAACATTTTTCAAAGGAATAATAATCTGAGCTGAAATGGGAAATGAGGTTTCAGAAAAATATCAAAGATCAGAAGTGGGCCTCATCTGGCAGCTTTTCAAAGGAGAGTTGAAATATTCAGTTCAAAGGTTTATTCTCAAAGTTTTGAGTTTGCTATTGTGCTAAATACTGTATGGAGTGTATAATATATTTTTGATGTTTCTTTACATCGGTGTAGTGTCTGCAATAACTAATGTATTTATTGGTTGTATAGTAATCTATTGGCCGGATCAGACTCAGAATAACAGAGTTGGAATGTATGTCATCTAGTCCAACCTCTCACCCAAACAGGAGACCCTACACAATTTCTGACAGATGGCAGTCCAGTCTCTTCTTAAAAGCTTCCAGTGATAAAACTACCACAACATCTGAAGGCAAACAGTTCCACTGGTTGATTGTTCTCACTGTCAGAACATTTCTCCTTTTTTCTAGGTCAGGCATGTCAAACTCGCGACGTCACGTGATGTCGCACGACGTATTGCAACTTTTTCCCCATTGCCGGCAATGGGAAGGGCGCGGTTTCATCGTGATGCATACGGCCCACGGGCCGGCAGTTTGACACCCCTTCTCTAGGTTGAATCTCTCCTCAATCAGCTTCCACCCATTATTCCTTTCTGGCCTTCAGGTGCTTTGGAAAACAGGCTGATCTCCTCCTCTCTATGACAGCCCCTCAAATATTGGAACACTGCTATCTTGTCTCCCCTGGTCTTTCTCTTCACTAGACTACTTATGCCCAGTTCCTGTAATCATTCTTCATATGTTTTAGCCTCCAGTCCCCTAATCATCTTTGTTACTCTTCTCTGCACTTTTTCTAGAGTCTCAACATCTTTTTATAGTGTGGAGACCAAAATTGGTTGCATTACTCTAGATGTGGTCTTACTAAGGCTTTATACAGTGGTACCACACATGAACTTGATTGAATCCCTCTGTTAATGCAATTTAGGATTACATTGGCTTTTTTGGCTGCCGCAGCACACTTTTGGCTGATATTTAATTGATAGTCCCCTAAGACTCCAAGATCCTTTTCACAGTTACTGCTATAAGATTGGTTTCACCCAATCTATATATGTACTTTTGTTTTTTCTTGCTTTTCTCTACATTTAATTTCATTTTGTTAGATAGGGCCCAGTGTTCAAGTCTTTCAAGATCTATTCAGATCTTGAACTTATCATCCAGGGTGTTGGCTATTCCTGCCAGCTTAGTGTCCTCTGCAAATTTGGTAAGTTCCCCTTCTATTCCCTCATCTAGGTCGTTTATGAAGATGTTGAAGAGTACTGGGCCTAGGACAGAACCTTGTGGTACCCCTCCATTAAGGACTATTCATTGAGTATGGTTTGTCAGCCAGTTAAAAATCCATCTGATGATGTTGCTGTCTATATCCCACTTTTTTACGCTTTTCAAGAAGTAGATTGTGGTTCACTTTGTTGAATGTCTTGCTGAAGTCTAAATATAATATGTCCACAGCATTCTGCTGATCTACTAATTTAGTTGCTTGTTCAAAGAATGAAATAAGATGGATGGAGCACACAGATTGCAAAGCTAAAGGTCTCAAATTTCCTATCTCAGAAACTTACTTCTCTTCTTGATCTACACACCCTACTTACGTCTCCTGCCTTGGCATAGAGCTTGACAATTTTTGCTGCCAACACCTATCTCCCATGAGGATGTCTTTATTTCATGTTATTACATCTGTAAGAGACTGCAGGAATAAAATGATGGCAAGAAGTTTATATGGGAACAGCAATGCAGTCTCAATGTCCAAGACAGAAGAAGAAAGTCTCATCCTAATTAATTCACTATAACTCTGGCTAGGAACTTCCTCTTACAGTTTTCAAGATTCTATTTTACTCCAGATTCCCATTAAAACTATTTTTTTTTCTGAAATCCATGTAGTTGCTTCCTTGGTTTCCCAGATGTATGGCAGCTCCCAGCTAACATCTTACAATTGGTGATCATTATTTCTGGTCTTCTCCAGTAACATTTGAATTAGAGTAAGTTATAGGACTTATTGATTAATCCTCATGATCACATTCAGGTTTGAAAACAATGACACCCAATTTATGTGGCAAAATTATATAGGTTCACCCATATCTAAGTATTTTCCACTACAATTATTATTCTTTTTAGTTGCAGTATCCACCTGTCTGCACTGCACTTGCCCAGTTCTACAATTCGAGTTCCTGAAGTATGTGTAGTGAAAATATAGCAGAACATTTTTCCTTATAGACTTCATTGGGTATTTATTCTTTATCCCCATTATAGTTGTGGCAAGTACTTGGATCAACACAGAGTAGAAAAGTGTTTCACTTCCAGGGGTGTGGGCTGCAAAACATCTTCAGGTCTTATTGGAGTATAGGTTGCAACTCAGAACTATTTAATTTTTTGGGGGGAAAATCTACCTTTAAAAATAGGCAGTAAAATAGTTTATTGGAAAGTATGGGTGGACGCTGAATTAGTGCCTTTAAATAAGTCATTGTGTATAGATTGTGCAATGGATGGAAACTAATCAAGGAGAGAACCAAAGTAGACAGGGAGGCAAGCCATTCCGTTGATTAATTGTTGTCACTATCAGATAATTTCTCACTTCTAGGTTGCATCTGTCTTTAACAAGTTTTCATCCATTCCTTCTCGTCCTTTGAAAGATAAGTCAATCCCTTCTTCTCTGTGACATCCCCTCAAGTATGGAAGACAGTTATCATGCCCCCCCAGTCCCTCTCTTGGTATGTTTAGACATACGTACATGGCTCCCTCAGCTGTTTATTATCAGTCCTCTTTGAGGGATTCTTTTTTACAGCATTGGAGCCCTTTATGGTTTATCTTACTTTTGCTTCCTGTATCTTCTAATTTGTACTGTTTGTCTCCAATTATTTCTGCCTGTATGGCATGGTGTAGCAGGGGAGCATGTTCTAGATCAGGGGTGTCAAACTCGCAACGTCACATGGCGTGTCGCAATGTATCACAGCTTTTTTTGCCATTGCCAGCAATGGGGTGGGCACAGTTTTGCTATGATGCATCTGGCCCATGGGCCGGCAGTTTGGCAGATCCTCTAGATCCTCTCAATTAAAGAATTATCATGGGTTCCAGGAAGTACACTTACTCTGCCCTCTAGAATTATCTCCTCCCATTTGTGTGGCCCCCACCCTTGTGTTATTCAGGAATCTATTGAAAATATGGTTGTTCCCCCAGGCCTTAGAGGTTGTGGATTCTCCCTTTTATCTTTTTGCCCGTTTTCTTTTGTTTTCTTTTGTTTGGATTTGTTTCAGTCTTGTTTTGAATATTTGCTCTCATATATCTTTTATATGCATATGGATATACAACTAGTTCCTAGATGTAAGTTGCCCAGAATGGTTTGGAAGTAGCTTATACATTAAATAAATAAATTGAAAAGTCATATTATTCCATTTATTAAGGATTAGCTTTTGGAAATGTATAACTTATCTTTCTGAAAAAGGCAATATTTCCAACTAATCAAATAATGAAGTAATATGGTCTTCTTTGGCCTACATTTTTATGGCCCTGTATTTTACAGTTTCCAAGAAATGCCTGTACTAATCTCTTACACCAAAAGCAATGAAGAGTTTCATGACATTTTAAGGACCATTAAGAAAATTACTGTGGAATAAGCCTCATGGCTTACAATCTCTTGCACTGGGTGAAACAGACTCCATCAAGTGCATTGTTTTTTTTCTATTATCCTTTCCTGCTTTTTGTCAGTGCAGGAAATTGTTGAATTGTCTAGCAGGACACCAGTGGGAGGGAGCTCTTACAGTTTCTTCAAGGGGATTTACTGCCAATCTTATGAGAGAAAGATATTTCATGAATGCATGATGAATTTAATCCAGTATGTTGATTCTTATTTAAGCCACCCATATTACTAAAAAAGAGCTCTGGGGATGAGACTAATGGTTCATCCATTCTAGTCCAACCATCTATGCCTCAAGACTAAAGGCTATTATGATTGCTTGTGCCTTGCAATTGGTATTCAGTGGCATTCTTCCTACCTCTAAACATGGAGACACTGCAAATTTCAGTAAAGGTTGAGTCATTCTAGAACAAAATAAATTGCTTTGAACAACCTCTTGTTTCAGACGAACATAAAATCTTCTTGGAACACCACAGTGATAACAAATAGCTCCTAATGAGCCTGTGAGCTTGTTAGGAATGATGTCTTCTAATTGTGTACCCTGTCCTCTCTCTTTAGAGTAATTCAGTTATTATCTGAAGTTCATTAGGAAGCAAACAACAGCTGCTTCTCAGAAAAAGAGCATCAAGGGGCTCAGACAATTCAAGCAGGTTTCTGTACACCCCAAAAAGAGATGAAATTGTTTGATATCTGGCAGGAGCATCTGCAATGGAAATCAACATGGTGATATGACATGTGTCAAAAAGAGGCAGTGACTATTTTGACTTATCCCCAGTGGACATTCCTGGGGTCTAACGTAACTGTATTCTGTGAATAATACAGGTGGCTTGCCCCACCATACGACTGCTTATTAGATACAGAGAATTCTACTGTTTGGTAGTGTTGCAGAATAGGGAGATAATGTAATTCTATCACAGATTCTTTAGGAAAGAATTTAGGATCCCCCCCCCAGAGAAATCAGTGGAGGACTGTATAACAGCAACAGCAACACTTAATTAGTGCAGATTCGCATCCCACCAGGCTCAAGGTTGACTCAGCCTTCCATCCTTCCGAGGTAGGTAAAATGAGGACCCAGATTGTTGGGGGCAATAAGTTGACTTTGTAATAATGCCGCTTGGCAGGGGCTGAAAGCCCTAATAAGCAGGCATATGCATAGAATGAAGGCTATTGCTAAGCACATTGGTTTGTGCTTAAATTGTAAGCCGCCCTGAGTCTTCGGAGAAGGGCAGGATATAAATGGGATTAAAATAAAATAAATAAATAAAAATGTTGTCTAGTTAAAACTAATTCAAGGCAGCATACAATAAGTTAAAAATTACCAAAATAGAACTAAATAGAATAATAAATATTAACCATAGTTAAGTCTGAATGATAGCCATACTTCCTTCAAAAACATGTATGGTGCAAAGAAATGAATTAAGACTTTAAGAATTTATTTGTATGCAAAAATCATTTCTGTTGTTTTACTTTTCTTCCTAAGGCAGCTTTACTTGGAACACCTTACCTCCTATGATGCTACCTTTAACATCATCAAAACATCTACCTAAATCTCACCAGCTCAAGACTGACTCAGCCTTCCATGCTTCCGAGGTCAGTAAAATGAGGACCCAGATTGTTGGGGGCCATATGCTGATTCTGTAAACCATGTAGAGAAGGCTGTAAAGCATTGTAAAGCAGTATATAAGTCTAAGTGCTATTGCTATTACTACCTGTCCCATGTTCTTGGAAAACATTCAAAAAGTGGATCAAAATGCCAACTCTAGTCTAAACAGCTGGCTAACTGTGTGACCAACCCTAATAGTAATAGATAACTTATTATGACTGCCCTCCATGAAGGCTAACTGGACTCACACTAACCAGTAAGGCATACTTACTGGTTAACCACACAGGACACAGTCATCATGATCATGATCATCATCATCATCATCATCATCATCATCATCTATGCTGTTCAGCAATGACATCAAAAATACTTCTGAGCAGAACAGACAGCTTGTGGGATCATATTGGAGGTAGCTTTCATCTACCTCCAAGGCTGAATTTTTTTGTACTCCATTTGATTCAGCAGTACCCCACTGGTTTGATAATAGTTCTCATAAAAAGTACTTTGGAATAGTTGATTGGAACCTGAATATGAATGAGTGGTGTGATTCAGCTGTAAAGAAAGATGCAATTTTAGATAAAGATATACCATCAGAAGTACAGTGTCAAAATTGCAGGAAGTAATAGTTCATCTCCATTCTTCTTGGGTCAGACTGTACCTAAAGTAGTGTAGTGAGTTTTGGGCACCACACTTTAAGGATGATTCAGGGAAACAAGGAAAATAGTGAAGGGACTAGAAACTCTGTTAAAAGTTGAAGAAAATATGTCTGTTTAGCAATAGTTTGTTAGTTCTACAGTTGTTCCTCAACTTATCCATCCTCTATGTCACCTGGCTATAAAGCTAGAATTTTCCCAAGTCCATTTTCACATTCTTAGCAAAGGTTCTTCAAGGAAGCCAAGTTAGAATACAACCCAGGCCTTAAACATATAGAGTTGTTTATTCCAAATCAGGGGTTCACTATTGAACAACGTTAATGGGGCTGAACTACCAAGTTAGAGCAAGTGACACCACTTAGCCTAGCTTGGCTGGTCTTGGAAAAACCAAGCATGGTTAAATCTGATCCATTGTCCAAGAGTCCCTCTTGACTCAAAGGACTCTTTATTTTGAACCAGTGATGAACTAACAAATTATAATTCTACTCTAATGCACAGATTAGTTGATGTAGGCTTTGGGGGTTCCTTTTGAAGTTCTCCAATTTTTTTATCTGGCCAATATTCACCAGAGCACCAGAAGGAAGGATGAGAAACAATGGCTGGAAGCTGATCAAAGAGAGAAGCAACCTGGAATTAAGGATAAACTTCCTGACAGTAAGGACAATCAACCAGTGGAACAACTTAACCCCCCCCCCCAGAAATTGTGGGTGCTCCATCGCTGGAAGTTTTCAAAAAGATACTGGACAATCACCTGTCTGAGATGGTATAGGACCTCCTGCTGGAGCAGGGGGCTGGACTAGAAGACCTCCAAGGTCCCTTTCAGCTTCTATTCTATTCTATTCTATTCTATTCTATTTAAAAATCAAATTAGATTTAACAGGCATTCTATCCAAAATTAAGATCTTCCTTACGTCAGAAATGTGCAGCAAAATGAGAACAATGTAGCAATATATCCACCCACACTTCCCCAAATTTACTGGGACATGATCAGTCATCAGAACCTGGGGATACAATTTATTTCTTTCACATCTATTGGCCCTTACTAAAAAGAATGGCCATCCCGTGTGTTAAATTCCAGAGGAATAGCTATGGATATTTCTTGAAACCTAAATAATTCTTTTTGCATCATCTTAAATCTTTTGAGTTGCATCACATCAAAGTCTTTTATGAATTAGAAGTCACATAGTTGACTGTCATTTGCAAGAGGATAATATTAAAAGGAGAGAGACAGAGAATATCTAGTGGACCAAAAGCAATACAAGAGGTTCCAGGCGGCGCTGGGGTCCCCACCTGCCTCCCTCGCTCACAGCTCGGCCGAGGCCTTAGTGGAAGCCTGGGAAAGGACGGCCACTGAGGCCCTTGACCGAGTTGTACCCTTGCGGCCCCTGACCCGGTGCAGATCCCGTCGGGCTCCATGGTTTTCTGCGGAGCTCCGGGAGATGAAGCGTCGGAGACGGGGCCTAGAGAGCGGTTGGAGGTCCAGCCGATCCGAACCCGACCGATTGCGACTAAGAGCCTATATTAGGTCTTATCTCGCTGCAATTAGGGAGGCGAGGTCCAACCACTTCGCCACCCTTATTGCGTCCGCAGATAATCGCCCGGCTGCCCTGTTTAGGGTGACTCGCTCCCTCCTAAATCAGGAGGTGAGGGAGGATCCCTTGCAGGGACGTGCCGAGGAGTTTAACCAACATCTGTCGGACAAAATCGCTCGGATTCGGACAGGTTTGGACTCTGACTGGGCAGAGTCTGACGATCAGGACACGGGTGGTCTTGTCGATATCATCTGGGAGGAGTTTGATTCTGTGACTCCGGAGGAAGTGGACAGGATCATGGGGAGGCTGAGCACCACCACATGTTTATTGGACCCGTGCCCTTCCTGGCTGGTTTATGCAGCCCGGGAGAGGACACGCAGCTGGTTCCAGGCAGTTATATCGGCTTCTTTGAGTGAGGGTATCTTCCCCGCCGTCTTGAAGGAGGCGGTGGTGAGGCCTCTCCTCAAGAAGCCTGCCCTGGACCCGGCTGTATTGAACAACTTTCGTCCTGTCTCCAACCTTCGCTTTCTTGCGAAGGTTGTTGAGAGTGTGGTGGCGCATCAGCTCCCTCTGGTCCTGGATGAAGCAGATTATCTAGACCCGTACCAATCGGGTTTCAGGCCCGGGCACAGCACGGAGACGGCATTGGTCGCGCTGGTGAATGATCTCTGGAGGGCTCGGGACAGGGGGCATTCCTCTGTCCTAGTCCTATTAGACCTCTCGGCGGCTTTCGATACCATCGACCATGGTATCTTGCTGCGGCGTCTCAGGGGATTGGGAGTGGGAGGCACAGTTTTACGGTGGTTCTCCTCCTATTTCTTGGGACGTTCGCAGTCGGTGTTGGCAGGGGGGCAGAGGTCGACCGCGAGGTCTCTCATTTGTGGAGTTCCTCAGGGGTCGGTCCTCTCGCCTCTCCTGTTCAACATCTACATGAAGCCGCTGGGTGAGATCATTCGTGGCTTTGGAGTTGGGTATCATCAGTACGCTGATGATACCCAACTTTTCTTTTCGACCCCAAACCACCCCAGTGATGCCCTCGACGTGATGTCCCGTTGCCTGGAGGCGGTTCGGGTCTGGATGGGGAGGAACAGACTCCAGCTCAACCCCGACAAGACTGAGTGGCTTTGCATATCTTCATCCCGGGTTTATTCGGACATTCCACCTCTAGCTATGGGGGGTGAATTATTACCCCCCGTAGATAGGGCTCGCAACTTGGGGGTCCTCCTAGATTCACGGCTCACCTTGGAAGATCATATAGGAGCCGTGACTAGGGGGGCCTTTGCACAGGTTCGCCTGGTGCGTCAGTTGCGGCCCTATCTTAGCCGGGATGATCTATGCACGGTCACTCATGCACTCGTGTCCTCTCGTCTGGACTATTGCAACGCTCTCTACATGGGGCTGCCCTTGAGGACCACTCGGAAGCTCCAACTGGTACAGAATGCAGCCGCGAGAGTGGTGTTGGGAGTCTCCCGATACTCCCACGTTACACCTCTGCTCCGTGAGCTGCATTGGTTGCCAGTTGTCTTCTGGGTGAGATTCAAGGTACTGGTAACGGTATTCAAAGCACTCCATGGCATGGGGCCGGAGTACCTCAGGGAACATCTGCTGCCGGCATCAAGCTCCCTGCGCCCTGTGCGTTCCCACAGAGAGGGCCTCCTCAGGGTGCCACCGATCAGAGAATGTCGATTGGTGGCCCCCAGGGGGAGATCCTTCTCTGTGGGCGCTCCGGAGCTGTGGAATCAGCTACCGGTAGAGCTCCGGACGGCGCCCGATCTTCGCTCCTTTCGCCGCGATCTCAAGACATTTTTGTTTGTACAAGCCGGCCTAGCCTGAGGGGGAGTGTTGGGGTTGTTTTATCTTTCGTTTTTTTAATTTTTCTGGGGGTTTTTAGCGTTGTATTTATATTGTTTTTAACTAGGGCAATTGTTTAATCTGTTTTTAATGTTTGTATTTGCTATTTTATTCTGCCCTGTGAACCGCCCTGAGTCCTCAGGGAGAAGGGCGGTATATAAATGTTATTAAATTAAAATTAAATTAAATTTTTTGCTCATCTAAAAAAATCTCTGAGATTCCCTCCCCCCAAAGACATAGTTCATCCCAAATTCTAAGTTATAAATCAGCATTAAAAGCACCATTTCAATGCAGGTCTTATATGAACCCCATTTTATTTATCTCCATTAATGTCTTTCATTTTATGAGTGGGTTGACTGGAAACTGTGGGAATTAAAATCCAATTCATCTGTATGGCAACATGAAAAAGAATGAACAATGAGACTTCTGCAGTTCCTGAGTTTATTCATACATTTTGGATGAAAAACTGTGATTTAAGAAGCATCATCCCAACCCCAATGGCATAGTACCGTACTAATATGATATTGTTGAATTTAAAAATTATTACCTCAGGAAGAATCTTTATTCAAAGACCCACTTTTTTTCTTTTCTCTTTTTTTTTTTTTTTGTAAAAAAAAAATCCTGAATCATATTTTTAGGAGTATCACACAGCAGCGAGATGATGTGTCTTCATCAGCCTCTGAACTGTCAAATGACTGACACACAAGAGATTCTGGTTTGACTGGCAGCAATTCATACTTAAATTTCATTTGCATAAAAATAGAATGCTAATTCATGCCGTGTGAGGTAAATGCTCGCTATGCTGTCATTTGGTGCTTTGAAGCTTAAAATACATTTTGCAATCATGAAATTCATATGTGCTGATTGATTATGACTTCTTCATGAAAAAGGCATTGTTTAGAAGGAGTGTCCTTATCTTGTTTATACAGTTGTACTTCAGATGTTGCTTTATCACATGTGTAATGATGAGCATTACAACAAGGAAGTACTTCAGATTGTTTTGCTTAATAAATATACAGTAAGTAGTCTGGATCACGATTGGCCTTTGTCTGGCTCTTATGCTGGTTGTTGCTAACAGTTGTCACTCATGTCATTTTCCCATTGTCTTATTATATTTCTAATTCACCATCTAGTGTGGATTCTATTTCAAACATCTGATTTTCAAGAAACTGAAGAGGAACTTTGAATTTACAGGATATTGTTTCTTCATGCTTATACATAATACCACGCAATTTAACAATTGAATATTGATGTTTCTCTGTGTATATATGTATTTAATAATGAGATGGGCAATATGCTGTGCATGTATGTCTGCCCTTCTATGTATATCAGGTCAAGAAAGTAACACTAAACTACTTTATTATATTGTCTATAATAACAGTATCTTACAAGTCTGTTTGTTCTTTACTTCTCCCAAACTCAGCCCCGTATAATCCTGTGAAGTTAATGGGGTGTCTGAAAAGCTTCTTCCTTCTATCAGATTGTTTTGGGATTGAGTCACTCCTCTTACCTCATTGTATCAAGATCATCTTCTTCACACCCTACAATGTATTACATATGGTCCCAGATCTCCCTTTTTGTGGCTTCCTAATTCCTCAAGGTCAGAGAAGGGGAGCAACCTATTTTCCAAAGCAGCTGAAAGCCAGACAAGGAATAACAGATGGAAACTGATCAAGGAGAGATTCAACCTAGAAATAAGGAGAAATTTTCTGGCAGTGAGAACAATCAACCAATGGAACAGATTGCCTTCAAAGTTGTGGGAGCTTCATCACTGGAAGCATTCAAGAAGAGACTGCCATCTGTCAGAAATGGTGTAGGGTCTCCTGCTTGGGTGGGGGGTTGGACTAGATGACCTACAAGTTAGGTGTCATTGCATTGGGCTCAACTCCTGGTCCTTTCTTTCTTTCTTGACCTGCCCTGCAGCATCTTCAAAGACATTCATGTGATACGCCAATCCCCTCAATCCATCTTATACATTGTCTTCTTCTTATATTTCCTTCAATCATGTTGAGTGGAGTTATTTTTCCCACCCTATCATTAACTTATATTATTTGCTCAAAATAAGTGCACTGCTTCCTAAACGTCTCAAGGAAGCAGGCAGCCTTTAATACTTCCAGGACTCTATGATTCTTCTTTTTCTTGCATTTCTCAATGTCCAGGTTTCATAGCCATGTATGCCACCAAAAAAATAGTCTTTGCTTTATTCTGATCAGAGTCATCATAGAGATACCATTATTCTTCATGATATTGACACTACCTTACTCTTAAGATTAATTTCCTCTTTAGTTTTCCACCAGGCTAACTTTATCTCTTCTTGAACCCAAGAATAAAACTATCCATCACTTTCACTTTTTTTGCTGACATCTGTGATTTCGCTAACTATGCTTGTTGATTTTACTTTTATCTTCTTACGGTTTGACGTGAACCTAGATTTTACGTTTTCCATTCTTGCTTCCCTAATGAGGAGATCTTCTGAGTCTTTACTTTCAGCTAACAAAGTTGTGTCATTTCTGCATCTCAATTGATTACATTTTCCATCTTCATTTTTGAGCCCTAATCTAATCTCTTCTAACTTTGCTGTGCTCATAATATGTTCACAAATTAAATAAATATAGGGACAATAAATATCCTTGTCTAGCATCCCCTGGGAGAATATAGTGCAGAACTGACTAATAATAAATCTTTAGAATGTCATACAAGTGCTATGTCAATCCTGCTTACAGCTGAAAAATGAATCCTTGGCTTCCTGTGTGGAAATAACTGAAGCAGAGCCAAGTTTTGTGTCCCCCTAGATGCTAAATAGTATGCTCATTTCAGAGTGGTCCCTCAGTTCTGTCCCCCCCACCCCCACAGCATTATTCCTCGGTCCTACCTACTTTTGTTGACTGCTTGACAGCTCAGCCTCTAATACTCTTTACACATTTAGCATTTTTATTTATGGTTATTCTGATCCAATTGATGTTTCTCACATTTCCTCTAGGTTTTCTTTCCCCTTTGTACTCTCCCTTATTTCCTTTGGGGGGGGGCAGTAGCTTATTATTTTGTGCTGTTCTTCAGTGCTCTGCATAATGTTACTTATTTCAAAGGGATAAGCATGTATTATATATGCAACCTAAAATAATCTTCAAAGATGCCTCATGCTAGGAGAAATGATTGCAAAATTAAGTACAAGAATATATGTTGTTAAAAAAGCACCCTCTCTGTCTTGTGTTTCCCAAGAATGTATAATGGATGATTTTTGCAAACCCCAGCTTGGAAACTTAAGCTTAAGCCTCAAAGACACACCTTGACTAGACTTGTTTAAAAAAAAAGCATATGAACTGGTGATCCAGACAAGTCCTGGGCTTCCCATATTTGTTGTACAAGATACAATGTTGATTTTACAGCTTGAATTGAAACACTCTGAAGCCAGTACCATTTGCTGTCCTAATGATATGGAGAGAACAGAATAGTCACAAAACAGACTGTTACTTCTGTCTAATATTGCTGGTTTCTCTGCTAAAAATAAGAAATCAATTAAATAACCAAATCTGCCTTCAGCCATGAAACCAGTGCCACATGATGACAATCTGCTAGTACCAAAGCCACCAGAGAAATGGAGTTTAGACGAAATAGACAAAGATGCTGCAATGTACCAGCCAAACATGGACAGTGACAATGATTCAGACATTGAACTGTGTATTGAACACTCATAGATTTATCTAGAATTTAGAAAAGAATAATTAATTTCCAAATGGAAATTCACAGGAACGACACAGCTTTCTATCAGAGCCTTTGTTACTCAGCTGATCCAGTGTTTGAAAGGTGGAGTCCAAATGTATGTGGAGTCTGAAAAGTCTATTTAATGGAGGTACGAAATTAAGAATATTTGCACATCTGAAAATGATCTATTTAGAGGAAGGGGAAGGCTTTCTTTCTCTATTGCTTGGAATGAAAGCTGACATTCTAATAGCCCTTATAACCTGGAATCTTCACTTATACAGGTAGTCCTCAATTTACGATCACAATTGAGCCCAACATTTCTGCTGTTAAGTGAGATATTTGTTAAGTGAATTTTGCTTCATTTTATGACCTTTCTTGTCCCAATTGTTAAGTGAATCATTGCAGTTTTTAATTTAGTAACACAGTTGTTAAGTGAATCTGGTTCCTCCATTGACTTTGCTTATCAGAAGGTCACAAAAAGTGATCATATGACCCCGGGACACTGCAATGGTCATAAATAGGAGTCAGTTGCCAAGCATCTGAATTTTGATCACATGACCAGGGGGATGCCACAATGGATGTTACTGTAAAAAATGGCCATAACTCACTTTTTTATAGTGCCATTGTAACTTAGAATGGTCACTAAATGAAGTGTTGTATATCAAGGACTACCTGTAGTTTATTTGTTCATTTTCACTTTCAGGCACCTCACTGAGGTGGACATGCCTTCCACCTCGATTTTTATGCTATCTAATCAAGAGACGAGATAGGTGAGGCTGAGACATTGTGATTCACAGCCTTGGTGGGATATAGGATAGGGAAGAGACAGAATGTGTTAAAGGATACACTTACACACTTTTAATGGAGATAAAGGAGTTCAGGATCTTACGGAGTAATGAAATTTTCAAGGGAAAATAGAGCACTCAGATAGTCTGTGTTACTCTATTAAAATGTGACTAATTGTAAATGCTTATGCATTCCACACCTACAAACACTTGCTCTCCTACAAATCTGACCAGATAATGCATGAGGTTTGGGGAAAACAGGAATGCTCAGTAGATATTTATGGCAGCATGGCCAAATTGAGTTTTTATTCTTTATCAGCCACTCTCTTTTGGCGTTCCATTACACATCATCTTAGCTGTCATTTTATTATCCTGTTAGAGTACTGGGTCCTAACATGGATTACTGGATGACACTTAATTGTTAACCTTCTTTTCTCTGTTGCTATCCTTCGGACCTTGTCAGATTTCACAGTTGAATTCCTTATCTCTTCAACTCACTTGTTGTTCCTGCATTCTTGTCTAGAGTGGTCAAATTTTAGTCATTCTGCTCCATCTATTTTCTCAACCTTTTAGTTTCTGTAAAAGAGGTAGAGAACAAAAAAAGAGAGAAGAGAATAGCATGTAACCAACTATCAGTGATTATATATTATGAATGGCAGGACATATGAAAAGCAATCAAAAAGAAAATGAAATGAAAAGTTGGGAAGAATGTTAGCCAAGATTAGAATTGGTGCTAAGTATTCCAGAAAACATTCCTAGGGTGATTTAGCCAATCATAGTGAAGCCCAACAGCATGTTTTGCAACAATGGACATTTTAAAAAAGAAAGTTGTATCACATGCTAGATGTCCCTCCCTACTGTAGCCTGCCATTTTCTCACATGTAGGCCATGCTGATAGAAATTGAAAGCCAGCCAAATTTCAAGTTGGATTTACTAGTCCCCTCACATTAATTAGTGCAACTATTTTGCTGCCACTTGGAAATTTATGAGGATACACAGTTTATGAACTAGCAAATTAAGCTTCGAAGAATGTAGGTCCCTCTGTGTTACTTGGCTCCTTGATCTTTGTTTTGAATCATAATTAGAAAGGGCTATTTATAAAAAGGCTGCTGGTGGCACAATCACTCAACTTGCAGTGGGGCAGCTGTAAATCTATTGTGACTCTTGAGATTGTGCCTCATGACTCATAGATCCAAAGGCTTGAAGAATTATTGTGGCTATAATTAGCAATTAATTCTTGCATTTCACCATACCAGAAGACAAAAATTGTTGATGAATAAGAGATACAAAATGAAGAACCAGTCAGATGTTTATGGTTACATTGATGCCCTGCAGTTATGTCATTGACACCTCCTGGCCATCTCCCATTATACATCTGAAGATATATAATTCCAGTCATCTATGTGTGTAAGAGAAAGAGAAATCATTATCATATTAGACTGAGAATGCCCTTAAATAATCTCTTGGTCTAAGATGAAGATGACTAAAATCCCCATTTTGTTGGGACAGTTCTGTTTCAAGAAAAGCAATCTAAGTGGTACATAACCTCACAAACCAGAAAAGTGTTTTAGTTTTCAGGAAAACAGCCCAGGTTGCCGGTATCAGCATCAGTGTGACCAACAGGAGACTCACTCAAGCAGTAATAAGCTCACTTTTACGTGAGCAGCTGTGCAAGAAACAACTTTGATGTTCACAGTTCACCAAGCCTCCACAAGTACTTGATTGTTTAAAGTAGAATGGACAACAGTAGAATGGAATGGAATAGACATACAAATGGCATCAGATAAGCTTTCTCAATAGAGCCTTGGTATTATTCCATTGATCAGATTCAAAAATTCTTCCCAGTGGAATGGGAGATGGAGAACAAAGAGAAGATCCATTCCATTTTCCGACCATTTTAAAGAGATGCATTGCTTGTTAAAATCCACTAATATGGTTTGAGCTAGTAATCATTTTGCACACACCATAGCAAGCCAAGAGGGAATAAGAAGTATTTGGAAATATTGAAAGCTGCTTCATTATTATGAGGACTTCTCAAACATTAAGTTCCCATGCCTTTTTTAAAAATTGTCCAGGACTCTTGAGAAATTGAGTTATGGATTAACATTAATAAGCATGTAGCTTTATACATATTAATCTGTCTCTACTTTTACTTTGGAAACAAGTTCACCCTATGAGAAAGGCTTAGCTTGCTAGCTGTATAGGTTATTGGTCATAGAAGGGAACTGAAGTTTTAAACAAGTTCTCTTTTCTTTGTAAAGAGTTATAAATTCTTGTAGGCCTCCAACCTACAAAAGTGTCAATCTAGATCACCATCTATCTTGCCTGATCAGATATTGATTGTCCTGGAGACGCCAGTATTACCAAAATCGTCTAGATCAGGACTGATAACTCTTTTTCTGGTAAGGGCTACATTCTTCATTGTGAGTAGCTCTTTTTCTTTCTAATTATCTCAGTTTTTCCCCGTTTCTTCTTTTTGCTCTTCATAAATCTCCCAAGCAACACTCTTCATAGAGATCTGATATTTTACTTATTTTATATACTTTTATCAACAGCTCAAGGCAGTGAACATACGTAATACTCCTTCCTTCTTTTATTTTCCTCACAACAACAATCCTGTGAAGTGAGTGGGCTGAGAGAGGGGGGTGACTGGCTTAAAGTCACTCAGCTGACTTTCATGGCTAAACTAGAACTAGAACTAGAACTCACTGCCTCCTGATTTCTAGCCTGGTGTCTTAACCACTAGACAAATCCAGCAGGTACATTGCAGGAAATTTTTGAAATTACACTGTTGATTAATGATGGTGCAATAAACTATAGGTTTCAATGTGGCATCCCAAGACCTAAGCTTCAGTAAATAAGATGATTTGCACATCACTATTTAGCTGCAAATGAAGACTTATCCAAAAGCATGAGAAAGAGTCCTACACTATTTGATGAAGCACTGACCATATGAACTATACCAAGTGGCATATTACATCACATGACTGGCTCAACAGTAGTAACTGCAAGAGGGATCTTGCAGTCCTAGTGGACAATCCCTTGACTATGAGCCAGCAGTGTGCCAAAAAACAACAACACAGTCCTAGGCTGCATTAACAGAGGGATAGAATCAAGATCGCATGAAGTGTTAATACCAGTTTATAATGCCTTGGTAAAACCACACTTGGAATATTGTATCCTAACCCTAACCCTCAAAGGATCTTAAAGAGGCAGAAAAGCATGCCCAGTTTTTCTTAATAGCCCCAAGTCTCCCTCCCCCAAGCAGAAACCAGCTCTGTAGAAATGCAGATGTAATAATCCATTCAGGAAGGTTGGAGCCCTCCAGCTAGAAGCTTAGGAAGACAAAGACACCTGAAATCTACATACCCCACACAAACTCTAAGCCATGACATAATAGGATTAACCCACAGGTGCCAAAGGGGCACACTCAGACTCAGGTCAAAGTACATGATACAATAAATACAAAGCCTCAAACAGGAACAGGAAACAACTCAAAAAAAGCCCAAAAGGGTATAAAAACCCACTCCCTAATACATGTGCTCTCTCTTTTCTTCCAGAGCCATATTTCTGTCTGGCTCTCCTCTTTAATAAACTGCAGCCTTCTTTCTAAACCAAAGAGTGCAGAGAAGAGCAAAAAGATGATTAGGGGACTGAAAGCTAAATCACATGAAGAACAGTTGAAGGAATTGGATATGTCTAGTTTAATAGAAAGAAGGACTAGGGGTGACATCATAGCAGTGATCCAATATCTAAGAGGCTGTCAGAAAGAAGAGGGGGTCAACTTATTCTCCAGAGCATGTGAAGGCAGGATAAGAAGCAATGGATGGAAAGTAACAAAGGACAGAACCAATCTAGAACTAAGAAGAAATTTCCTGACAATTAGAACAATTAATCAATGGAATGACTTGCCTTCAGAAGTTCACTGGAAGTTTTTAAGAAGAGATTGGACAACCATTTGTCTGAAATGGTAGGCTTTCCTGCTTGAGCAGGGGGTTGGACTAGAAGACCTCCAAGGTCCCTTCCAATTCTTTTATTCTATTATCTGCCAACACTGATGGTATTATGATGCCCAGGGAAGTTCAACATTTGTTTCTAATCTTACACTTTTCAAAATTAATTTGGTGTATAAACAGTCCTTCCTCTGCAAATTTCCTGACTTTTTTTTTTAAAAAAAATAAATAAAGAGCAGGTATGTTTGTCAAGCTTTTTGGTTTTTCTATTTTTGGCAATGATCAGTATGGCAGATGTAGACATGAAAAGAAATTGGCTACTCACTGTTTCTTATATTTGTCCATACCCCAAGAACTAATCAATATGCCTGTTTCCTACTAGTGGCATCTTGAGCCTCAGTTACATCAAAATAACAGCACATGCATCATGATCTCATTATGCAAAAGGTGCAACATACTATGTCTGATGCAACTATTTAAATCAAAGCATCATTTTATACTACAGTACATATGTTGTTATTTGGTACCCTTTGCTTCTCCTGTAGAAGTCTGATATGACAATGGGGGTTCATAAAATGTCTAATGAAGTTGCATAGGCAGGATGAAGGAAACTACTTCCTGATTTCAGGGGGGTTTGAGGGGGGAGCCACCAAGAGTTTCTCTTTATGCTGAACTGATGCATCTCTCATCAGCATAGTCTATTATCCCTTTCTTTTTAGGTTTCTGATAATGGCTGTGCTTCCCTCTTTGACAAAACGGTTATGGAAGAGAAGGTAAACAGACTGACATAGTCACAGCTGGTGGGACATTATTAGCAAAGGTATGAAACTGAAAAGGTAAAATCATGTAATAATTACCTGACACCTCCAAAAATCCTGGTGTGTGGAAATGATCCCAGGGGAGATTGGGCAAGAAGCAAAAAAAAATCTATAGGTTTACATTCTGCAAAATAACTGTGGTACTGTTAGGCAGGTAGTTTAAAAAAAGGAGATCCTGTTTACTCACCACTACTGTAACTCATTAATGTTATATCCCCACCCTCATCTGCAACTTGTAAACATGGAAGCCTAATTTAGCACCAGCAATGTGCTATGTATGAAACTGAGATATAGACCCAAATGCTATGAACTCTCTCTTTCTCCATGTGAACTTTCATTGATGAGAAGAACACTTTCCTTCCTGTTCTCTGAAATCAAAAACAAATCTTGCAGCTGAGAGAAACAGTTATTTTGAGAGTTCAGATTCATTTTGAAAGAGGAATTGATGGGAGGCAGGGAACGGCCATCAAAACAATATGTGTAATGAATTGAGATTACCAAAAAATACAAAGGGTAGAGATTAGGGGCTGTATTTTCCACTGAGGAACTATAGAAGAAGCAGAGCTAAGTGGGTCATGATAGGTTATTTTCTTCCTACACCTCCCACCTTCCAAAGCAGCCAAAATGAGGCTAATCTTATCAGGTGGTAGAAGAGCATTTTTCCTTCTCCGTCAATAGCTTAATTATCATTCAAGGTGCTGATGGCAGCAGGCTTTATGACTTCAGCATAAATGGAGCTTTTGAGCAAACAGCTCCCCAAACAGTCATCAATGTGCTAAGAGGCAGAAAAGGTGAGCCAGGGAGATGAATGCTGTTTCTCTAAGATAGGCAGGATCTCGGGCAATTTTATAGATTAGATTGCTGCTGCATCTGGTGCACTTGACAAAAGACATTTGGGGCTGTGTGATGGAAATACAGTCCTAAACACAAGCACTCTTTCAGGTGGCTGAGCCTCTGCGGGGGAAGCCAACATACGTGACTCTTCTAGAAGCATCTCTGAAAGACGTAAATTGCCATGAGGTTGAATTTCCTGCTGGGCTTATGCTACAGCAAAATCAGCAAAAAAACACTGAGGTAGAACACAGAAGGCAGGAACTGGGAGAGGAGTAGATGAAGCATGGAAATATTGGATAGTCTCATATCTCTGTCCTAGGTGAGTGACTAGGTTTAATAGAAGCAGGGGAATAAAAAGATGTCCTCTCTGTTCTTCTCCTCTCCCTCCCTCCCCTCTTCTACCCCATTCCTTTCCCAAGCAGGCAGGTAAGTGGCTAAAACAGGAGTTGACCACAGGAACTGGTTTAGGGCATTATATAAAATGTTTTATGGTAATTTATATGTCATAAAGTGTTTAACAAATTGCTATATTTCAATTCTGTGGGAATCACGGGTCCCAGATTTCGGACATATTCTGTAAGTCAACCCATTTGAAGTAAATTGGTTCCAAAATTGTTGCTTTATGATGCACTGTTTCATTCAGTAAAATATTATGGGAATGAAAGTTTTAATAGTATCTGGATGTCAGAGGTACTATAGGCTTACTACTTCCTGTTTATGTCCACTGATGATGCTTTCTTGCTCAGATGGAACAGAAAAGAATATCTCTTATAGATCTGTAGGTTGCACAATTACAGAATTAGGTATATGTCTACATACAATTTATAGGATTTATATGGCCATGTATCTCAAAGCAATGACTTCAATTGCGTACAAAGTTAAAATCAACAATTAGAACAACAATCTAAATAATGTCCAAGAATGCAAAACACACAAATTCCAATATACAATAAAAACAACATCAGGTAGTAAGCTCTCTTAACCTCCCAGCCCAAATCCTGGGGGAGCAGCCATGACTTTAAAGCCTAATGAAACCAATAGGGTTAAGGTCACCAAGATCTTCAAAGGGGATGCTGTTCCATAGAGCAGGCACTCTAACAGAGAAGGGTCCAATAAGATAACACTATTTAATGGAAGGGACCTGGAGCATGAATTGGTGAGGTGGGCAGAAACAATACAGGACAGATGATCCTGGAAATAGACTTGTCTTGTGCCATGCAGAGCTCCTCCCCAAAGCAATCACTATATAGGCCCACCCATATGTCACCTCCAGAAGTGACAGGGATCTAATACACAGATGGTAAAACACCCAACTCCAAGGACCCTTTCCACTTCCTCTGGACCAACAGGTTCAAATTCTTTCCACACAACAGGACAAGAATGCACTTCAAGCACCTGCCTAGAACATGTACAATTGGAGTGCAGCTCTGAGCAAAGTTGAGCAACTTTTTCCAATAGATGCCTGGAATGATCCTCACAGTGGCAACCTTGCCCAAGAAGAATTTGATCACTGTAAACAAAGCCCCGAACTGGCTCTCTGCAGATACAATATCAGTGGAAAAGTAATGCCTATGCTTTGTCAGGCTTGCTCTTTGTTATCCTCCAGTAATGCTGCAGGCATCTATTATGCCACTTCATCTCCTGGAGTTCCTCTATAAGCCAAGAGGCTCTCTGGCTTCCACATGCAGTCAGAATCCATGCAGGGGAGACCTGATCCAAATAACTATAGTTTGGAAGTGCCCTTAGGCAATCTGTCCTAGTCATCTGGAACTTTATTCTGAAACTTTTAAAACTGTGCTTTAAGTATTACATTTTCTCTCTTCTTTTTTCCTCAGAAGGAACCACCTATCTGACTCTCCTTGTGCTACTAGTGGAAGAAGGGAGAGACTCAGCTCAGGATAGATGAGGAGAGGGTAAAAAAGCACTTAACTGATTTAAATAATTCAAGTCTCCAAAGCCAGATGAATTACATCCTAAGGCACTAAAGGACCTAGCAGAGCTGTCTGCAGAACTGCTAAATGTAATTTTTAAAAATTAGATTTAAAACTACTGGAGAAGAATAGTGAGGATCCAGAATGCTGGAAGAAGCAAAGGTTGCCCATATCTTCAAAAAAGGAGAAGAATAAGACTCCAAGAACTACCTGAAATGCAGTTACTAAAAAAGACAAATGGTATTTTGGAGTAAATTAAAAATATTATAGATTGCAGTATATGGGGGAGCAATGGTTTTCCTTTATTCTGCCTTGGGTAGTTTTCACTGACAATGTTAAGTCCAGTTTGGGGTACTGCATTCTAAAAAGGAGATCAACAAACTGGAACAAGTTTCAAGGAGAAATGTCAAGATACTGAGTGGACTGAAAACCTAGTCCTTTGAGGAACAGTTAAGGAGGCTGAAAGAAAATATTTTTATTTATTTATTTTTTTAATCCCATTTATATCCCGCCCTTTTCCGAAGACTCAGGGCGGCTTACAATTTAAGCACAAACCAATGTGCTTAGCAATAGCCTTCATTCTGTGTATATGCCTGCTTATTAGGGCTTTCGCCCCCCAAGCGGCATTATTACAAAGCCAGCTTATTGCCCCCAACAATCTGGGTCCTCATCACAGTCTTCAAATATCTAAGGAGTAGTCATATAAAGTGGAAATGAACTACTTCTCTCTAACTCCTGAGGATGGAACTAGAAGAAGCAGAGGACTGAAACTACCTGGAAGTGGATTCAAGTTAAATATTAGAAGAATTTTAACAGAATAATCTCGGAATATAGAACATAGAATCGTAGGGCTGGAAGGGACCTCTCAGAGATCTTCTATTCCAACCCTTCTGCTCAAGGCAAGAGAATTTATACCATCACAGTCAAATGGTTGTCCAGTTTATTTTTGAAAACCTCCAGTGATGGATGTCTATGGAGATTCTCATTCATTCAGGTCCTGGTTGTCCCAAAGGTGCTTTTTCAGGAGGCAACTGGACTTTCTTGTTTTTCTTTGAAGTCGTTTCACTTCTCATCCAAGAAGCTTCTTCAGTTCTGACTGAATGGTGGGGAATAGAAGAATTTATATTCCTTGCAGACAGTTGGCCATTTTGCATTCTTTTAGAAGGTGGTTGAGGCCATTTGGAGGTTTACCTGTGTCCTCAGGGTCACCTGAGCAGTGCAAATGTGTGTGGAGCGTTCTTGGCTGCAGGATGTTTTCTGCTCTGTGTCCCTTCACTGTTGAAGACAGGCGCAGACTGTTGGGGATGAGTCTGTGTTGTCTGCCTCTCAAACTGAAGTGCAAATGATTCCTGTAGTCTGCAATGTTTCCTGGAAATCTGTTCATACTCCTGCACCATTCAAAGGGTCTTCATCCCAAAGTGCATAGTTAAATGTCTGTGGAATTCTCAGTCATCCAGGTCATGGTTGTCCCAAAAGTGCTTTTTCAAAACAAGTTGCCTGCTGAAAAAGCACCTTTGGGACTCCAGTGATGGAGCACTCAGAACTCCAAGAGGCAAACTATTTCATTGATTAATTCTTCTCACTGTCAGAAAATTTGTAAAGATGTAAAGACAGAGGCAACATTGTGGGAAGAGAAGCACAGTAGGAGGAGAGGGAAAGATAAGTCAGAAAAATAAAACAGACTGGAGAAGGGAAAAGGAGAAGAAAGATCTGTGGAGCAGAGAGGAGAACGAGCTGTAGGGCAGAGAAGAAAGCCAAGTGAGGGCAGGACAACAATGGCAGAGAAGAGAAACAAGAGAGCTGGTGAGATAGTGGAGCAGGGAGGAGAGGCAGCCAGGGAAAGAAGAGGAGAGCTTACTGTGAACCATCAGCCCTGCTTGCTGAAAGTAGCAGAACATGGACCAGCAAACGGGAGCCACATGGCTGCAGAGCTGTTGGTGGACGTGGTAGAATGCTACAGCACAGTAGACCAGGGCCTACAGAGGCAGCAGACCAGGTGCTACTGGGACTTGACTGGGAGGCGAAGCTTGCAGGTGGCAATGAGGCAGCACAACAGAGGCAGCACAGGAGTGGAGGACCCAACTGGCAGCTCGAGAGAACCTGGCTGAACATCAGAGATGGCCAGAGATGGAGTGGCAGAGCAGTAGATGGAGGCAGTTGGTAGGAAGGCCCAGTGGAGAAAACCCAGCTATTAAACCCGCTCAGCAGAGGAAAATCAACTAGCAAACCTGCCCAGATCAGGAAGACCAGCTATTATACCATCTCAGCACAGAAAAACTAGCTGAACAAAGAAGAGACCTCAGAGGAGCAATGGCTGGAGGCAACTGGGGGCAATTAGAAAGACTGGCTGAACACAGGAATGCAGTCAAGAAAGCAAGGCAGAGAGGATAGAGATAAATAAGGGGCAAATTAAGAAAAGGAAGGGTAGGGATGAATTTTTAGACAGAGAGCAGAAAGCTAAAAGCAAATCCATTGTTGAGAAGAAGCAGCAGCCATTCCCTTCGTTAAATAGCCCTATCCTAACTTTTAACTTCAATATAAATCACATTTTTTCCCTTTAAAAACAAAGGGCATACTGCCACATACTTTTATCTATACCTAAATAACAAGGAAAAAACCAACAAAGACAAACAGGCAGAAAAAAGGATAGGAAAAAATAGGCATAATTACCTAGAACATAGAAGCTAGAAACAAGGCTAACAGCAAAGCACATCCACCAACCAAAAAGAAGGATTTTCAAACAACAAACTAATGGAACAGGTGACTGATACTATTGTGGTATGCAATACATGTTCCATGTATGTGCTTATGCCCAAAGAATACCCAAACTATAAATGCATTAGATGTAAACTATGTAAACTACTGGATGAAAAAGTAAGGGACTTAGAGACAACTCTAGCCAATCCCTAACGTACAAAAGAAAGCTCTACCCAAACCAAACCAAATAACAAACAAGTAACACCCAGAGGATTTGATCCTACTGATAAACCCTTGGAGGAAGCTATACTGGACTTAATTTTCACTAATAGAGAAGAAGTGATAGAGGGGGTTGAAGTTGCTGGAACCTTGGGTGAAAATGACCACGTCATACTGGAATTTAATATAATGCAAACACCAGCAATAGAAAACAATCCAACCAGTGTCTTAAACTTCAAAAGAGCCGATTTTAACAAACTCAGAGAGAGAATGTAGGAAAGATTCCATGGATGAAAATCCTAAAGGGGGAAAAAACCCAAGAAGCATGGGAAACTCTGAAAAATATGATCATAAAAGCACCAACCAGCACGATACCACCGAAAAATAAAAACAAGAAGAAACAAGCATGGCTGCACAAAGATCTCTCTGACAAACTGAAAGACAAAAAAGACAAATACAAAAAATAGAAAGAAGGGCACATATCTAAGGCCGATTATCAGCAGACAGCCAGAACATGCAAAGATGAAGTCAGGAAAGCAAAGGCTCACAGCGAACAAAGACTTGCAACAGAAATCATGGATAATAAATAAAGTTTCTTCCAACATATTAACAACAACAAAAAAGTTAAGGAAAGTATAGGTCCACTAAAGAGAGAGGATGGCAAGGAAATAACAGGCAACAGGGAGAAAGCAGAGCTGCTTAACTCATTCTTTGCATCAGTCTTCATACGAAATGAAACTGCAGCCCAACATACTCAAAAAACCACTGCAAACGACAAACTAGAAACAAAAGTTAAAATAAGCAGGAAAAATGGAAAGAGAGCACTTATCCGAACTTGATGAATGTAAATCACTAGGACCCGACAGACTACATCCCAGAGTTCTGAAGGAGCTGGAAGATGTTATCTCAGAACAACTGCACCATATATTTCAAAAATCCTGGAGCACCAGGAAAATACCTGAGGATTGGAAAAGGACTGATGTGGTTCCCATCTTCAAGAAAGGAAAAAAAAACCCTGGACCTACAGACCATACTGGAAACTACACACCAATCAGTTTAACATCAATAACTGGGAAAATCCTAGAACAGATAATCAATAAACAGATCTGCAAACAACTAGAAGCAAACAAAGTTATAACTAGTAGCCAGTATAGGTTTGTTAAAAACAGATCATTCCAAACCAATCTTATTTCATTCTTCGATAAAGTGACTAAACTAATAGACCAGCAAAATGCTGTGGACGTAGTATACTTAGATTTCAGTAAGGCATTTGATAAAGTAGACTACAACCTACTCCTTGGTAAGCTAGAAAAAGGTGGAATAGACAACATCACCACCAGATGGATCTGTAGCTGGCTGGCAAACTGTACTCAATGAGTAGTCCTCAATGGCACTACATCCACATGGAGAGAAGTAAGCATTGGGGTACCACAGGGTTCCATCTTAGGCCTAGTACTCTTCAACATCTTCATAAATAACTTAGATGAAGGAATTGAAGGTGAACGCATCAAATTTGCAGATGAACACTAAACTGGCAGGAGTATCCAACACCCCAGAAGACAAACTTAGGATCCAAAAAGATCTTGACAAACTTGAACAATGGGCCCTATCCAGCAAAATGAGTTTCAATGTGGAGAAAAGCACATTTTTAAATTTAGGCAGGAAAAAACCAAAGCTACAAGTACAGATTAGGTGAGACCTGACTTAAAAACAGTAACTGTGAGAGGGACCTTGGAGTCCTAGTGGACGATCACTTGACTATGAGCCAGCAGTGTGTAGCAGTAGCCAAAAAACTAATACAATCTTGGGTTGTCTAAACAGAGGTGTAGAATCAAGATCATGCAAAGTATTAGTACTGGTTTATAAAACCCTAGTAAGACCACACCTGGAATACTGCAGCCAATTTTGGTCACCATATCACAAAAAAGATTTTGAGAGTTTGGAAAAAATTCAGAGAAGAGCAACTAAGATGATCAAAGGCCTGGAGACTAAAACATACAAAGAATGGCTGCAGGACTTGGGTTTGGCTGGTCTAAAGAAAAGAAGAAATAGGGGAGACATGATAGCAGTATTCCAGTATTTGAGGGGCTGTCACAAAGAAGAGGACATCAAACTATTCTCCAAAACACCAGAGGGTAGGACAAGAAACATTGGTTGGAAAATGATCAAAGAGAGAAGCAACCTGGAATTAAGGAGAAACTTCCCAACAGTGAGGACAATTAACCAGTAGAACAGCTTACCTCCAGAAATTATGGGTGCTCCATCACTGTAGATTTTTAAGAAGAGGCTAGACAGTCACTTGTCTGAGATGGTATAGGTCCTCCTGATTGAGCAGAGCGCTGGACTAGAAGACCTCCACGGTCTATTCTATTCTATTATATTCTATTCTATTCTGTTCTGTTCTGTTCTGTTCTGTTCTGTTCTGTTCTGTTCTGTTCTGTTCTATTCTATTGTTCTAGGGTGGATTTCTCTTTAACAAATTAATGGACCAGAGGAATGCTCTGGATACTTTACTTGGACTTCTGTAAAGTATTTGATAACAAGATGAAATTCAATTGTGAAAAAAGTAAGGTTTTATATTTAGGCAAGAAAAACCAAATGCACAAGTACAATATAGATGCTACCTTGCTCAGTATTAGTAATTGTGAGATGGATCTCAGAGTTCTAGTGGACAATCACTTAAATATGAGCCAGCAGTGTGCTGCAGCTGCCAAAATACCCAACACATTGCTAGGCTGCATTAACAGAGGCATAGAATCAAGATCACATGAAGAGTTAATACCACTTTATAATGCCTTGGTAAGGCCACACTTGGAATACTGCATCCAGTTTTGTTCACCATGATGTAAAAAAAGATGTTGAGACTCTAGAAAGAATACAGAGAAGAGCAACAAAGATAATTAGATGACTGGAGGCTAAAACATATAGGGAACAGATTGCTGGAATTGAGTATGTGTAGTTTAATGAAGAGAAGGACGAGGGGGGACATGATAGCAGTGTTCCAATATCTCAGAGGCTGCCACAAAGAAGAGGGAGTCAAGCTATTCTCTAAAGCACCACAAGAAGCAACGGATAGAATCTAACCAAAGAGAGAAGCAACCTAGAACTAAGGAGAAATTTCCTGACAATTAGAACAATTAATCAGTGGAACAACCTGCCTCCAGAAGCTGTGAATGCTCCAACATTGGACGTTTTTAAGAACAGACTGGACAACCATTTGTCTGAAATGTGTAGGGTTTTCTGCCTGAGCATGAGGCATGAGGTTGGACTAGAAGACCTCCAAAGTTCCTTCCAACTTTATTATTATTATTATTATTATTATTATTATTATTATTATTATTATTATTATTATTGTTGTTGTTGTTGTTGTTGTTGTTGTTGTTGTTATTGTTGTTTGTTGTTGCTGTTGTTGTTATTGTTCCCACCCATTACTTCCTGTCCTCTTTGAAAGATCTTGTAAATCTTGGAAAAAGATATTTAGATACTGGGATGTCTCATTGCAAACAAAGATTAGAAACATGCATGTAATATTTTTCCCTGTGGCATTCTACAGAAGCAAAAGATGGACTCTGTAGTAGCAGGATAGAAACTGTACTGATGCTTTTGAATTTTGGTGTTAAAGAGGATTCCTGAGAATACCACAGATAGCCAAGAAAAGAAGCACATGGGTAATAAAATAAACCCAAAGTTCTCCCTTAAGACACAAATGACCAGGCACAAATTATCATACTTCAGATACATTATATACAAAGACCTACCTCTCAAGAGAAAGCTATAAAATGGGGAAAAGTGAAAGGAAAGAGAAACAGAGGTCAACAGCAGGACAGTAGATGGACTCAGTTACAGCAGCAACAGGTGCCCTGTTGGAAGACTTGAAGGACCATGTTGTGGTCATTGACAGTCAATACTGACTTGATGGCACATCAACATCATCAAACAAGAATTATCAACCAGAGGAAAAGGTTGCCTCATGAAGTAGTATAATATGTTCACCTTTATTGGAAGTCCTCAAACAGTAGCTAGATAGCCACCTGTCCAAAATATTTTAGTAAAATCTACATAAATCAGAGGGTTGTATTAAATTATCCCCAAGGTCTTTTCCAACTCTTATAACCATGAATCTGTGAATTAAAGGATGGTTGACTCGCACATATGAATACAGACAAGAATAGGAAAAATATGTGCCTGTATTCTGGAGCATCATCCATATATTAAGCTTCTAGTTTTTCACTTTTGCAAATGGAGTTGCAGTTTGGATCTGGATATGTATTAGGATGAAGGCTGATTTTTCTGAGCTCTATAATATATACCATTTTTACTCTGTCATATTTTGGTCCTCCCACAGACTTTCAAAATATTAATTTAATAGTAATATTAAATATTTTCTTACCCCATGTGTCACTTTCTTACATAATAGTTAATAAAGGCATCTCAAAAGGCTGGCATCATCTTTTGGACTTGCCATCTCAATGTTATTTCCTCTGGCAGCTGTCACTGCATTCAGACAGCAAGCTACAAGCATCTCATGCCGGTTCTTTATTCAGGAGTTGATAAAATTGTCCAATCAGATGGTAGAAGCAGATAATTGAAGCAGATACATGCTTCCAATGTACGGTAGCTGGGTCAGTTGCCATGGGATACATACCCTGGGTTCACACTATATATTAAATGAGAATAGGTTTTGCTTGTTTACAGGTTAGTGGATTGAGTGTTATCTGGTCAATGCTTGTTTATTCAACAAATCGTGTTTGTGGTATGTATGAAACAGGCTGAACAACTCACATTTCCATTATCTTTTCCTTCAGAAAAACACAGACATGCAGCAAGGGCTGATAGGTACAGATAGTCCTTGAATACAGCAGTTCATTTAGTAACCATTTGAAGTTACAACAGAACTGAAAAATGTGCTTATGATTGTTTTTCTTCCTTACGGCCATTGCAGCATCCCCACGGCCAAGTGATCAAAATTCAAACGCTTGGCAACTGACTCATATTTATGATGGTTGCCGTGTCCCAGGGTCATATGATCATCTTTTGAGATCTTCTGAAAAGCAAAAACAACGGGGAAGCCAGATTCACTTAACAATCATGTAACTAACTTAACAACTATAGTAGTTCACTTAACCACTGTGGCAACAAAGGTCATAAAATGAGGCAAAACTCACTTAACAACTGTCTCACTTAGCAATGGAAATTTTGGACTCAGTTGTGGTTGTAAGTCAAGGAACACCTCAAGTAAAAAATATATGATAGTCCTCAAAATATTCCAAACTGTCACTCTCCTGATATGATGGAATTCCAACTCTCTGATTTTCATACTGGCTCAGAATCCTGGGATCTGTAGTCCCAATCTTTCTAAAAAGCAAAAGATGGATTATGTTGGGCCCTTGGATTCCTGTTTCCAACCCTCACAGTCACAGACATACATGTTTGAGATTTAGCATCATTTAAAATATAATCTTATCTTTTACAGGTAATCCTCGACTTACCACCACAACTGAGCCCAACATTTATGTCGTTAAGTGAGACATTGGTTAAGTGAGTTTTGCCCCATTTATGACTCTTCTTGCCACACTTGTTAAATGAATCACTGCATTGATAAATTGGTGATATGGTTGTTAAGTGAATCTGGCTTCTGATTTTGCTTGTCAGAAGGTTGCCAACTGTGATCACATGACCTTGGGACCCAGCAATACTCATAAGTATGACCCACTTGCCAAGCATCTGAATTTTGATCACATGACCCTGGGTCACAGGTCATAAGTGTGAACAATGGTCACAAGTCACTTTTCCCAGTGCCGTTGTAACATCGAACAGTGACTAAATGAACTGTTGTAATTGAGGACCATTTGTACTGAAGCATTCCCAGTAAATTATTTTGGTCAGTCCCAGAATGTTTGTTTAAAAGTATCCAGGATTATCTTTAAAAAGAAAAAAAAAAAGAAACAAGGAAATCTTGCCGTCTTTTCTCCAAGCTCAGAGCAGAGCTCTGGATCCCCATAAAGACTTGGCGACTTCCAAGCATACAAAAACGAGCTGTAATCACTCACTTTCCGCTCTTCCTCTCAGCCCAACTGATGGCCAATTTATCCTTGGTAGCATATTTACAAGCCCGTCAGCTGCATTGAAATTCCACACCAGGGTTGATGCTACATCACCTCGCAGTGCTATAGAATTTAATTGAACCAGAACAAGGAAGCTCTGATGAATGGAGCTTGCTGGTGAGCCATGGAAGGCACACGGGGGCAGAATTTCAATTGCTAACTTCAAGGATTGTCAGAGCACAGAGAAGCAGTGAGGGAAGAAGACAGGAACTCGGGGAGCTACATGTCAACACTGCCCTTATTTATTCTCAACGTTTGAGAGGAGCGCCACAAACATGTCTAATGAGAAATATATATTTACTCATCCTATCTGGACTTCAGCACTCCAAACTCTTCCAGGGCACCATCAGATTTATATGGACAGGCATGTTCATCTATAGGTCGACAAGAAGGAAGGAAGTGAGGACAGAAACAAATTAAACAGAGGGCATGTTATTATTGTATCGTTTCAGCAGGCAGATGGTAAAATGAGAAGATGGCCATTTGCTGCATGGATTTATAAAATTATTTTCCAGATTTACATCCCAACTTTCTTGTAAAATCTCGAGGCACTATATGCAGCATTTTAATGTAGAGTTGAATCAGAATCCCTCCCTTACCACCCCCTCACCAGTTTGCAAGAATCTTTGATCCCTATGAAAGAGGCAGTGTGGGTAGTAAAAGAATTTTATAAGGGATTTGGGTAGCAGGCGAATCACCTTAGCTTGACTGCTGGAAATGAGTCTCATTTTATTCTTTCTAACCCAGAAAGGAAGGAAAAATGTAAAGGGCTTAAGAATTTATCTGTCTGTCATTCTATCTGCTGGTGGAATAATTCTGAAATTTGAACAGGACCAAATCTACTGAGGAGGAGAAGACTGCAAAAGAAAGATTGGCTTTTAAAAAATGGGTCAAATACATCTGGGTAATGTGGGGAAAAAACAATCTGGAAAAAAAGTCCCAATGCTTCTGGACAAGAGAAGTACAGGTAGTCCTCAACTTACAACAGTTCATTTACTGACTATTCAAAGTTACAATGGCACTGAAATAAGTGATTTATGACCCAGAGCTGCAGAAGTTTCTTGGATGAGAAGTGAAATGTCTTTAAAGAAAAATGAGAAAGTCCAGTTGCCTCATGAAAAAGCATCTTTGGGATGACTTATGACCATTTTTCACACATATGACCTGTGTAGCATCCCCATGTTCATGTGATCAAAATTCAGATGCTTGACACTTGACAACTGGTTCTTACTTATGATCTTGCTGTGTCCCAAGGTCATGTGATCACCTTTTGCAATCTTTTGACAAGCAAAGTCAATGCAGAAGTTAGATTCACTTAACAAAATTGTTACTAATTTCACAACTGCAGTGATTCACTTGACAATTGTGGCAAGAGAGGTGGTAAAATGGGGCAAAACTCACTTAAATATTTCACTTAGCAACAGAAAGTGTTGGGCTCAATTATGGTCATAAGTTGAGATCTACCTGTAGATGGGCAGCTGTTGGAGGGCTGTTGACCTCATCTCTTGCCTCCTTCTGAGTCACATTATCCAGAATGGAAGAAATGTAGCCTGCCCTGTGCTTTTCAATGTGCAGGCACTGGTGAACACACACACACATATACACAAAAGAGAGAGAGAGCAGAGAAGTACACATACATTGCGATGGAATGTATATTTTTTTTACACAAAGGAAAATATAGATGTCTCCTATGGCTGCTGCCAGTAAAACAATTAAAAAGCATTCCAGGAGCCATGCCCTAAACCAGGGATAGGCAACCTTGGCTCTTTTATGACTTGTGGACTTCAATTCCCAGAATTCCTGAGCCAGCATTGGCTCAGGAATTCTGGGAGATGAAGTCCACGAGTCATAAAAGAGCCAAGGTTGCCCCCCCCTGCCCTAAACACATTCACTTTGTTTTCCTTAACAAAAGGAAAAAGCTCCCCATCCCAAAATACATGGTTCCATTCTAAAAGGCTGACCTGACTGCAAAATATGATGTGTGGCACAGTGGTTAGATTGCGGTACTGCAGGCTATCTCACTGCTTGCTCCAGGAGTTCGATTCTGAGTGGCTCAAGGTTGACTCAGCCTTCCATCCTTCCAAAGTCAGTAAAATGATAAGCCAGATTGTTGGGTGCAATGTAAACTGCTTATGTAACCCATAGTGCTGTAAAGCACTATGAAGCAGTATATAAGTCTAAGTGGTATTGCTACGTAGTCACGTGCTCATTTTTTCCAAGGAAGCTCACATTTGGAAATGGTACCATTGCAGGAAAATTCTCCAGTTCTAGATCAGCTTTTCCATTCCTACAGTTGTTTAGTTATCAAGAGAAAACAAGTCCAGATTATCCCATGTAGCATAATCCTATGCATGTTTATTTTTGGTTGTTTTTTGTTTTTTTAAAAAACACAAATCTAACTAACTTCAGTGCAATGCACCCAACCTTATGGGCTCTTCTCCTGCTTCCCTATGCTGAATAGATTTAACAAAGCCATTTATGATAAATCAACCAATTCATAAAAATATGCATTTATTAATTATGGGTGAGACAGTGATTATGCAAACCCAGAATTAGCAACTTTTATTGGCCATATATGATCTACAATTGGGGCCTATGCAAGGCAGATAGATTATATAGGTATGTATCCCCATAAGGTCTGATGAGATCACATGAAATTTCCCCAAATTCCAGCTCCATCCCCTTAAACTCCTATGCTTTCATTCTCGTAGGATTTCAAGAACCTTAAATAAGATAGTCTGAGATTCTGCCTTTTCCCCCACTTACACTATGTCAATGGGCATTATGTAGTTTCATCTTGGTACACATTTTGTTTTTATTACGTTGCATGCATATGTGTGATAATAAATAAATATAATCTAATCTATCTATCTATCTATCTATCTATCTATCTATCTATCTATCTATCTATCTATCTATCCATATATATAAACATTCTTCCATGCATTAAAAATAAATCCAGGTAAGCTAATTCTATAAAATGTTTCCACATGCTGGTAGAAGTGAACATGTTTCAGTAATTTTGACTCTGATGTATGTATAGAGTTTCCCTTTTCATCTATGAAATGAATTGGTAGTACTATGCCAATGGGATACGGGTGACAGAGAATACTGTCAGAGACAAGATTCCTCCTTCATCTGAAGCTCAGCCTTTTAGCCACTGCCCTTCTCCTTCTCTGCTGCTTGTTTCACGCTTCTTGCTTTCCATTTATTTGCTCAATCTCTTTAGCATAAATGCCAGGGCTTTTTTTCTCATAGAACGCTCAGAACGGAGTTCCGGCACCTTTTTTGGATGGAACCTTGTAGGGTAGGCAAGGCAGGTTGTATGACATGTGTGAGTTCTGGCACCTTTTTCTTTTACAAAAAAGCACTGATAAATACCCATACCCATTACAGGAATACAGGTAGGGAAACCTTCTGTCAATCATCCCACTCAGTCATCTAGCAAAGAAAGACACCTGGCCATTTGGTTTTGCCAAAAGTATACTTTTCTACAGCTTAAATGGTCACAGAAGTAGCGTAAACTGAATCTGAGGTTTTCCCATACAAACAACACAACAGAAAGTTCCGTCTCCCCACCATTACCTGGCTATCTATAAATATCCAACCAGGTGCTTGTATATTGTTTAGGGAACAGGTGCTCAGTTCCCAGCTCTGCATATTGTTAATTGACCTTGGCTGTTTGTAGCTACTCAGAAGGCTTAGCTGGGTTCCATCCCTCCTCTTCTTCCTTACAATCCAATCTCTCTCCCCACCCCCAGTGCTTTAGGCTGTCAGCTCATGAAGCTTGGGTAGGTGAAATGCAACCATGACACCTTCAGAGTTGCATGAAGATTCCCCACCCGTTTCATCATGTTAGGGGTCACTCACTATTGATTCCCAGCTCCATGGTTAATGAGGAGAAAAATAGCAGCCATATTCTCTATCATAAGCCTTACTTAATTACAGCTATAGCACAGATTCTGGAGCTTGACACCATATTTCTGTTTTACGCAGTACTGGGATGAATCAAGTAATGCAACTGAATAGAGCTTTCTGTATAATGACTGGATCTCAGTGAAAAGGTCGCACTCGGACGCTGAATAAAGATAAAGCACCAGCAATTCAAGCAGAAATATCTTTATGTCTAAAATTATGGGATAAGATGCAGAGGAAAGAAAAGTAAGCAGCACTGGGGGAAATACAGAAGGTGGTGATGTATGTCAAAATTCAACAACATAACATTGCTTTAATGAGGACTGAGTGGTGCATCCCAGATTCTGTGAATGCCAGCTACGCACTAACAGCTAAAACACTAAAAAAAATATAGTTTGTATAACACAAAATGTTCAAAGTTCTGTCTCTTCTGCTTTCAATGTGCCTCATGGAAACAATTCAAGATGCTAGATTATGGACAGTAATGTCCCTTTTAATGGCTCAGGCCCAGTTTACCTAGAAATTTCTTCTCCATCTGTCCATTCATGTTATGGATTCCAAGATTGCCCAGAAAGATTTCAGAAGCCTGCAAACCATTAATACTTTTAATAGGATTGAGCAGCAATGCTAATTGAAAAGGGAAAGAGAAGTTTGAAGTGCATATGTAGCATTTTGGCAACTTCTTAAATCAAACACCTTTTCAGAGATCCACTCATGAAAGCTATAGAGTAAGGCTGCATACAGTATGTCCAGAACAAAGATACAGGTTCTTTAAGGAGTTGCTTACTGGTGCCACTTGAGATTCGCTGTGTCCTCTTCATCAGCTTTTACCTCTTTTAAACCCATTTATGGCGCAATCTCCTAATTTCTAGTGGGTTTATTGTGTGGTGCATATATGCTGCTGCTTGTATGTAGCGCTAGAAAAAACTTCAAAGCAGAACTTTGATTAGATAAGGCTTTGATCAAATCTCCCAGAATAAATCAGATTTGGGTAAAGAAACAGAAGAAGAACCCGCTTCAAAAGAGCAGATGAAATCTGAAGACTATGAAACAGTTTATAGCCTTCTGAAGACCCTCACAGATTCAATGGTTATGATGCTTTTGGGTTATTATAGACAATATTCATGCTGGACCTTCCACATCTGGATAATGCTGAGAGTGAAGCTGAGTGATGGATGAGATCTCTGATATTGATAAGAAAAGAAAGCAGTTCAGTACTGTTTAAACTCTATATATGTTGTCCTTGACTTGCAACCATTTCCAAAGTTATGACAGACCCCTCAAAAGGCACTTACAGTCTGGTTCCATAGTCACAATGGCTCTCCCCCATGGTTATGTGGCTACTTTTCACATGCTCAGGCAACTGGCCTTACAATGGTTTGTAATATCCCACAGTCACACAACTGAAATTGATGATGTTTTCACCAAAACCAGTGTTTGCTTTTGTTTTTTTTAGCAAAAACACTCCATAGCAAACTTTTAGTTCACTTAACAACCTTGGTGTTCACTTAACAACTGCAGATTCACTTGATCACCATAGTGATTCACTTAAGAAATATCACAAAAAGGTCATAAAACTAGATGGGTTACATGATGACCTGTTTTATGGCTGTCACAACTTACAATTGTAATGGGCAGGCTCCATTATGGTCATGAGTTGAGGGCTACTTGTATACTCAAACTTTTTGAGTAGTTAAGGCTAACACTCCTTTAGACTTGGTTCAGCTTCTCCAATGTGGCTAGAAATACGAAGTAGTGTTAATAGCATTCTATGCGTCTGTCCTGGACTTAACAATAGAGCTTCAGTTCAAATCATCTGCCAATACTCTGATATGGGCACAAAGATGAGACATCTAATATCTATCAACTTTCTTTTTAATTCTGCATGATTGGGATTTAAAACTCATGACAATAATTGAATGGGTGCTTTGCTAACTCTTATAGATGCTGATGTCTATGTTTACTCCTTTAAGTTTATACAATACCGAGGTGATGTTCTGTGAATCTCAAAGCTCAAATTCAATCAAATTGGTTGGATCTTAATTCAATCCTTTTAATTTTCTTTCAGTTTCTTCACCTATTCATTTTTTTTTCTTTTTTACTTTGCTGTGTGCTTTAATAAATAATATAACACATCTTTTTTTTTCAAATGAATTGAATCATGCCCTTTTCAAATCTTGCATCTCCATCCTGAATCAAATCAGTGCTGAGTTCCTCAAGGCAGAGAGAGGTGTAGAATGGGAAAAAGCCATTTAAAGGCGATGACTCCTGCCATGCTGTCCAGTGGAGAAATGACACTAAAGCAGCCCAGCAGGTGTCTAGCCTTCTTCAGCTAAACAAATCAGATGAAGGAAACCCCCCACACACACTTAGAGGTGTGGTGGCTCAGTGGCTTAGTGACACTGGAGATGGACTTTGCTCCAGTGGTTCAAGTTCTAGCACTGCACAGACCAGTATTTTCTTGATTACTAATAAGGTGAGCTCCCATCACTCACCTCAGCTTCTGCCCATCTAGCAGTTTGAAAGCATATTATATATGAATAGATAAAAAAGTACCACTTTGGTGGGGGGGACAAGCCAGCACTTTCTGTAGACATTTAGAATCCTGCTGGCACTGGACTTTCCTGGTTGCAACTCCCATTTTGAGGCAGCTTTGGTGGAGGGAGAGGGCCCTGGATGACCCTGCAGGAAACCTGCTTATCTTTCTTTCTGGCATGGAGCAAGCTCTCCCTCTGTGGTGCACCTTGCAAAGCATGCAAGTGTGAACCAAACAGGGCTAGTAGTCTTTGGCTGCCAAACTACTCCTCTGCATCAGCATTGTAGTCTCCTGCTTAACGCACCACCATATCCTAAGTAAGTAAGTAAATCACACCCTTCCTTGCAATCTCCTCCTGATATGGCTAAACATACCCAGCTCCTTTAATCTCCATTCTAAACACTCCATTTCTAGTCCCCAATCAGCCTTCAGCCCATCTCTGAAGCTCTTCCTTTCCAAGTTTAAAAACTTGCACATGATCAAGCCATAATAGAGTACAACCATTGTTTTCAATTATTTGAATCAAGAGTCTGGTAGCAGTTTTTTTTCAGTTTAACTTAATTTTATTAAAATGCATAACATTTTAAAAATCTTCATCAGATTCTTTCAATAATTTGGATACTGTACTTCCATCAATTGTATATCATCATTCAGGAAGGAGGGAATATAAAAGGGACACCATTTCTCCATCAGCAACTGGTGGCATCTTCTAGCATTACCCAGCTATTTTGATTCAATACAAATCCTATCCTCATTGCTATTATAAAATGATAGCAAGAAAATGATAGCAAGATGGCTCTAAAAGACACTATCATTAGTGGAAAACCTGCTGAGAGAGAATAAGAGAGAGAGATTATGTGTGAGAGAGGTTTTGAGTTAATTTCTTGCAGTTCAACAACCAGATATGTATATTTTAAAACTGCGTCATCTGATTGCTTCAGGATTAATTACAAAAGTGCACTTCCTTGCTTTTTTGCCTCAAACAATAAAAGTAGTAATTAACTCTGGGAAAAAAGGCCTGTTGGGAAGATGAAAACTAATTAAGTCATGACCTGATCTTGGATGTACCAGAAAGCACAGCACTGATGGGTTAAGAACAAGTCATTTGCTCTGCTCTGATGGGACTAAAGAGAGACTTCAGAGGAATGGTCAGCAGCATCACTTTTAGCCTCAGGCACTGTCTAAATGATACTCATAGTCACAAACAAGTGTAACAAGAGCTGTGGTGGTGCAGTAGTTAGAATGAAGTATTGCAGGCTACTTCTGCTGACTGCCAGCAGTTCGGCAATTCAATTCTCACCGGCTCAAGGGTGACTCAGCCTTTCATCCTTCCAAGGTCAGTAAAATTTATTTATTTATTTATTTAATTGGATTTGTATACTGCCCTTTCCAGAAGGACTCAAAAAAATGAGGACCCAGATTGTTGTGGTCAATATGTGACTCTGTAAACTGCTTAGAGAGGGCTGTAAAGCACTGTGAAGTGGTATATAAGTCTAATTGCTATTGCTATTTGTCAAGAAATTATTAGATTTACGGACTTCCGGTGGCGTCGCGGCGCCGAAGACAGCCTTCCCGGGCTGCCCGCGGCTCAGCTGTTTGCTTTTTCGCCCGTAACAGCGCCGAACAGCTGTTCGGGCGAAATTGAAGCCCCCTCCTCGGGAGAAGAGGAGGGGGTGAGGCCCCAGGTAGGGGTAGAGCTCTCCGAGGCCGCCTGAGCTTGGAGCTTGGGCGGCTGAAGGATTGAACTCCCCCGAAGCCTGGGTTGCTCCCAGCTGGCCGGCGTGTCTGCTCTGAATTTTCTGGAGCAGAGCCAGGCGTCTGCGAACCATCCCTGCCTGAAGAAAGGACTATGATTTAAAGGAGCAGGCAGAGCGATACAAGAGATAAAGGTGAAGAGGCTTATTTTATTATACTCTCTAACTACTTGAACTTTTTAAACTCTAAGTGAAAGTGCGTCATATTTGAGGATTAAAAGATGGCGGCGAAACCTCCCCCTAAAACTCTTCGGAGTGGTGGATCCTCGCCAGTGCAACAATCATCTTTACAGGCGTTGCACCCTTCTGAAGCGCTGACAGCGAAGGAGTTTCGAGATGCTGTGGATAAACTTTTGGACTCAATTAATCAATCAATGGCTGATAAATTTGCGCAGATGGAGGAGAAATTGGAGAAACTGGAGGAGAGAATGGAAGAGAGGATGGAACAGAAGCTCAGCGTGATGAAGGTAGACATTTTGTCTTCAGTGCATAAAGTGGCGGAATGTGTGGAAGAATTAGATGAAAAGATGGATGATTTGGCTCAAAGGAATGCTATATTAGAAGTTAAAGTAAGAGAGAATGAAAATGTAAGAGACAAACTGGAGAAGGACTTAAGCTTAGCCCAATTTTACCAGATGCAGTTTGCTGTCAGAATCAGAGGTTTAAAAGAGGATACTAAAGAAGATTTGAAGCAGCTGATCTCTGAGGCTTTTGAAGAAGTATTAAACCTGCCAGCATCTGAAATAAGAGCAGCTATGGATAAAGTGTTTCGGGTGAATTCATGGATTGCCAGACAGAGGAAGTTGCCTAGAGATGTGGTGGTTTATTTTGCAAAAAGAGAGATCAGAGATCAAATTATACAAGCTGCCTATGATGTTAAAGTGGTGATTGCTGAACAAGAAGTTTTGGTTTTAAAAGAAATTCCTCCAAGGATTTTAAGGGGAAGGAAGGATTATACATTCCTCGTGCATGAGCTCAAGCAAAGAGATATAAGGTTCAGATGGGAGATTCCTCAGGGGCTGATGGTGATGCATGAAGGTAAAAGGTACCGGTTGATTACTGTGAAGCAAGCGCGTGATTTCTACAATAATGTCTTAAAAGCAACCCCATTAACGCTCCTGGAAGCTGGAAAAGGATCTGGAGAAGAAGAACAACAAGAGGAGGAAACAGAGGAAAGTGGTGTGGGAGGAGATCAAGTTACAACTTCTTTGGATGATCCTAGAGAGCAAAGAGTGACGCGTGCTGCTTTAAAACGAGCAAAGAAAATAACAGAACAAGATCAGCAAAAGTCTTCAGTTTCTTCGCAACGTACATACAGTCAAGCTGTGGGAGGGGCACGGCCTAAAGAAGCTAGTCCTATCAAAGCCGTGGTCCAAGGGCTTCTGGATGATATGCATGGCAACTAAATTTTTAACTTGGAATGTTAATGGACTGAATTCACCGCAGAAGAGGAAGAAAGTTTTTCAATATTTAAAGCAATTTAAGATAGATGTTATATGTTTGCAAGAAACGCATATTAGAGTTTTGGACCAAAAGTATTTACTGAACTCGAGACTGGGTACGCATTTTGTTGCCTCTGCAGAGAATAAGAAAAATGGAGTAGTTGTTTATGTTAAAAGTGCCTTAACAGCAGATTTAATTGAAGCAGACAAGCATGGAAGATATGTTATGATTGAGCTGCTGTTAGAAGGTAAAAAGACGCTTCTAGTTGGACTATATGCACCTAACCAACAACAAGCTGATTTTTTTAGCTTACTTCATACAAAGCTTACCCAGTTGGATTATAAATCTTTTATTTTTATGGGAGATTGGAATGGTGTTCTGGATGTACACTTGGACAAAGCTGGAGCTTTTAAGCGTATTCCAAGCCACGCCAGACTGCCTAAAACTTTTTTTGAATTGAAGGATGATCTGGAATTGCGAGATATCTGGCGTGAGAGGCACCTGCAGGAGAAGGATTATACTTTTTACTCTGACAGACACCAATCTTTCTCAAGGATTGATTTTATTTTGTTGACTAATGATTTCTTTTTGAGAACTAAAAAAGTGAAGATATGTGCAAGAACTATTTCAGACCACAGTCCAGTTTGGTTGGAGATTGATAAGGAGAAAAGAGATAGGCGCTCGTGGCGCGTAAATGAGAACTTGTTTAGAGACCAGAGAAATGTGGAAGAATGTAAACAGCGGATGAAGGATTTTTTTGAGATTAATATGAATAAGGGTACCTCTATGGATATGGTTTGGGATGCTAGTAAGGCCTATATGAGAGGTGTGTTGATATATATGAATAATAGACGTAGACGTGTGGTGGAAACTAGAAGGAAAGAACTGGAGAATGAAATAAAGGAAAAAGAAAGGGCTTTGATTTTGAATCCAGGGGACGTGAAGATTAAAGAGGCTATTAGGCTGTTAAGAGGACAATTTGATAAATTAATGGCAGACCAAGTGGCAACCAATCTGCGGTTTGCTAGGCATAATACTTTTTGTAACGCTAATAAACCAGGCAGATGGTTAGCCTATAGACTGAGGAAGAAACAAAGGGCCTCTAATATAGACAAGATTGAATATAAAGGAAGGGTTGTGTTTCAACAGAATCTTATTAAGGATGCTTTTGTGGATTTTTATTCGAAATTATATACCAAAGAGGAAATTGAGGTAAAAGACATTGATAAATATTTGGAGAATGCTAATATTCCGGTCCTTACCCAAGCACAAAGAGAGGGGATTAACCAACTGATCACAGAAGAAGAAATCCTTACAGCAATTAAGGATTTGAAGGTTGATAAGGCGCCCGGTACAGATGGCTTGTCTGCGGCTTTTTATAAAAATTTACAATTTGAGATGATAAAACCGTTAAAGGAACTGTTCCAGACAATCCAGAGAGGGGGAAAGGTGCCACCGTCTTGGAGAACAGCTTTTATTTCATTGATTCCGAAGGAAGATCAGGATGCTACTCAAGTTAAAAATTACAGACCGATTTCGCTTTTAAATACAGATTATAAGATATTTGCTAAGGTTTTGGCTAATAGACTGATGAGGGTTCTGCAACAGGTGATTCATGGGGATCAAACGGGGTTTATTAGTGGTAGGCAAATGAAAAATAATGTTAGACATATAGTTGATGTGTTAGAATATTTGGAAAGGCACAACCAGATCTCTGCAGCGCTAATCTTTTTAGATGCTGAAAAGGCTTTTGATCAATTGAATTGGCAATTTCTGTTGAGAATGTTAGATAAAATGGATTTTGGGGAAAATTTTTTACAGCCGATTAGGGCATTATATCAAAAGCAAACTGCCCGAATCATAGTTAACAATAGTCTGACGGCAGTATGTAATATTGAGAAGGGTACAAGGCAAGGATGTCCGTTATCGCCCTTGTTATTTGTATTAACTTTAGAGATATTATTGAACAAGATTCGGAATTCGGAAAAAATTAAGGGGATACAAGTTGGAGATCAGGACTATAGATTGAGAGCATTTGCAGATGATCTGGTTGTTACAGTGACCCAGCCAGAGAACTCTGTTGTGGACCTGATAGAGATAATAACGCAATATGGGAAGGTTTCTGGATTTAAAGTAAACATACAGAAAACTAAAATTTTGGCTAGAAACATGACAGTTTCACAGAAGGCCTTCTTGGAAGGATTAACTGGATTTGAGATTGTTAAAAGGGTTAAATATTTGGGGGTAATTTTGTCGCCCTCGAATACAAAGCTATATAAAAATAATTATGAAAAATTGTGGGGGAAAATTCAAAAAGAATTGGAGAGTTGGCAAAAATTGCAATTGACTTTGTTGGGACGGATTGCAGCAGTGAAAATGAATGTCCTGCCCAAATTTTTATTTTTATTTCAAATGATACCGATTCTTAAGAAAGATTCTAATTTGGAGGAATGGCAGCGTGGTATCAATAAATTTGTGTGGGCAGGGAAAAAGCCACGAGTTAAACTTAAGATTATGCAGGATATTCGTGAGAGAGGTGGCCTTAAATTGCCTAATTTTAAATTATATTATGAAGCTGCTGCATTAGTAGGAATAAGTGATTGGATCAATTTGACGCAATCGAGGTTATTAAATCTTGAGGGCCATGATTTGTTGTTTGGCTGGCATGCATATTTGTTGTATGATAAGAAGGTAGGTACTGTGTTTAGGACGCATATTTTAAGACAGGCATTGCTGAGAGTTTGGAAGAAGTATAGACATAAGTTAAGTTGTAAGATACCATTGTGGGCAATTCCAAAACACGCAATAGAAAATATACATGCTGGTTTCAAACACGATGAGACTACCTACAAGGAAATTTTAAGTTTGGAAAGGAATGTTTGGTGCTTGAAATCATATAGCTTCTTGCGAGAAGAGAAGGTTGTTCAAACATGGTTTCAATATACTCAGTTACGGGCCAGGTGGAAAGAAGACCAGAAAATTGGATTTGCAACGATTGATGAAAATTTGATAAAGCAAATTAGAAATCAGGGACCTGCACACATTAAACGGATATATCTTGCATTGATAGAGATTGATTCAGAAACAGAGCTTGTTAAGGACTGTATGATAAAATGGGCCCAAAATATCCAGGAAGTTATTACAATGGACATGTGGGAGAAGATCTGGGTGAGGAATGTGAAATTTACTCAAGCTCAAAATTTAAGAGAGAATTTTTATAAGATGTTTTATAGATGGCATTTAGATCCTAAAAAGCTTGCAAGTATGTACCCGAATTATCAGCCTAAGTGTTGGAGGTGCGGGGTTGAAGATGCAACATATTTTCACATATGGTGGACATGTAAAAAGGTTAAGGCCTTTTGGATTAAAATCTGGTGGAATATACAGAAGATCTTTAAAAGGAGGATAAAGTTTTGTCCGCAATTTTTTTTGTTGGGAATAATTGTTGATGCTACAGTGGTGGACTCTAAGTTGATGCTGAATTTAGTTACGGCAGCAAGACTTTTGATAGGACAATATTGGAAGAAAGAGGAGCTGCCGACCATAGAAGAATGGACTTTAAAGGTTTCCGACCTGGCAGAGATGGCGAAGATATCGGCTTATTTGAAAGATCACTCGCAAGAACGTTATATTATGGAATGGAGAAAGTGGATTGAGTTTATCCAGAAAAAGTATAGGGTTAAGAAGTTTTATCTAGCATTCGAATAAGTCTTCTTTCGTGTTTTTTCTTTTTTTTTACTATTTTTTTTTTATATATATTTAATAATATTAAGTTTTGTTTGTTTTTATATAAGTTAGAGAGTGATGGATTTTAGAATTTATGGTTGTTAGTATATGGTTGCTTATGATTGCTTTTATATATACGGTATATACCTTGTATTTAGCTCTGGGAAGTCCGGGGGGGGGAGGGGGGTGGGGGGGAGGTAGGGGAGGGAAGAGGGAGGGGGGAAGGGGGGAGGTAAGGGGGGAGGGAAGAGGTAGGGGGTGGTAGGGAGGGGAGGGTGGAGGGGGATGGGGGTTTTTAATGGAAAATTGTATTGTAAAACTTTTCAATAAAAAAAAAAAAGAAATTATTAGATTTACCAAGATTCCTGTATTATATATGAAATCTCTTGAGAATATCAATATCTTGTGGGAATTCAGAATTCATGTATGAAATCTTAACAGATTTCCTTATGAGGTTTGAGCAATGAAGACATGCTACTAGAAGAGATTTCAGGACCACTAGTCTTGAGTTTCTGGATCTGCTTAACAAGAAATACTCATGTGCGTTTGTCGTTTGTCGACTTCACTTTGGCATTTAACACAATCTTTCCTCAACATGTAGTAGAAAAACTGGGCCTTTTAGGCTTAAACACTCCTTTGTGCAACTGGATTCTTGATTTTCTTACTAACAGGCCCCAATATGTGCGAGCTGGAACAAATATTTCTAACACCATTCTAACACCATCCTAAGTCCGCTGCTATTCACCCTGTTGACCCATGACTGTTGTGCTAGGTTTGCCACCAACCATATTGTGAAGTTCACAGATGATACAACAGTAGTGGGCCTTATTCATGATGACAATGAGTGTGCTTACTGTAAAGAGGTTGAGGGGTTGGTGAACTGGTGTAAAGAAAACAGCTTAGTTTTAAATACTGGAAAAACCAAAGAGATCATTGTCGATTTCAGAAAAGGCAGGCACAGCCACACTCCTCTGTGCATCAACGATTTACCTGTGGAGATGTTTACCAGCATCAAATTCCTGGGTGTGTAGTTAACAAATAGGTTGGCTTGGTGGCTTAATAGCGAGACACTGGTGAAGCGGCACAGCAGCGCCTGCATTTTCTCCATTGCATGAGAAAAGCACATCTTCCTTCCCCTATCCTTACCACTTTCTACACAGGGACGATCAAGAGCATCCTGTCATACAGATCACAGTCTGGTTTAGAAGCATCACTGCTTCAGACAGGAAGGCGGTGCACAGAGTGGTGAGGATGGCTGAAAAGATTGTTGGCAGTTCCCTCCCCTCCATCCAGGACATAGCCCTTAAGCGTTGCTTGAGCAGGGTCCGTAAGATAGTCTGGGACACTACACATCCTCTTCATGACCTGTTTTCCTTGTTACCTTGTTACCTTCTGGGAGGAGGCTCTGTGGTATCCGAAGCAGAACATCCAGATTCAGTCATAGTTTTGTTCCATACAGCTTGTGAACTCTCAAGCTTCCTTCTTCCATTAGGTACTCAAGATGGACAGTGATTAATATTTATATGTTATGTATATGTAAGTGTGTATATAGTATGCATATAGTATGTTTAAATGTGTGTTGTGTATGTGTACACTTTAAAAGCAAGCAACTAAATTACACTTTTAATGTGTGCTGTTGTGCCCACATTAATAAAATGGCAATAAAGGTTATCTAATCTAATCTAATGACAATCTCCAGGGCAATGCATAGTTATGACATTTCTTTCCTCCAGAAACCATCTGTTGCTCTTCTCTTCTTCTTTGTATTAGTTATAATATTTTCATCATTTGTCTTCTCCAGGTTTAAAAGACATGAATAAGGGGTTGTGTAATCCTGCATTTCTGAATTTTAGAAAAAAAAATATGTATTTGCTGACCCCTTGTTTCAATTATATCAAGGAACTGGGTGAAGAAACAGTAAGCTTTGTTTTAACAAATCTCTATGTATCCCCTGATAATTCTGAGTTGCACTTGTAGAGATCAAAAATGAATTTGCACAAGAATTATGCAGGCAAAGAACTTCTGATTATTGCGTTAAAAGACACTACACAGCCACTTTGCATTGGTCTTCCTAGTAAAGAAGCTACACTGATTGCAAAGCAGCTTTGAGAGGGTTATTTATTCAAAGCTTTGTCAAAACAAAGCACCCTCTGAAAGATCTACATGAGCCTTGTATTTTGCTTGGTGTTCTAGCCAGCCAAATCTTTGTATTCTACATGATTAGAAACAATAGGCAAAACTTTTTACATTTACAAAACAAGCACTACCATGATCAAAGCAATTGCCCTATTTATATCGGAATGATTCAGAATGCAATGTTTTGAGAAATTCTGAAATATAACACAGAGGTATTTGTTCCTCATAGGAATCATTGATGTTTTTTTTTAATTTCTCAGAGATGCCTTGAAAAACATTTCTACCTGAATTCCATATCATAATGAGAGTGAGTCACAATGGCATTTACCTAAAGTCCAAGGCAAGTATATCTTTTGAGAAGAATTGGCACGTAGCTGGTTACAATTTCTGTTTCCAAAGTCTGAGCTAAACTTAGCATTCATAATAATAATAATAATAATAATAATAAATTTGGATGGGATCTTGGAGGTCATCTCGTCCAACCCCCTGCTCAGGCAGAAAAGACTATACTATATCAGACAAACAACTGTCCAATTTCTTCTTTTAAAAACTTTCAGTGTTGGAGCATTCACAGCTTCTGGAGGCAGGTTGTTCCACTGATTAATTGTTCTAACTGTCAGAAAATTTCTCCTTAGTTCTAGGTTGCTTCTCTCTTTGGTTAGTTTTCATCTGTTGCTTCTTGTCCTGCCTTCAGGTGCTTTGGAGAATAGCTTGACTCCTTCTTCTTTGTGATAGCCCCTCAGATGTTGGAACACTGCTATCATGTCCCCCCTCATCCTTCTCTTCATTAAACTAGACATACCCAATTCCAGCAATTGTTCTTTATATGTTTTAGCCTCCAGTCCCCCAATCATCTTTGTTGCTCTTCTCTGTACTCTTTCTAGCACTGTGTTGGCTTTTTTGGCAGCTGCAGCACACTGCTGGCTCATATTTAAGTGATTGTCCACTAGGACTCCAAGATCCCTCTCACAGTTGCTACTATTGAGCAAGGTACCACCTACACTATACCTGTGCATCTGGTTTTTCTTTTCACCCATAGAGATGATTTTTACCCAAAAGAAAATGTGCATAGAGGCAAGTGAGTTTTCTGCTGCTGGGAAGTGCTAAAACCATTACAAAGACAGTTTATTTAAATTTCAAGAGCGGAACATATTAAATGGGGGCTCTTCTTCTCAGCTAATCATTAATACATGGCAGTCAACATGGTGATCTGCTGACAACTTTTATTATGGAAGAATTGTAGCATGATGAGAATTTCCCTTGAGCACCAAAAACTACGTAAGACATCCAAAGGAAGAAAAAGGCCACAGTTTAATTCTGAAAAAAGAAACAGCTTTCACAGTGAAGAACAAAAACAAAACCCCCCACAATGATTAATTATACAATAAAGGTATAAAATAGATTTTGAAGACACCTACTTTCTCTTGATGTAAGATACATCCACCCAACAGTGTATAAAAATATTTCTCATTCCAGGGGGACACAGAAATGACCCCTTCCCAATCTTGTTAACATTTCTTTAATTTAAATTGATCTCACAGTGAGATCTTGATAAATCACTTCATGGATAAAATTGCTCAAATTCACACTATCGGATACATAGAAAGTGATTGTGGAAACAGCTTGTGATGTTATATTCATTTGTTTTGGCATATTTATTCTGTTAAGAATGATGACCTATGGCACGAATGTAGGCAACATTCATGCTCCACTTGGTTTGTTTGGGAAGTGTGGGAAATTAGAGACTAGATCTAGAAGGCTCATTGAAAGAGAGGTAAAATGTCCCCTATGTTGAAGGAGGAGGTGGTATGGTCCTTTATAAAAAGGCCCACCCTGAATCTGACCAATCTTGATAACTGAGGGTGAAGTTTTGTTTTCTGAGTTTGTGGGTTGGTTTCCGAATGTTTCATTACCAGGATAGGCAACATCTTCAGTGGAGTTTAGGTGATGTCAGTGTCAGTGTTCTTCTGTTTATAAGGGCTTCAAGTATGGGTGTATCAAGTGAGGGTCTTGTGATGGGTCAGGTGTGAGAGGCTTGTCATGGGTCTTGTGATGGGGAGGTGAACTGCTGATGGGGGGGGGAGGGAAGCTTGTGTAGGTTGGTTGAGGGTTGGTGCCCTCACTTGACACATCCATACCTGAAGCCCTTGTAAACGGAAGAACACTGACACTGACATCCCCTAAACTCTGCTGAAGATGTTGCTAGCCTGGTAACAAAACATTTCGAAACCAACCCACAAACTCAGAGAATGAATCTTCACCCTCATCCTACACCTGAGCTACAGATATTCACCACTATTGCAAATTTTGATAACTATCACCAGTATTCAACCAATGTTAGGTTCCAACTAGCATCAATCCTAGAGGAAGCCAATTTTATGGACCTTTGCAATAATATTCAGAAAGGGCATTGGATGGAAACCATGCTGATTACCTGGTAGATAACCTAGATTGGGTCCTGAATGGGAGAAGTGGATCCTTCTTGGTCCTCTTAAACAGTTCAATGTCCTTCAATACTATCAACTTTTTAGGACACTTGGGAGGTTGTTAGTTGAGTGCATTGTTCATTCTGCTCTTTAGGTGTATGATTTTGTGATAGTAGAAGAGAGGCCACTGAGGTAATTGCCAAGTTGAGGCTATGACAGAGGTTCTGACATGAAATCTGAAGACTGTTTGAACCCCTTACCTAGTTCAAGAATCCACTATTACAGCTTCATAATCAGTCTATGTTTAAAAATCCTGAGCTCCCAAGGCAGTCTTTTCCATTATTGAACAACATCTATCTATCTATCTATCTATCTATCTATCTATCTATCTATCTATCTATCTATCTATCTATCTATCTATTGATCCATTTATCTATTGATCTATCTATCATCTATCACTCTTCTACACCACTAATCTCATCTAAGTGACTCTATTATCATTAGGACATTTTTCCTGATTTCCAATCAAAATCTATGTTCTTTTAATTTAGACCTATTGCTTATTATCCTTATCCTTATTCTTGGACAACTCTGAACAACTATGCCCCATCTACTATAGGAGTTCACTTTAAATCTTTGACAATGGTTATCAAAGCTGTCTTGCTTTCTTCTCCAGGCTAAATATACCCAACACTTTCAATCATTCCTCATATATATTTTCTTCTAAGCCCCTTATTGCTTTGGTTAGTCTCATTTGGATATTTCAGTTTGCTTTTCCTAAAATGTAGCTCTCAGAATGGGGAGCAATATTCTAGATGCAATTCTGATTGAAGAATAATAATAATAAAACTTTGAAAAGATGTAAAATTGTATTTGCCTGCCTGTCCTTTCCTTTATTTCATTCCTTACATTTGCATCACATTTTGAGCAAATTCAGTTGGTGACCCACCAAGATACTTCGATCCTTTTCCCAAAATTGTTGCCAGCTACGCGTGTCCCTTCCCACCCCCTGGCAACATTTATTATTTTGCATTCATCCATATAGAAATTCAACAGTCCAAGCTGATCCCTAGAACTCTAGAAGAGAGTCTCACACACAGCAAGTTGTGGAGCAGCACCCCTTGAAGCCATAAGAGATTTCAAAATGACAGCTGCCATACCCCTATCCATACTGTTTGATCAGGAATCTGATGAATTTGATGAATGGCAAAAGGGAATATATGTCGAGATGGCAGAATTAAAGTTCAGGCCTCTGCAGGCCCTTGAGGCCATGGGAAGTTCTGAAGGAAACCACTAACTTGACCAAAACCACAGAAAGGCATGCTTGACTATTTTTTATAATTTCTATATCTCTATACCTTATCTGTTGTGTGCCAGCTTCCTCTTATGTAACTAAATGAAAGCAAAGAAATGTATACATATCTGCCTTATGCTGTGTTCAGGGTTCTTCCACCTTTAGGGAGGACTCGTCTTTATTCAGCTGAATAAATGTCTTTGACTTAGCATGACAAATTCAGACTCCATCTTTTATTTTTTTACTGAGTCACACCTGAATCCCTGCACAACCCTACCTTGGAGTCTCGGCCTATACCACACACTAAAACAAGCAGAGCACATTTCTGAAAGATGAACCTCCCCTTCCAGACTCAACCAAGTCTTTGTAATACATCCAAGTCACTTCTTTCATCCATGATTATAGCATGGAGAGGGGACGTTTTATTACAGGTTGTCCTGATATTCAGTACCAGCAGCTGAAAGCCAAAGCATCTGAAGGGCTCTGATTCTGCATCCAAGTAATTTATAAATATGTCAATCAGTACAGTATCTAGGATGGAGCCTCGCAGTATGCTTCTCAACATATATTTCCAGCTTGAAGCAATTCATTAATATATACACATAGGACACAATTGTTCAACCAGTATGCTATCATACTTTTAGTGGTAGCATAATCCAGCACACTTTTTTTCTCATTTTCTATGAGAATCTTATGGGAGATTTTTCTGAAAGTTCTCTTGAAATGAAAGCACATTACATCTGCCATATTTTTATAGTAAAGGTAAAGGTAAAGGTTCCCCCGCACATGCGTGCTAGTCGTTTCCAACTCTAGTGGCTGGTGCTCATCTCCGTTTCAAAGCCGAAGAGCCAGCACTTGTCCGAGGACGTCTCTGTGGTCATGTGGCCGGCATGACTAGACACCAAAGGCACACAGAACGCTGTTACCTTCCCACCGTAGTGGTCCCTATTTTTCTACTTGCATTTTTATGTGCTTTCGAACTGCTAGGTTGGCAGAAGCTGGGACGAGTAACAGGCACTCAATCTGTTACCATATTTTATACTCAATTCAA